>NC_136809.1:23871806-24189306 GCF_951216825.1 Electrona antarctica
AGGCTGTACACTATTCATATAGTACTGTACCCTCTACAGGGTATTACATAGATAGAGTGATGGGGAGGGAAAAGGGCCGGAGGCAGAGACACAGAGTGAAACAAATGAGGGAGAGAATAAGAGCGATAACACAAGAGGTCACACACAGACGGAGAGAGAACCATGGAAGGGAGATGGATGTAGTTCCCCGCATGCCTTCTTGATGAAATAGTGGCTCCATTACAGTATATGGACAAAGTGGACAGAGCGGACCAAAATTAATAATTAGAAAAGCATTGCTCAGGAGGCTAATCTAATATGGATTGATAGAACAGGTTTGATTGCAACCGAAGGTCGCAGTTAACTATGGAATCGTGCATTTCCCGTCAGTGTGTGTGTTGGTTGGTCGGGGTGAGAGAGCACGTGACATCATCAGGGATGGAGCACGTGACATCACGTGACATCCTCAGGGATGGAGATCCCTGATGTCATCAATATTAAACCCATATATGGTGATCCCTGATGCCATTATTGGCCAACAACTCTAAATCTGACCTCAAACCTCAAACCCTTAGATATCCATATATGGAGCTGACCTGTTCTGATATTCCATATGTTGATCCTTCCCCATCCATCCTTCCTCTTCGATGTCTCCCTTTTGACTGATACCTGTCCATTTAAACTCTAGACGGGCCTGCCCCAAAGTTATTTGTGCAGCCGCGCCTGGCAGCCGGCAAAAACTAGAGTTCTTAACAGGCCTGAAAATAAAGATCTTACCCCCCCATGCCAAAGCGCCAGCACGCACTTTGCTGTCACTCAGGCAGATATGTTGATCTGACCCCCCATTCGAAAGTGCCAGCGCTCGCCCAGCAGTCTGCTGTCACCCAGGCGGATCACCCAGCCCTTTAGGGTGTTTTGTAACCTAACCTAAAAAAAAACATGTATATGTTGCTATTTTTTTACTCCTTGATTGCTCTTTCTTGCACTTTGTTTGCTGTGCTTGCTGTGTTTTTTGTTGCTTTGAATGTTAAATGCTTTCTGCCGCTACATTGTCTGTAAGGAAGCCATACAAAAATACGTTTAAAGGACCTATAACATAACTTTTTTTAAAGAAAATGTGTTTTTTGAGCTCCCCTGTGTATTTTCTATCCCCATAAATATGCAATTTTGAGGATTTCAGGATTTCTCATCATATAGGGGCTTTTATGGAAATTGCTCTCAGGAACAGCTCGACTGATTTGGTCATATTTGTGATGTCATCACTGTCACCCTACTTTGTATAATTCCTCCCTCTCTTCAGTCTTCAGTTCCAAATTTGCATTTGCACTTTGTTTACAATGTCCGCCATTGTTGATTTTCCAAGCTGGCATGGAATGGGTTTATCTAACATCAGTATTATAATGACTCAAATATTAAACAAGTTGCATATCAGCACCCTCACCACCTCAGGGCACAGAGCTATTCAGTAGGCTGTCTTTATTCTCATCGTGCTTGTTCATATAACAACAACATCCGGTTTCCCTTCATGCATTGTACTTCACACTACGGTAAGCAGCAAAGACCAAATATATAACATAGACTCTGGAGTGTGCTTATGTGTCCAGATACCACCCACCACTGTCTGATCATAACATTGTCTACTTCTATTACAGTATTCCGGCCTGGACACAGTTGTAGAGCAGAGGGGTTATTTCGATGCCACTTACTCTTCTGTGAACAGGTCTCTTGTAATAACCCTGAACCGTTAAGCAGCACTATCACCTAAATCTCAAAATGTGTTTTGATTCTATCACTGAAACAATCAATCTCACCTTTACTCTCTTCTGTGGCCATTCTAAACAGCTATGATTAGATTGCAACGTAGATCTATTTTATCGCTGTGCAGCCAAAGGTGATTCTCCACATGTGGACAGATGAAACTCATCTTTCTTCTCTCATTTCTCTCATTCAGATCACTCCAGGCAGTAAGGCCTCCATGGCCAACCTGAGTCCTGGTGATGTCATCATGGCCATTGAGGGTGTGCCAGCCACAGACATGATGCACTGTGATGCCCAGAACAAGATCAAGGAATCCACAAACCAACTTTGTCTCACTGTTGAAAGGTCAGACACCAAACAACAGTTGTATAGGCTACTGTAGTATGCATGTCCAGGCCGACATAATTAAATACATCAAAATTGTTGTCCGTAAACAAACTTTGCTCAATACCTGAAAAGCAGTTATGAATGTGTCATCAAATCCTACAGTTGGAGGCCATCGATATTGTCCTTTTCTTTTTGCTGAGGTTTGCGTGATCTGCGCAAAAGGACAGTTAACCCCTTTTGGTGTTTTAAACATTATGTTATAATTTAGCTATTGAAAAATAGCAGATCTACAAGCTCATAGCGCGCTACAAGCTTGTAGGTCTGCTATTTTTGAAAAATCGTGAAAACTGGAGGATTTAGAAGGATTTTTTTACATTTTGAGGTCAGGCCTAAATGGGTCAAATGATAAGGGACAATATCGGTGGCACCCAACTGTACATATTTTGGGTGCCTGGGTTCAACCAGTCAGAGTATATCTTGAATCTGGCTCTGTGCCTTACAGGTGGTGAAGAGGGTTCTACTGTACATTAAAAGGAGAGTTTGCATTCCTTCCTTTTTGTCTCTTTTCGACTATGAAGGGTAACCCAGAACATTCCTTACCCAGAACCTGTGATGTCCTGTGATGTTTTTTGTTTACGTTTCTATTATAACTACAATCACAACCACCCAAGGGGGAGATATACGTCATAAAAAAGAAACTAATATAGCAGATAACGGCTCACAGACACACACACACACACACACACACACACACACACACACACACACACACACACACACACACACACACACACACACACACACACACACACACACACACACACACACACACACACACACACACACACACACACACACACACATTCCATCAGACCATCTGACCACCATCTGTTCCCAGGAATGAAGCCAGACTGTGGTCACCTAAAGTCACAGAAGAGGGTAAAGCCCACCCATTCAAAATCAACCTGGAAGCAGAGCCGCAGGTAGGACTGTGTGTGTGTGTGTGTGTGTGTGTGTGTGTGTGCGTGCGTGCGTGTGTGCGTGCGTGCGTGCGTGCGTGCGTGCGTGCGTGCGTGCGTGCGTGCGTGTGTGTGTGTGTGTGTGCGTGCGTGCGTGCATGTACATGCGTGCGTGCGTGTGTGCGACCGTGCCGTGCCGTGCGTGCATGCACTTGCATGTGCGTGCGTGTGTGTGTGTATGTGTCATTACTCCCTAACTGCCACACCTTTCCAAACTGATTATAGACAGGTTAATTAAAAAGTAGTCACTTTCAAACTGATGTCACTATTTTGAGCATGTCATCATTATATTGTCAGAAAATGTCAAGGATATCCCCTATTTATCGTACAGCCTTATACTAGTAAGGCCTTATACTAGTAAGGCCTTATACTAATACATAGATGTCACCTCACTAATTGCCTAACTTGGTACTCTTCTCCGGTCTCCCTGCCTCGATCCTTCCAGGAGTGCAGACCTATTGGTACAGCTCACAACCGCAAGGCCCAGCCATTCGTTGCAGCAGCGAACATCGATGACAAGCGGCAGGTCGTCAGTACTGCGTACAACACCCCCATAGGCCTCTACTCCTCAGGCAACATCCAGGACGCCATGCACGGACAGATCCGCGGCCTGGTCCAAGACAAGCCCTCGAGGTGACAGTGTCACTGTGCACTAGCACTACCACTTGCTCTTCATCCCATGTCTATAATTCATTATAAGCATACTGTACTATATAGTGCATTATAATAATCTGCTTATAGCACCGTATATTAGTTATAAGAACTTATAAACAACAGTGAAAACATTATATAATGGCTTATATCAAAATGATTAATTGCTGGACACTCACATACTTTTTGCAAGGATCATACTGTGTTAAAATTATCATAGTTATATGATACATAATAATAATCTTATAATGTATTATAATCACTGTTATAATGCATTATAGTGTGATTAACAAGTCACTATGCATTGCATAACTGCATAGATAAAGCAGACCAAGCTGTGGTGGATAGGTTATGACCTGTTTTAAAATTGCACATACTGTAAGCAGAATGTCGAGTCAACCAAAAAGAGCACACCACAATGTTTAAAGGGGTGTCTCTCCACCAATCACGCCCTGGTTTTGAGCACAACTGCCTTGGGAATCAGTAGGACTTGCTCGTTCCACCTGTTCACTACACACACAGAGCCATATGGATGTCACTGTGTTAAAGGTTTGTGTGTGTGTGTGTGTGTGTGTGTGTGTGTGTGTGTGTGTGTGTGTGTGTGTGTGTGTGTGTGTGTGTGTGTGTGTGTGTGTGTGTGTGTGTGTGTGTGTGTGTGTGTGTGTGTGTGTGTGTGTGTGTGTGTGCACGCGCGTGACAGCATATGGAATATGGGGAATGTCTTTTCATAGCCTAAACAGTCCCCGGAGCTTGGGTCACATCATTAGCTGATGATACACAGCCAAAGTCTGAGCAGCCATAGTTTTGATAGACACAATAGTCACAATAGTTAAATAGGACCAGCGTTTCAGTGTGAGTCCGTACTGTACAGTACGTGTGTTTACAATACACATTTCTTCCATACACAGTAAAATCCTCAAATTAACACTGGTTTTACTGTGTAGTTTGCGTGATGTGTTTTACTGTTTTATACTTTGCATGTCGAATGCCAGAGCTAACATCAACATCCTCTCTTCTCCTCCTCCTCCTCCTCAGTGTGTACTCTCCTGTGTGTCTCTTTCACTTGCCTTGCTCATATATCATCCCTATTTTCCTTTTAAGGCTGTGAGCTCCAGTTAGCATCTGTTTAGTCTCTAGCACAGCAGGCTGCTGCTTCCACGTGATCGGGGCCTACAATAACCACGTACAGACTCCCCGGACAGTGCACTACTAAAGACTGCACAATTAAGCTGTTGCATCATTGATGCTTGAACGTGACTATTCGGACAAAATACCTATGTCTTCTTGGGTGGTCTTGGGCAATATGTGTCATTTGACATAGTATGGCTTGTTCATAATCCACTCTGTCAGCATTTGTCATTGTCACATAACAAATCTTTATAATCCTAATAAGGAGGACATACACAAGATCTTTCTTTATACTCTTTAATACGTTGTTCAACAAGTGAAGGAATAAAACAAAATGGACCTTTCCAAGGCATGAAACGTCATGAAACAAAACTTCTAATATATTCTTCAATCAATCAATCAATCAATCAATCAATCAATCAATCAATCAATCAATCAATCAATCAATCAAACCACCAGAGGGGGCTCAAGTACCACCAGTGGTACTCTAAGTATTGTTCCAGCCAGTTTCATCTCCTTTGCCATGTAAAGACTTTTTCCAGTTGTGTGCAGATGTGCACCACTTCAATACGAGCAAATCATTTACATCTTCCATTGTTCCGTACTGGTCTGTGTCAGTTCTCCATCAGATACAGGGGGGCCCAGCTATGGAACACCTATACAGCAATCTCATCTAATTCTACTTCATTAAATAATTTCAAACATAAGTTTAGGACCTACTTAATTGACCAGATCACTTAATTATATTTCTTTGTATCATCTCTTCTTTTCTCTAATCATGTAGATAACCAAGTATTCTAATCCTAATCATGTTGTTTTTTGTTTTGTTGTTTTGTTCTTGTTTTATATACTGTAATCATGTATTCTCGATATTCTATATTTCTTGTACAATGTTTCATTGTGTTTTACATAGGTAGAGGCCTCGTATAAGCCCCTTGGGCTTTTTGCCTCAGCCTATCACTCTTCCCTTCTTATTATTTGTATGTTCACTGTATTGTTTTTATACTGTGCTGAATAAAAAAAAGAAAAAGAAAATACTATAATTTGCACATGTTAGCTCCCAGCCTCCCACTGTCTATTGAAGATGACAGATCAACATTTCAATCCCTAAAGGTTCTTCATCGAGTACCTGATGATCCCGATGAAGACCCCTTAGGGATTGAAGTGTTAATCTGCAATAAACCGCGTGAGCTAACAGCAGTGTGTGGAGTCTGCGGACGCTATTTTAGTTTTTATGCTGATCTTCTGTTCGTCCTGCACCTGTTCACCCGAGTATAGATGTGCCTGCGCTACATTCCTTAATTTATTGTGTGTATATGTGTCCCATGTCCTTCAGTCCCAGGACCTTGACCTCCATTGAGGACTCTGATGTGTACCGGATGCTCCAGAAAAATGAAGAGGAGGACCCCCTGGAGCCTCGTCAGTCTGGCTCGTTTAAAGCTCTGCAGGACTTTGTTGAGAGTGACGGTCAGCACATCTCTCAGTCTCAACTCAAACTTTATTTATAAAGCACATTTACAATGACCAGTGGTCAACCAATGTGCAGCTGTAGTTCAGGTTAAAAAATACAAGCATACAGAAAACAGTAGGCTCTAAGATGGATTGCGGGAAAGAAAAACAAATAACACAATTTAACAACGAAGATGACAAAAAGAATAAATAAAATAAAATAAATAAAATAAAACACAATTTACGCCAAGACGTTAAGCCAAGACGCAAGGGCCAAGGTTTTACGATTAGACAGATCTGACACATTATTTAATTTCTAGTTAGCATCTCCAAACTGCTTTTTGTACAACCTGGTTCTTATAAAATCGTTCAAAACCGCTTTGAAGTTATTACTGGCCACTGGAGGAATGTCCACCTAAATCATTTTACTGTAGCATTTTGTAGCAGTGCTATGAAGGGGCTAGCACCTACTCAATGTGTTTCCATTAGTATTGCTACAAAATGCAAACAAATGTATGCTATGAATTTAATAATAATCATGGGCCTACTGACAAACCATGTAACAACAAACAAACACATAATGCTCCTGCACAGTTAGCTCTTTTTCTTATTTCTCTCTTAGGTAACCACTAGCAGGCCTATTAATCTCTATTATTTATAATTCTGAGCCTTATCGTTTGCTTGTGTTGTTGCATTTAATAACTAAAGCTCAGCAGTTGTTCCTGCAGGTACTCGGCCAATGGTGACAAAGGCAGTGAGGGCCCCAACAACCAAGCCTACTGCTCCCACAGGCAACCTACAGAAGCTGCCACTCTGTGACAAATGTGGCAATGGCATTGTGTAAGTAGGCCTACACAATGCTGTAGCATATGAGTGTTACGTTACGGCATGTAATGTTACAGTATCTCCTCTGACTCCCATTATCTACATTTAATACTCATTGAGGCTGTAACTTACTTAATGTTTGCACGAAACATGTACACATTTGCCGTTATTTGGAAAATAATAGAATCTGTTTCTCCATCTCTTTGTGCTAAAAGGGGGACGGTTGTGAAAGCGAGGGATAAATATCGCCACCCAGGGTGCTTTGTGTGTTCCGACTGCGACGTCAACCTGAAACAGCAAGGCTATTTCTTTGTGGAGGGTCAGCTGTACTGCGAGGCTCATGCCCGAGCCAGGACGAGGCCGCCCGAAGGACACGATCTCATCACCACCTACACTTCTGCATAAAAGCCCCCTCTGAACATAACAACAAAACAATCATATACACAGGACTTGAAGCACATAGCCACAAATCCACACAAACATGCACCCACACACCCACACACACACACACACACACACACACACACACACACACACACACACACACACACACACACACACACACACACACACACACACACAACATGAATGATGAAACAGGATCATGCATGAGCTTATTAACACAGAGAAGTACATTGAAAATACAAGCAATTATAGCTTAAATTAGATATAAAGAAAATAACATGAGAATGTTCTTAATTCTCCATAATATGAAACATCATCTTCTCCAGAAAGAAAAACTGCCTATAATAAGCTGAGATAAAAAACAATATTTAGCCAATTATCTTTAGCAATTCCCCTTAGTACATAACTAACATAACACGTTTTTTTTCCTTCCCTATAAATTACTTAATGAACACAAGTATTTGAGATATCCTTCAATGTTTTGACATGTGCACCATGATCAAAACAGTCCAGTTTTACAGTACTGTGGTTATACATTTTTGTTGTCCTTTCCTGTACTTCTCTGATGTTGTACACGCACACACGTGTGCATGCACACACACACACACACACACACACACACACACACACACACACACACACACACACACACACACACACACACACACACACACACACACACACACACACACACACACACACACACACACACACACACACACAATTTTTGGTGATGTACATGTGTTCTTCTATTTACACTATTGATCTGTATGCTGTGTTTTGCACATGTAAGCTTGGAGTGGTTTTGGAGGATAACGAGTCAACGACACTTAGCTAGCTTTCATATCTTATAAAGATGTGATGTTTTGACCCGTAAGCCAACCTTACAAAATTACTCCAGTCTTTTTATTTTATTTTTTTTGTTTTGTTTGCCATTCAAGTCCTATCGGTCACAGAGAAGAAAGAGGAGAGCCTCTTGTCTCCAGTGCAAGACATCAGCGGAGCAACATTATTTTGATCCAAACCAGCTGACATTTCTGTTTCGAACTATGTTTGCTTGTATTTGACAGGAACCCAGCGATATGATCCAGACATCATTAAGAATACCAGTGTACTGTCGCCTCCATAGTTCTTATATTTATTGTCCTCTTTACTAATTTCTAGATCAATTTAAATATCTCACACCCAGTTTGTAATGTGTAGTGGTGAATGTTGGTAGCAATAGAGTGAAAAGAGAGGAGACTGTTTGAAAAGGGTCGAGAGGAAACCTTACACTGATGACCTATTGGGATATATTGTAGCCTCTGACAAATAAATAAATGAAATCCACATGTATTGTGAAGTGTGTATTTATTAGGTTAAGGCGCTACTGTATCATTTAATGACACACTAGCTTCCAGAGATGATAATACATTAGAAATTGAAATAGAAACAGTATGTCTTTATATTCTGGTATAGATCAATCTGTATAACATAATGGTTGTGACCCACAATACAGTACAATTCAGCACCTCCATTATGTATTAATTATATTAACCATAGCATTGCAAACACAAATATGAAAGGCTGTGTAATTCATTATCAGGATTCTTTGTGATGATCATTTTTGTTTTAACAAGCTTTGCTTTCTAACGATAATCTTGTGATCTCATATCTAATTTTCTCATATTAAAAGCAAAAGTAGGTGAATTCTCATCATAAGGTGCAACTTTGCCTGTCTGTGATGAACCCACCCTCCCTTGCTCACTCTTCCAAATTATGGCTATTCTTGCATATTTTATTAGGATTATGTAGATATAATTGCATTGAACTTAATGACCATTAAAGGGATAGTTCAGAATTTTTAATGTAAGCTGTATGAAATACTTGCCATAGTGGTTGCAACTGAATTAATTGATTGCCCGAGTCCCGTGGTGGGAGTTCTACTCTGGTTTTGGTGAAATATTAAGTAGATCCGGTCATTTTGTGGGTGGCACTGGAGTCACACATTAAAAGTAAATTAATTCACAAAACTAGCGTCATTGTCTCCACCAGGCCGAAGGCATGGCGAGAGAGTATGTTTTGCACTCCGTCCGTCCGTCCGTCCGTCCGTCCGTCCGTCCGTCCGTGTGTGTGTGTGTGTGTGTGTGTCCGTCCGTCCTTCCGTCTGTGAACAGCTAATCTCCGGCACCGTTAACCCGGTCGATGCCAAATGTTGCACTCACACTCCCTGGATGCCAACGATGAACCTCTGCCCCAAAATTTCCAGAACGGCCTGTTATAGCGCCAGCAGGAGGCCGCTTTGTGCAAAACAAGTTTTTGGACAGTACACCTACAGATTTTGTCCAAACATCACGCAAATTGGTACACAGTCTCTCTAGAGCCATTCAACAAAACGGGTCTTTCAGATTTCTCAGACTCCATCCTGATTGGCTAAGATTGGCTTCCAAAGTTCGCAGGAGTGCTCAGTTTCAAACAAAATGCTGCAAATCATGAACACATCGTGTGATTTCCGTGAAATTGTGCACGCACATTCCCACTAGGCAGAGGAAGAAATGCCAAATGAACATTTTCAACTCAGCCTCATGGTGGCACTATAACTGGCCGAAAAGTGATTTTACCTCTAACTGCATGGATCTGTGGATAACTTTGTATGCCAACTCCCTAGAGGCCAAGGGAAAACCTTTTTCCTGGAATTTTTCACATCTGCTCTTTATAGCGCCACCAGGAGGCCGACATATGTAAAACACATTTTCTAATATTACTCCTTCAGATTTTATCCAAATGTCACGCAAATCGGTACACATGCTCTTCATAGTCATGTGATCAAGACGGGTTTGTTTCTCATAATCCACCCTCATTGGCTACGATTGGCTTCTAAACTTTTCAGGAGTAGCCCGCTTTGTACCTGTTTTGTACAAATCGCCACAACTAGCGTCCGATTGTGGTGAAACTGTGCATGCATATTTCCACTAGGCTTTGGAAGAAATGCCACTTGACAGTTTTCAAATCAGCCTCATGGTGGCGCTACAACAGGCCAAGCCACGTCACACACACACACACACACACACACACACACACACACACACACACACACACACACACACACACACACACACACACACACACACACACACACACACACACACACACACACACACACACACACGTTTATATTGCTCCTAAACATTTTGCCAAACATCACACACACACTCCTATCCTCCTGGTGGAGACCTGTGCCCAGAAGGGCACTTTTTCTAGTTTGTATTGTTGACCTATTTCTAAAATATTATTTTAGAAATAGGTATTTTTACACATCACACGGAACTATGTTTTTTGTGTCCATATCACTACGCCCAAAAAATTGTTCCATGTGATAGAGGGGTCAAAGTTGAACGAAAGTTGCGCTAATATTTTAGAAATAGGTCAACAATATAAATGTTTTGTGGATTCATTTACTTTTTGTGGATTAATTTACTTTTAATTCAGTGCCCCCCACAAAATGACCGGAACTACTTAATATTCACCAAACCCAGAGCAGAACACCCACCATGGGACTCGGGCAATCAATTAATACAGTTGCAATCACTATATTAATGGCAAATTCTGAACTATCCCTTTAAACTGAGAAAAAGTAATTCCTGTTGCATTGACAGGACTCTGTCAGCAGGGGGAGCTAGAGCATCAGTACTCTTTTTCCATCAGTCCTCTCAGGTTAGTCTTGTCAGGTCATAAGTTTGAATCTTGGAAACTATGGATCTTGTGTGTTGACCTTCATTAAGTCGAGGCCACAACATACACATTCCCATGGTTTTTAAACCACACAATCAGGTATAATGCACCTATTCTTTGCTTTAGTCCTAAATCTGCATGTAAAAAAACCCCCACTTAAAACAACTCAAAATCACCATATGATGCATTCTGAATGCATTCTGCAGTTGGTGTTCTCACTTATATGTGTGTATGTGTGTGTGTGTGTGGGGGGGGGGGGGGGGGGACGACGACAAGCAACAGGTAGGACTATCGACTGTTCAGTCAGTCGACTGAACACAGGAGAGAAATGGTGATTAGAAGGCTGGCTGTAAACGATGACAAGTGAGGGTGGCGGTCAGGGACTCCTCTCGTCTGTCTAACAAGGCAGCCTATTTTGGGTCCTGTATAAATCACTATTAGACCAGACAGCAGACAGCTCCCACCATGACTCATAGCGCTCAATTGTCCCACTGTGCAGAAGCAAACATTAATGTTTAATGTTAAATGTTCAGATTTATAGCAACATTTGCATCACATACGAATTGAACATTTTGGTTCTTGATAAATCACAATTTAGCATCCATCAACAAATAGATAGGTCGGTGGGCGTGTAGGTAGGTAGGTAGGTAGGTAGGTAGGTAGGTATAGATCGGTATTGCCACAGGCGCCTGACTGAGGGGGTGGGAGCGGCGGCTGCCCTCACACTTTTTCTCGCTAAGAAACAAAGATGTGCCGTGTCACGGACTCCAAAGGGATGTTTTAGAGCCGACAAAACTTTGATCTGTGTGCTCATATCCTAAAATGTAAACATAACGTGCCTGCATGCGTTGATCCTGATGAAGGCCCATGCAGGCCGAAACACGTTGATCATTTTTTAACCCTTGTTTTAACCCTTGTTTTTAATCTTCATGAAATAAAGGATTTTTCTACTTCAACTGCACAGAGCTGCCTTGGACCCTCTTTAAAGTTCGCCACCTTTAACTTTAATACCTCCTTCCACATTGATTTTGACTCATTCAAGGTATAGAACTTTTAAAGAACTTGTGTGCTGTGCCTGCATGCGTGTTGTTAAACAGGTTCAAAGTGAAAGTGTCCCACTTGATTATACTATAGAAATACTGATGTGCGAGGTTCCATACAGTACTGCAACATAGCACTTTACCAAAATGTATACATTATTTGACAATACTGCTGTAACGTACACTTAATCTGAATGTGTACAGATTATTCCTTGCACCCTGACAAAGAAATTACCCGCTTTCTTTTCATGTTCAAATGTCCCAGTGTCCCAAACATACTAAACATACTAAATTTGTCACAAATTATCCTTACTAGTATTAACATTTTCTGACATCGGTTTTTAGACTTTAGTGGCTGTGAAATCTGTGTTTTTGTCATCTTGCGCCTGTCGGCTCGAGATGCTGCTTGGCCTCCAGCTGGGTTGCTCGCACTTGCACACAGACAGAAAGGCCTTTCTGTAGCTGCTGTTCATCCATCCATACAGGATCGGGTTTACACATGTTGAACACATGGCCATGATGTGGAATGCAGTGAAAAGCAACTTGAAGTATTTCATGTCGAGGACGTTTCTGTCGATGTCGATGACGAGCTGAAAGGCGTGCAGTGGCAACCAGCTTATGGCGAACACCGCCACCACCGTCACCAGCATCTTGGTGGTCTTTTTCTTGCGCCGGTGACGGTCGTTCCGCCCAACGGGGCTCACGTGGTTCCTCAACTTATTCCAGATGCGGATGTAGGCGAAGGAGTTGATGGCCAGAGGCAGGCAGTACTGAAGCAGGAGCATGGTGATGCTGTAGATGGTCCCGTCTTCCCTGTCACTTCCTGGCCACTTCTCAGTACACACCTGGATAGACTGCCCCGGTGACAGCTCAAAGGTCCCGTATTCCCTGAAGATGGCTAGCGGACTGGCCAGAAGGGCACTGGCGGCCCATGTGAGGACGATGACCACGACACATACGTTTTTGGACATCTTGGTCTCGAGGTGGTAGACGATACATCTGTGACGATCCAGGGCGATAACATTCAGCGTGATGGTGGACACATGCACAGCCATGCCTTGGGCACAGGGCAGCAGGAAGCACAGCACCCGGCCAAACTTCCACTCCCCGTACAGAGTGTAGACCAGTGTGAACGGCAAACCCAGAGTGTTCACCAGCAAGTCGGCTACGGCCAGGTTCACAATGAAATAGTTGGTGACAGTCCTTAATGTTTTAAACTTGTAGACGACATACATCACCAGGGAGTTTCCCATGACTCCAAATAATATGATTGAGCTGTATGCAAGAATGAGGACGACTTGAACACCAACCAGTTGTGTGCTGTCCTCTAGTTCTAAATAGCCTTCGCCACAAAATGGGATTAGGACTGAGCAGTTGGAGGAATTGGCCACAAGTATAGAGTCCTCCATTTCAGTCCAGGTTCAGTTGACATGCAGTATCCATCGGTGACAGGTTCCATACGTTGCACAATCTAGACCTATGGATATATGAACACAGAAGGCATATCCCCTTGTTTCTACTTGGTCAAATCAATGAATCATACTGTATACGACATTTAAATCATAGAGGAAAATGTGAGTACAGAGTATGACAAGTATTGAACATAAAAACTATAATATGAAGCTGAAATATCGGCTTAACACTGCCCATGGGGACACATTTCTTTCATAACAAAAATCTCATAGGCTATTATATTTTCCACAGTGATTTGATCTAAATGTTTTCCCAATGGGGGAAAAAAACAAATACATGAGATAAAGAAAATAATTGCATAAATATCGAGAGCTACTTCAGAAAAAGGTATCAAATTGACATTGAAGAGAACCATGCATGGATTTCTCCCAGTAGCAGCAGTTGATAAATGCATGGTTCCCTCCAATGACTCCAGCAGTGACTTCTTTGTAATAACATGAGGCTGTAATTTTAAATATTATTCATAAATGTATAAAAACAGCCATCTGTAATATGGACAGCAACATCAAAGATAGGCTACTCCCTATACTCCCCCGACTGTATCATATTAATGGATTCATGTAACTATATTATTTTGGTTAATTCACAGGCCTACTTTTCACCTGTTGTTGACAAACTCATATTCAGCAATCAAAGTCCTATTATGGTATGGCTATTTTATTATAGTTAAGTAGCTAGATTTGTCAAGAAACTTCAGAAAATGAGTTGAGTGCCCTGAAAGGCGCCTTATAAATACAATGTATTATTATTATTATTATTATTATTATTATTATTATTATTATTATTATTATTATTATTTATTATTATTACCTATATAGGTCTAAATTTTTTAACGCAATTAGGGTTAGTTTATATGCTTTTAAATAAGATATTTGAATTAAGCATCTAAAAACATGCTTCTATTGGCCAGACTAATAATGCACTTACCTCATCATTCCCAGCTGCCACAGAGAGAGAGAGAGTCCCGCGGTCGCTTTGCGTTCTTGATTTATTTTAGTGCGGTTCCTCGTACGTCCGTGATTTTCAGGCAATAACCCGACCAAATTAAACAAGTCCCCGGGTAATGAATGATCGATGGCATCGACGGAGTCTGGACTTGTGCGCAGTGCAGCCTGCCGAGTTTGGAAACTTGGAAAGGTAGGCTCCAGGCTGCATGTGTTGACCTGACCAGCGTGAGACAGATGAGATGAAGCTGAGAGGGGGCGTTCCGGGACAAAATATCCCACATCTAAGCCTTAGATCAAGAATTCAAGACATAAGACTATCATAGAATTTTATCGAGTCTGACTTTTACTTTCGTAAACAAGTCAGACCCGATAAAATACATATGATAGTCTTGATGATAGTTGTTTAAAGATTATTTTCCAATGTTTGTTTGTTTGTTTGTTTGTTTGTTTGTTTGTTTGTTTCTTTCTTTCTTTCTTTCTTTTAATAGCAAAATAGCTCTACAGTAGGCTAGCTATCAGGTCATATGACCTAAGATTTATTGCTATTTGTTTCAAAAAGCTTTAGGCCTATCTAGATGCAATGTGACATATAGCTCCCAATATATGAATGAATGAACCATTGTAAGCGCTTTGAGTAGGCACGTAGTGCATAGAAAAGCGCCATAAAAATGCAATTCATTATTATTATTAGCTCTATTTACACAATGCTGCAGGCCTACAGTCTCCAACTGTACATAGGCCTACTGCCCATTTGTATTATATTTTGACACTTGCTTTGGCAATGTAAATGTTTTCTCAATAAAGCTCCTTTTTGAATTTCATTGAATTAAATTGATTTCCCTCTGATGTTCCTATCTAGTCTAGGCCACTATAGAGCGTCGCAGTCCCGCCTCCTACCCTGGACCAGGAAATAAAACCCAATGCATTATTCTCATAGACATTTCTTAAAGTATTTATTTAAAGACGGTTACGCCGCGGACAAAGCCAACTCGAGTCGTGACAACTCATGACAACACAAACAATATTTTGGACCAAACAAATAATTACAAAGAAGAAAAACAAAAAAAAAAGTGTTGTAACCTGCCGTTTTTTTCTTCTTTCTAATTATTTGTTTGGTCCAAAATATTGTTTGTGTTGTCATGCGTTGTCACGACTCGAGTTGGCTTTGTCCGCGGCGTAACCGTCTTTAAATAAATACTTTAAGAAATGTCTATGAGAATAATGCATTGGGTTTTATTTCCTGGTCCAGGGTAGGAGGCGGGACTGCGACGCTCTATAGGTAAGCTAAATACAAAGCGACATTAACAATACTGACTGAGAGGATAATTGCGACCACATAGGAGCCTATATCTAACAGGGAACATGTTGCTGATTCATATCAACCTGTTAAGCATATGGCTGCTAATTGGGCTAATTTGATATCCAGCACGTGGCCCTTGGAAATTGAGTTAATCCATCAGGCACCCAGCCCCACTGGTAAACGCCCCACTTCATCTCTGGTATAAATGCCAAAGATTGTATATTACAGTTGTATATTACAGAGAGCAGGAAACACGTCTAATAAACACAATTTAGCTGTAAATGACATTACGGCTCAGATGGCTTTAAATGTTTAATGAGAGTAAAACAGAGGTCATAGTTTTTGGACCTGCAGGGACACCAGGGATTTCTCCATACAGTATATTGTATTATACTTTGGTTGTTGCGACCGTAGCATAGGTCGCAGATTACTATGAAAACCTGCAAAACCAGTCAGTCCGTCAGTCTTGCTGTTCTGACATTCCAGATGTTGATCCTTCCATACCCGTCCTTCCTCTTCAATGTCTCCCTTTTCACTGATACCTGTTCATTCAAACTCTAGACGGGCCCGCTCTCCGACGAAAATGAAAGCCTGGGTACCGAGGCTAGGCCTGCCCCAAAGTTATTAGCGCAGCCGCACCCGGCGAAAACTAGAGTTCTCAACCATCTCAAGAGGCCCGAAAATGAAGGCCTGGCCCTACCTGGGCCCTAACTGGGCCCTAACTGGGCTGGCCTTACTAATTGGCACACCTTTTTCGCCCTATCCAGCCTGAAAAAATCAATTAAAACGAAAGAAAAAAAGGTCCATGAGTGCTTCTCTCCCTCAGGGCGTCTTACTGGTTTTATGTTTCTTAGTTTGTAAAGTGTTTTTATTTGTATTCTATTGTGTGTGTATAAATATATAAGAAGAAGTCAGATACAGTGGCGAATTCTTCTTATAACTGTAAGGGGTTATCCAGTGTGGCAGGGTGGTGTCTCTGTCTCTCACCCCGTTGTCGTGCTATGTGATTTAAAGCCTCTGCCTACTGTATGTAAATTGTGCAGCCTTTTATGGCAATAACCAACATAATGTTGGTTATTGGAGCATCTCAGTTGCCAACACTGTCTGTAATCATTCAAGATCTTGGGTTGCCAGTTTGCCAAAACTGTGGTTGTACTGGGACAGTGGGAAGCTCCCAGTGCTGATGAAAAAGAACATTCGTGCTCACTGAGCTACCAAATAAATCAATAAATAACAATGATAGCATCTTCTGTGAACAAGCATATCTACAGTATGTAAATATAATACACTGTATATGTGAGTCAAGTAACATCATCACTAGTATCGGTAACAAGTACTGATGCAAACAAATTGGTGGTACAGGGTTATGTAGAGTTTGAAGAGATGAGTTTTCAGATAGCGGCAGAAGATGGGAAGGGGCCAGGAGGGAGCAGGGTCAGGACTGGAGTCATCTTGCAGTTTTGTCTGGGAGCTGATGGAAATGTGTGGGAAGGAGTGTAGGGCTGGATCATATCCTGAAGGTAAGAGGGTGTCATGCCCTTACTTGGTCACCTTCTAGGTCACCGCCAGTGTTTTGAATTGGTTGTGAGCAGCAGGAATGAGCTGTCCAGAGACACATGGAGGGCCTGGTCCAGGGGACCAGGTGACAGTGGGTTCTAGAAGGAAGATGAGAGGATTGCTCATTCACATTCCTTGCTCTAATATCTCTTATATCCCTTCTGTTACAGTATATTTCTGAAACTGCATCAGGATAATGTAAACTAAATATACAAGGTAGGCTTTTGCCCTGTGTTTTGATCCTGCCATGTCTGTGAAGTCTTAGCCTCGGTACCCAGGCTTTTATTTACCTTTGCATTCGGCTAGTGAAGTCTTTGAATGGTGCAGCAGCCTGAGGCCTACATGGGACATATTTATTTGGAACCATTCCTTCAAACTCAATTGAAACCTATGGCATTTAAAGGATGTGTGCTGTCAGGCCTGTTTTCTTCAGTCTTAGTGACCCAGGGGTCTTGTGAATCTAAACAGATCATCACAATCTGTATAACTTCACCTGGGAGTAATCAATTGGAAATTTGCGTTCAAACAGTTTCAGCACTTCAGTAGAATCCATTTAGCTTAGTATTACCTAATGCATGCGCTTGCTCAATGCCAATGCTAATGGTCTGAGCTGCCTGGTTTCTCTGCCTCTCAATTCATCACAATGGCGTCGCTGCTATGTCATATTTACCTTTCACTTTGAATAGAGTGCAGCCCACAGATGCAGTTTGTCTATTCTAAACTTGCCAGGGAGTTAGCAGACACCATCACGCCTCAGGTGGTATAATTGTAAGTGTTCACATAGATTCATTGTTAACAGTTGTGCTAGTTAGAAGATGTAGTCATTGTACTTTGTGGAAAAAGGTTAAGGTGCCACCTTTGTTAGGCGTGTTACTTTGATATACAATTATACACCCTCACAGTGAAGTCCCCAGTGTTAATAACACAAATTTAATTTCACACTCGAAAGCTGTGATCAATTATTTAATGAATCTATTCATTTAGAATTTACATGCACGCACCCATGCACGCACCCATGCACGCACGCACGCACGCACGCACGCACGTGCGAAACGGTTGGATGGCACTTACACCCGCCTTCTAATGAGAGCGGAAAATCTGTCTTGGAAGAGCCACCCATCGACTAATCTAATATACGGCAACCTTCCCCGTGTTTCTTCACTAGTCCGATCCAGAAGAACACAGTTTGCCGGCCACTGCTACAGAGCTGACAATGAGGTTATATCTTCCCTTCTTCTCTGGAGTCCTGCCTCAAAGCAGACCAGAGGTAGAAAACTGTCGTTCCCTGATGTCATCGCTAGGGACACAGGCATCAGTAAGCAGGAACTGGGGATGGCAATGAAGGACCGGGAAGTCTGGCGTGTTATTGTAAAATCCACGATCTCGACCGCTGGTCGAACAATTATGATGACAATATTCAATTAAAATATATTATTGCATATTACGCATTGTAATGGTAAAACAACTTTTACCATTACATCATTTCTCTGTGATTTAACTATATATATGACATTCACCAATGCTGAACATTTCAGGATAACCATGTATTGCCACCAGTGAGGCTTACCTCAGCACTTTACTGGAATGCCACAAGAGGGCAACCCTTTCTTACATTGTTGGTTAGAGTTGATGAGTGGCCTTTTTACTGGATGTGTATGGTACAGTGTGTATAGTACAGTAGTAGTATAGTAGTGCGTTTATTGTTACTAAACTGAAGAAGAATGTACTAATGTTTTACTTGCTTTTACTTGCACGTCTGAGCTCTGATATCTGTGTTGAGCCCAAGTCTTTCTTCAATCCATACACCATGCCTCTCTCCAGGAATAGCTCCTTGATTGTGACAGAACAGCAGTGGTCCTTTATTATCCTTTATTGGTTTTTCACAGAGTTTTGATCGCCATCCTGGAACCGTTTCCGACAGCTAATTATGGCTCTGTAGGAGAAATCATGATATCAGCATGACTTCCTTGAAGCTGCAGTAAGGAAGTAAGGAGTAAGGAGTAAGATTTTAGTAAATAAAGTAAATATAAGTATAACAGTAAAAAAATAGGAACACTGTATAAGGCCAGGTAATTGTGAGCAATGTTGAGGATGCTGTGATGAGACCTGAATCACACAGTAATACTGCTCAGACCAATTAGAAGTAACAATAGTAATAATTCTTCCTTTTTCATCTTAACTTTACATTTGTCTTTGTTAGCACTTTTAACACAATTAAGTTCCTTGCTGAAGCCATGCACACCACAGATCAGCATCAGGGCTGCATAGATATGTGCCAATGGGCCTTCAGCCAGAAGGGGGTCTCCACCTCCAACTCCTGTTTGCCCCACTTTTTATGATTTATTGTGAATCAGACCAGGCGCCCTATGAATCCTACAACTGGAATATAGGAAAACAAATACAGGAATTCAATTGTATGTGTTGTGTTGATTGATTGATTTAATTAGCTGGTGGAGTATTTACAGTAGTCATCATGGATAAGCCATTTTCTTTGACATGAGTGAGCAGATTGTACTGTACTTCTGGATCATGAACTGCCTTTTCTGATCATATTGATATGTAAAGTGATCTATTGCTTTTTATTCACATGGATGGTGTGTTTTTGACTCCTTGGTGCTCTCCATGGTGCTGATCATCGGTTATTGCAAGTACACTTCATCGCTTATGCCTCTGTTGTCAACTTTTCATGCTTGATGATGATCCTACCATATATTATCCAAAATAATTTAAAATCGGAAAGTATAGGAATTTATTTTTCCTAGAGTTTCTATCTCAGTCTACTGTATGTGTGTTGGGAGTGCATGTTAGTGAGAGCATGAGTTTATGCATTTTCAGTGTAGCATTTCCGGTCTTAACAAGGCAACAAGAACAATCCCACAACTCACACTGATTTATTCATTTCATTAGTTATTTTTTTTAGTTAGTGCCTTACCCTAATATAAATGCACCGCATCTCTGTGTGTACGTACGTCTGTAATCCACATACAGTAACTCGAGAACCGTTCGCCCCACCGCCTTCAAATTTGAAACACGCGTTCCACACCACCACAGGGGGTGCAGTGCCCGGTGTCAAGAACGTCGGATCACCGCTTGTCCAGAAACAGCACAAAAGCCTCTGCCCGGGCTCTGGACACTTGGACAGGGCCCCCGCCCACGCTCTGGACATCTCCATATATGGAGCTGGCCTGTTCTGACATCACAATGGTGTTCTGACATCTGCATATACCCCATATTTGGGCATGCCTGACAAATAACTTTGGGCATAAAAGTGACACCGCTCTAGTTTTAAATAAATACTGCATATATGTTTGAACTTGTACTCATATGTGGACTCCCTTTTATAAAGTTATACAAAGCGTTTGACTCCATCCACATGGGATTGGAAGGATGCTAGACATACTGTACATACCTGTACTCAGGCAATATGGGGCACCAAAGAAGCTTGTGAAAACTGTGACTGTGTCCTACGCATGGTCACCATACAGTATCTGATGGCAGTGTTGGAAAAGTTTCTCAAAAACGATTACTAGTTACTTTAAAAAAGTAACTATTACTTTACATCATTTATTACTCCTTGCCAAAAGTAACTATTTACTTATTACTTTAAGCCTACTTTACTTTTTCTTTCTCGTCCCCAGTAATTGCATATTTTGTCCCCAAAGGTCTCACACTACCCAGTTTGATAATTCATATGTACAGACAGTGCACATCGTGTGCACATCGTTTCTGTATCCGCACTAGAGTCTAGATCTAGACCGGATTAGCAGCCTGCAAAGGAACTCGATCCCAACCCAGACTCTATCATGTACCATTATAAATAAACACTCAAGCCCACAGTGCCACCAAGGCTTGTGAAGATAATAATGAGTTCATTTTGGAAAATAGTAACACATTAGTAATATTATTGCTCAAAATGTGAAAGTAATTTAGATTACTAGTTACTGGAAAAGGTCATATTACTATACTTTAGTTACTTAACACTGTTCGACGGTAACATCTTGACAGGAGTTGTGTTTTTCAAAAATCCACCTGTTGGTGGCGCTATAACCAATGTGAAAAGGGTGGGATATATTCCTCAGCCTAGTAGGAAAGTCTGTGAAAGATTTAATGTAATGTGCCCGCTGCATTCATGATTTGAGGGTTTTTGTTCAAAACGGGCCAATCCTGCAAACTTTGAAAGCCAATGTTAGCCAATTAGGATGGAATATGAAATATCGGACAGATCCGGCTTAAACACATGACTATATGTCCAGAACAATATGATATTAAATATTAAAAACAGTTTTAAAATGCATGTTATAGCTACTTTAATATAGATAAGAAATAACAAAGGACCCAAAATTGACCCCTGAGGGACTCCAGACAATAAAGTTGCCCTGCCTGATACTATACCATTTACTGAAACATATTGTTTGTGATCAAATACATACCTCTGAAGCCATTTAAAAATGTGTCCTTGAAACCCATAGTAGGTTTCTTTAGAAGTATATCATAATTGACTGTATCGAAGGACTTTGATAAGTCCATGCAGAAATATACCCGAGGCAAACTCATTCTTATCTCTGGCTTTATAAATATGATCAACAAGTTGCAGTAAAGCCATGTAAGAGAGATGTTTCTTTCTGAAACCGTACTGGTGTTCATAAAGGATTTTCTGATTTTCTAGATGTGAAGAAATATAGCTTTCTCAAGACCTTTTAAAACAGGGCAACATTGATATTTGGCGATAGTTTGTAAAATAGCCAGGGTCCCCAGATTTAAAAAGATGAATTATTTTAGCAACTTTCCTCTTCGATGTCTCCCTTTTGACTGATACCTGTCCATTCAAACTCTAGACGGACCTGCCCCAAAGTTATTAGTGCAGCTGCGTCCGGCAGCTGGCGAAAACTAGAGTTCTCAACAGGCCCGAAAATACCTACCTGGCCCTACCTGGGCCCTCATCAAACCCAGTACACTCAAGACACTGCCCCCACTGCCACCCTTATAGGTCTATTATGGTGTATATATAGTGGTGTTGTGTGTATGATATACAGTAGAGAAAAGATGTGAGACAATTGGAGATAGCGAATACTGACATGTACAGTACATGTGACCATGCAGTGATAGCTTAGGGCTGTACAAACTACACTTCAAAGGACATGATATTTGAAATCAGGCCAGTTGTCATCTAGCCAATGGGTTCTTTTATTCATAGACGTATAATTGATTTAGTGTTTTTTCTATTCAACTGTCTTTCCAAAGGATTTGCTGAATTGTGAAAAGAGAGAGTGCACTCAAAGCTGGCAGGAAAATGAACACATCAAATGAGTAGTACTTTCTCTATTTCAGAGGTAATTACAATTGTTTGCCTATGATGGGTATTGGTACCATGTGAACCTTTCAGGGTAAGAAAAGTGATGCACATCCTCCATTGGTGCTGAGCCAAAACTGTAGAAACAGTAAACAATAAAAAATAATGCAGGGGCTCAGATGCTCCAAACTTTATTTAGTGACAGGCAGGCAGAAAATTCAACGTTTCGACCTCACAGTCTTTGTCAAGTATAAGCATAACTATAAGTTTAATACATCGTATTTTCTGCCTGCCTGTCGCTAAATAAAGTTTGGAGCATCTTAAAGTGAGTTGCGAGCCCCTGCTTTCTTTTTACCATGTGAACCCCAACAGCATTTGCCCACAGTCCAAGAACAAATCCTTTAAGACCTGTAGGGTCAGAGGAAAATTTGAGAAGTTTATACTGGAGTGCCACTGAGGTGAGGCGGCTGATTTTCTTCAACAGTAAACACCTGAGGTCACCGTTGCAAAGACAGACTGGACTTGCCCCTGTGACCTGTCCCAACGTCATCATGAAGAGAACCCCTTGCTAATATTAGCTTCAGCGCAGGATCATTGACCAACCAGAAGATCTGCGAGGAGTTATACAGTAGCTAAAATGACCTGTGAAATGTTTCACTGCCATCTGTATTAATTTAATGGATCGACTTCCACACAGTGCCAGTGAAATCTTGATACTATGGAGCAGATTATTCATTCATTGACCAAAGGACTACAATAATCATCAGCAGCAGCAGTGCTCCCAAAGGACTACAATAATCATCAGCAGCAGCAGTGCTCCCAGGAGTCCCAGCACCACAGCCACAAATCTCTTCTGCCTCCGTCTTATGAGCACTGCAGAGCTTAAAGCCAGCAGCACCAAGCCTGCCAATGTGATCACCAGACTGACGCCATCCTGGGTCATGGAAAAAGTTCTGGAGATATTTTTCAAGGCACTTGCACCAAATTTACAATTTAACGTGCTCCTTGGCATTTTGGTACTCCGGAGTGTGTAGACCACTCTACACAAGTGGTCGCCTGAGTGACGAATAGCAGCGACATTGAAAACCTCGTAAGGAGGAATGAGCACCTGCCCCTCTCGGTCTATGGCTGAGTAATGTGTTATGTCAGCTCCGAAACAAGTATAGATCTCAAAGCAAGAAACACTACCGAAAGAATCCAGCAAGTCCCTGCTTGAAGAAGTCAAGATGAAGCTACCAAAACGCATGTTTTTGTCCAGAACATTCTGATTAAAGGAAGCGTTACTCCTGTGATAGCTGGTAATGCACGGTGTTCGATTTGCCCTGAGTACTAGGATTGCATCAGAGAGGTAGAAGTAGAGATAGTGGTACTTAAATCCATACGTCCCATACTTGTGCTTCTTTGTTTTCACGGCTTTGTTGAAGTCATCCTGGAGATCTTGGAGTTCATCATCAGTGTGCATGTATATCGCCGTGGCGTGGTCATCTTCCAAATCCTTGTGGGCAGGTTTATTTGCTTTTTGTTCAACTAGAGCCCAAGCGTTACTGAAGTTCTTATTGACATGCCACTCGAATACACCAAGCTCATGAATCTTAGCTGCCACCTCTGATCGGCATCCACTGTACATGTCATCGATGGAGTCAGTGGCCATATCCAGAGGCAAAGAATCATTCTGCTGCAATTAGAAACAGAACAGAAAATGCCACAGTGAAGTGGAAAAAGTAATGTATTATGCAGTTTATTATTTCAACATTATTATTTCATCAAAAACATCTCTAATTCTCCATATTTAATATTTTTATGTTTTTCATAAAAGGAATGCTCTATTTAATAAATATTAACGCAGTTTCTTTTATAATTACGTGCCCAATAGAGGGACCCCAGGCTGAATGCGGTTACATGTATTAAGAGCTTGTGTCAAATAATAACAACTTTGCTCTCCATTGGATCACAAGTTCCTTTTTCCATTTCCTGAAAAGTAACATTTTGGACATAAAAGGTTGTTTCGCCTGCTGTCAGCCACATAATGTCTGACTGTCTGTTAAGGGCTATTGAACTTTCAGCACACGTGTAGTGTACATGTTTAGTGCAATGCATGTGTGTGGGCGTGTAACATAGCTCACCTCAACAGGTTGCTCATGCCACCAGAGTATCAGAAATGGGTCATGATATAATACCAGTGTCGTAACCAGCAAGGCAACAGTCGCAAGCGTTGCCCAGTTTGCCATTGACTTGCTCTTCGTACATTTGTCTCTTGTGCAGCTCCATGTCTGAATGGGAGCAATTGTTTTTTATTATTATCTCATTAACAATATTAAGTAAATATTGAAACAAACCACTATCACAGGTTCTTAGTATCTTAAACTTGTTCCTTGCATTTCTTCATTCCTGGAATATTTGCAATGAGTCATTGGAATTTTCTGTTGTGAACTAATTGAACATGAAACACACAAACACGCACGCACACACACACACACACACACACACACACACACACACACACACACACACACACACACACACACACACACACAGTTTTATTTAGACTTGTATTTAGCCTTGTGAGGATGTCAAAATAAATGTTTTTCTATTCCCCACATGAACCACACACACACACACACACACACACACACACACACACACACATGGACAGGCGCATGCACACACAAGTTTAGCTACTATTAATGGACATGAACTATAAAAACACACATACGTAGGCTGTTTACATGAATCAAAATACCCTCGAATTTTCCCATTAACACAAACATAATGAATGTGATCTTTAGGTTTTTAGGCTTACCTTTTGACAGCCAAATGCAATCATTAGGATGGTGGTATTAGAGATTCTAAACTATGAACTGTTGAAAGCACAGCATTCTACCCAAGTGACAAAGTGTGTCCCAACCCAAGTCCAACCAGGATTTGGGCAACAGGATATACTGGTACGGCAACACAGTATGAGCAGGAGTACTGTGCTGTGCCTTTGACTAACACTAAAGCTGTGAGATCGCTGAACAGCAGCTACAGTATAGTGCAGAGCTTTTCTTGCACGTATCATTAAGAAAATCTATATTATTTGATAAGAATGAATTCAGACTTCAGACCAAATGAAGTGTGTGTGTGTGTGTGTGTGTGTGTGTGTGTGTGTGTGTGTGTGTGTGTGTGTGTGTGTGTGTGTGTGTGTGTGTGTGTGTGTGTGTGTGTGTGTGTGTGTGTGTGTGTGTGTGTGTGTGTGTGTGTGTGTGTGTGTGTGTGTGTGTGTGTGTGTGTGTGTGTGTGTGTGTGCGCGCGCGCTTTGGACAAAACATTTACACATATCCATTTGAGTGGTGTGTTGACAGTAAAGGCTAGAGGTGGGGGAAGTAAAACATGCTGCAATAAAGCCTCACTAGCTCTGTGACTCTGTCATGGTGTCATTTCTCTTTGCATGCAGGAGAAGGCACTGCACATGTGTGGTTACACCAGTACATCCTGTTTGACAGGAAACCACACCAGCAAAACTAAACAACAGATACATCCATCTAGTCAACTGGAGCATGCAGTAATAGAGAAACAAACAGAAGAAGACATTGACAAATGATTTTCCGTTTTCCGCAAAATGTTCCTGTTGTATAGTTGAGCAGTAGAGGACTTTCTCTTCACATGGAATACAACGGTTATAGCAGTCACAATGATGCCGATAACATTGTAAGTTGAATTGTATGTATGATAAATCCTGGTTAAAAACGTTGAGTTATATACTGTAGGCCTACAGGTATAGGCTAAACATGAACAGATATGTGTCGATATGTGTTGTTAGTGTTTGGTGTGTATTTTATGTGATATATTTCATGTGATATTTTACTTAAATCGATGATGTTCATTCTTACGTTTGTCATGGACCCTGTTCACCCTTTCCAGATGTGCTATGCCCTGCTTGGAGAGGCAAGCAGCATGTCAATTAGAATCCTTCCATATCTGTACGATCACCTCACTTCTTCTCTCGGTGGGATCAGGATTATTCATCGTCATATTTCTGATCTTCATCGGATGTCCTGAAAAGGTACTTTTTAATATAGTTTATATTTTATAAGATCACAAAAAATGAAAATAGCCTATTTAGAACTTTCCTCTTTCTTGACATCATTTCATCTTTTCATTTTTATTTTCCCTTTCAATGTATATCTTGCTGCAGGGCATCTTCAGCAGTACTGGTGACAGCATGCATGATGGTTGCGACTCTGAAGTTGTCCAAATACCCGTCACGCAGTGGTGGGAAGCTGGTACAAACTTGAGTCAAGCATGGAGTATTGCAGGACGAAAAGCAAAGAAACCCGTACACAGTCACATGGAGAGAGAACATTCTACGTCCATATACTTGTACACCAACGCCACAAATCCTCACATAGGCCAAGATATCAAAATGGCCACAAGAACAGCAGACATAGATGTTGACAAGGAAATATTTAACCACCACTCCCTTTATTTTTACCTGAGCAAGGCCATTCAGATCCTGAGACATGATCAAGTGTCCTGCGGTTACACACACCTCAGAACACATGCGATTTGGAATCAGAATGTCTCCAACAAGGACGTACACTTTGGCACCTTCATATTAAACTTTGCAGAGCGGAGCATGGACTTGTCAAGGAACACTTCCTGTTTTGACATCTACACATGCTTTAGTGCTGACATAACATATTATTCCACCTTAAATCACACAGGGCAAGTGCTGATTCCTCCCTACGAGGCCTTCAAAGTCACCAGCATTAAGACAAATAACCAGCAGTGCAAAGTGCTCTATACACTTAGAAGTAACATGGATTGTGTTTATGATAGAGATAGGGATACATTGCATCAAATATCTGTACCATATAATGTATCCAAAATTATTCTAGTCACTGTTGTCATCATCGGTGTCATTGTCGCAAGTTCCTTGCTAATCATTGTCTTTGTGAAAATGTTGAAAGTTCACAAGAAAAATACAGCCATCAACAGTTCAGACATGGATGTCTATTACAGTTCCATCGGCGTGGAACTGTAAATTTGTGGTTAAGTTGTATTGGCCAACTTTAGTCTTCAAACTTAACGTTGTACTGGCCAGGGAGCTTGGATTGCACAGGCGTAAAGTGCCTGTCCACCGCAGAGTCTCAGAGTTTAAATCCACTGTGGTGCATCTGGATTGGCCGAGTGTCTATCGATACAAACACAATTGGTTGTGTTCGAGGGAGGTGGCAGACTCCTACAGGCTGGGGCGTTGCCTGTCAGCAGGGGCTGTTGGACAGGAGGAGTAGGACTGAAGCACTACATCCTTCTGGTGAGGGCTCCTCACTGGCAGTGGGGCACAAAACAGTGGCAAGACAGAAATGTTTGGGGAGCATTAATTGGAATAATAACTAAATTAGGAGAAAAAAGGGGTGAAAATAATTGGCTGTAAGTGATATGATATGATATTGTTTATACAAAACGTGTTTTTGTTAAAAACGTTAAAGCTATATTGTGATAGTATTAATATAAGTTATCTCTAACTTGGATCAAGTTGGTATCCTGGCCTGAATGCATTGTGTCCCTTACCAATGAGCTGGAGAGACAGGGAGACGGAGTTACTGAGCAAACACTCAAAAGGTGATTGTGAAATGGGAATTCTCCAATTTGACACAGTGATAGAATAATGACCTTTTCACATGGTTTCAAAAGAAAATGTGAACTGACCTACTACTATTGTATAATCACATCACTGTACTATTTGCACAGTGTTAATAAAGTATTCAATCAATGAGGAATTAGTTTGGTTATTTAACTTATTTCAATAGGGTTAGGAGGATTAGTTGCCTATGTCTCTGTTTCCTTGTGTTTTTGTACCCCTTCCCCAGCCTGCCAATTCCATATGACACATTCAAATAAGCATGCAGTTAATTCATATTAATAGCAGTTACATACTGTCTGATCAAAATAAAAATAAAAACTCAACATGATACAATGGTAGGCGACCCTCCCTCCAATGAGCATGCACTATCTGACTAAATGCATAGGATATAAAGACTGTAGGTCCTCCACTTCGATAGGCCTACTGGCAATTAATGCTTGAAATGTTTCATTTGATTTTAAAAATAATTTAACTTGGCAAAATGTGAAAATGTGATGAACACTTTGTTGACTTCAGTCCTCCAGTCTTCCTTGAAGAGCGCCCTCTGCTGAGGATATATTTATATTACAACCTGTAATCTCCTGTGTGAGGTCAGGGGAGAGAAATGGAACCACAAGGGGGGAAAATGTGCACTAAGCAAAGAGTCTAAGACTTATCTAATAAGGAGCTCCTTGTTCACGATATAACAAAAAATTTCTATTGTTACACTTGTTTCAACCTCATATTCCTCCTGTTGATTGTGATCACCAAATGCTACAGTAGTTGATAAACAACAACAGCATATCCACTCTGGTAATTAGGTGAAGAAAAAATGAAAATTGCATAATTATTTTTATTTTGCATTTTATTTTCGTTTTTCCCATAGATATTTACAAGAATATTGATATAAATTATTTTAAGCCTAGTATAGAATCAAGCCATCCAGGATCCTGATGAGTCATGACCATAAAACCTTTGATTCTGTGAAGAAAAAATAAAAAATAAAATGCCAAACAAATGGTGTTTATTAAATGTAGTAGGCCTATATCATATAATTAAATATTCAAGTAGCCTATTTTTTTCACAAAATCATTTGTGTTTGATTGCTGATTGCCAGGCTTTTTATGGCAAGTATTTTGTTCTCCATTGAATAAGCAATATTTTCTCATATGTTGCTCTTGAACATTTGTTGAACATAAATTATGTGTAAATGTGTTAAATGAATCTTAAAACATAAATAATTTATGCCTAATGCCCAATCGTGTTTTTTAATAAATGTAGGCCTAAAACACAAACCACGCACGCAAGCACACACACACACACACACACACACATGCACACACTGTCACACACAGCGAGAGCTTATAATTAATTTTGTCGCTACTCCAAAATACCTTTGTGAAGGCGTCACTGCTCAAAAGTCAACAGACCATATTAACACTGTGGTTAGTGTAAAGATAAAGGTAAATATAAATATGTCAGCCAAGTAGGCCAACGTATCTCCCTCACATAAACAATGCAATTCTTTCTCCTTGAACACTATACACAAGTTCGTCTTTACTCTGTGCACAACTTGAGAGTGGGTTTTGTGTATTCAAAATATGCGGTGGAACTGGATGGTGGAATATTTTAGCATCACTCAGATGCTAAATATATGAATGAAGAGACACTGAGCTCATGTTGCCACACAAAAGATGACTTCACAGGGAGATAGACAGGGAGGTTTTCGTAGGACTTAAAATGTGACAGGCTCTGATCAAAAATAATTAACAACCGTTTTAAGGTCACTAAATAAAATACTAAATAGCTAAGCTGTGAATTACTGTGTTTGGAGAGGCTATGCGCCAGTGATGAATGATTAGTATATTTGATTTCATTGGCTATTGTCCAAATTGTTTCTGGTTACTACTGAAATACTAGGTCCTTTGTTTGGAACCTACCAATGTGTTGGCTAAAGCAGTTAACTAAAGATGACAAACACTGACTCATTGTATTATGTTGGTGGAGTTCAATTTGCCTTGAACTATTAGCTCCCATGGAAAAGGCCTGACCTAAACATCCCGAGCGGCAAGGACGGAGTTCTCCGTTCAATCAATTAGTAACGCCCAGCGCTCAGAACGGAGATTGATAAAAGGACGGAGATTTATTGATATCAAAACCGATCGCATGGCTCCACAGGCTGGGAGCGTCTGTTGCACAACATTCGATGTTATTTCCCAGTGGGAAGTCATCAAAAATGTTCCTCCCCATTTTAACTGAAAATCTTAAAACATGAATAACTCTTGATCCGTCCAATTCTAAGCAAAGATTATGTGTTAGACAGCCCATTGCGGTCCCGTCGATAGTCGCGTTAGAATTAATCATACATCCCGTTGTTGTCGATCGCCTCTGGAGTGTTTTGGCTACACCAAGCTACTTCAGCTACATCCGGGATAGCACCTGGTCCGTCGCTAAATGTGCTCCGCTGCTATAAATCGCTGGGCACTCAGATTTAATGGATTAAATAACCCTGGGCGTTTGGTGTGTTTTTAATTAATTGTTCACTTGAATATGGCAACTTTAACAGCAATGTTATCATAATTGTATGTTACGTACAGTATATTATCAGTGACGTTATGTTAAGCCTGCTGTCATCCTGTTTAGTAACATTAACTGATATTTGATAGCACAGATGGTTGAATTATCTTTATTCTTTTGTACAATAACTTTATTTTTGAAATCTGACTTTGTCATGTTACCACTATTTTACAATACAGACAGGTTCATCAGTTAATTCATTGGTTCAGTACAGCCCACCATGATTTAATAGTTCAAGGTGACATTGACAAACAAATATCGTCACCGGCTTCCATTGAAAATGAATGGTAGGCCGTACCTTTGTATCTGCCCGTGTGAACGCAGCATAAGGTGAAGTGAACCTGAACTGTAGCCTCTCTTGCTAATCCTTTCTTTCACTGTCTCTTTCTTTCTGACTAAACATGCGTTACGCAACCCCAGGTGACCATGCAAGGTTATACATAGGTCATCTCGCACCAGTTATGATTATTATTTGGAAGCCACATATTTTCAGAAGTCAACATCTGCCTTTGCTGTGTTTCATCAATAACAAATATAATGTTTAGAATGTTTATATGTCCTTACTACTGTACATTATCTGCCAAAAGTTGCCTGAACCCAATCTCAATTGTACCCGTGTCAGAGTACCCGTTCCACCCATCTGTGACTGTCTGTGTCCCTTTTATGCAGAGTACCCATTCCACCCATCTGTATGCGTCCCTTTTATGCAGAGTACTCATTCCACCCATCTGTATTTAACTGATTCCCAAGCAGCCGATCTAACTCCTGAGCCACTGCCACCCCCAGCACTGGCTCATAATTTCTCACGAGTGTTTCTTCATGGCTGAATTGTCATGTGAAGGATAGGCGTGGGAGTGACCTGGGAGAGACAACCGGACGTGACAATCATGATAACTATGTGATACCTGAGGGCAGAGACTCGGGGGTGTGATGTGAGTTTTCACGTACTGTATGCATATGTATGTGTGTCACTGCACCACCCGATAACGGGGAAACATATACAGTGGGTGGTGAGAACGCATGCCCAACGCATCATGGGAGATGAGTTTCTCTCTGTCCAGGAATTGTATGAGAGGTGGTGCGTTGTCAAAGCTCAGCGTATCAAGGTTCAAGGTTCAAGGTTCAAGGTTAGCTTTATTGTCCCTTGCGGGAAATTGGTTTGCAGCCAGATCATAGTAAAAAATACACACAACAACAACATTCAATACAAGACTGAGATCTAAGGACAGGGCACTAGAGACAGAGAATTCATGACATTCAAAGTAGCAAAGTCAGAAAAAGTGCATTAGTGGGCAGTATGTGCAAAGAGGCAAGAATAAAGTGCTATCTGCTGTTCAGCAGTTGAATAGCAGCCGGGACAAAGGATAGTTTGAACCGATTAGTCTTTGTAGTGTAGCACCCTCAGCCTGACGACCTGAGGGCAACAGGTCAAACTCAGACCGAAGTGGGTGATCCGATACCTCCAGGAGGGAGGAGGCTCTCTTAAGCATCTGCCTCTTGTACAGTTCTATGAGTTGGGCTTGGGTTCTCCCAGAAATCTTACTGGCCACTTTGACGAGGCTGCTGAGCCTGTTCTTGTTTGCCAGGGTCAGATTACCGTACCAGGCAACCATACAAAACATGAGAACAGATTCAATAAAACTTCTATAGAAAAGAGTATCAAGAAGAACAATGTCCTCATCATGCAGCCACAACCTGTTCATGCTACTGCTGTGACAACGGCCGCCTGGCAACTATTCCGTAGTACCCCTGGCATTCCTGTGTTAAGTTTATCAACTGTATCTCGGTTCTGACAGCTTTACTTTTTGAAACGATACTGCGAAAAGGGTTTTCGCCACTGTTTGTGGACGGCTCGACCCCATTTAGACCTTTGCAGGGATATCCTGCCACGGAACCTCATCTATAGATATTGAGGTTCCAAACGGAGCTAGCCAGGCCCAGGGTATTGGCTGGTTCCAAACGGAGCTAGCCAGGCCCAGGGTATTGGCTGGTTCCAAACGGAGCTAGCCAGGCCCAGGGTATTGGCTGACATTTGTAAACAATTCACAGTGAAAGTATGGAAACCATTGCTTGTGTCGTGAACAATAGATCAGGATTAAGCAATTACACGTGTGTCGTAAACCTCAGATCGTGTCACGGAAGTAAGTATTTAAGTATAGTCATGTAACTTTGATCCACTGAGAGAGTCAGGGAGTGACATGCAGCCACGGTCCGCTGGGGGCCAGGAATCGAACTGAAGTACTCGCTGTCAGGCATCAGAGCCCATATGGTACGCGCCTAACCACTCAGCTATTGACGTCCCTAAGCTGTATGATGGTACAGACAACAGTGTGATCAGTTTTGAAAAGTTGAGCTTAGTATGAGAACATTTAGTAATCAAAGAAAAAAAGAAAGTCTCTGGCCTTGTGCAATGGCCTTGTGCACTAAAAAAACAGAACAAAGCAGATTCACGTGAAGAATTCAAACTTGCATAGTGCACCCACACACAACCCACACAGGCACACACCTGCGTGCGTGCGCGCGCGCGCGCGCGCGCGCGCGCACACACACACACACACACACACACACACACACACACACACACACACACACACACACACACACACACACAGAGATAGAGATAGAGATAGAGATAGAGAGAGAGAGGGGGGGGGGGAGGAGAGGGAGAGAGAGAGAAAAAGAGATCGGAATTCTTTGTCATCATCATGCCTAAGTGGTGAAGTGTCCCCTTATCACCCAAGAAAGGTGTAACCAACCACGTATAAGAGGGCACACGCATACTCATTCTCTCTTTGTCTCACATGTGACATAACTCAGTGTAAGAGATTTGACATTGAAAAGTACACATTGGTTCATAGAAACTCATTCTCTCAGGAACTGGATTACTAGGAAAGTATAAGGTAAGACAAGAGTGTTAAAGAACTTTTACAGTCTGGTTGTCAAGGTGATTGTCAGGGTTGTACAACATACGTTTTTATTATTTTACAATAATTGAATCATATGGTGTGTAACTTTCCGTACTTGGCGGTTTAGGGTAAAGAAAGTGGTTTGAGAGCCTCTAAGTGATCTATTCAAGTCTTAAAAACTCTATTGTTTGGGGAAATTAGAGGCACCAATTTCCATCAGTACTCCCTAGTTGGCTTGCTATATCAACGTACTCTCATCTAGTCTTAACTCTCCTCCCACATTTGCAATAACATTGGTAGAGGTTGTTTCAGTCTGTTCCAGGAAAACATGTGAACCATGATTAGTTGTAGTTATCAACTTATCTGCTGTGCTGGTGCCTCTTTTTAATCCATCATACACTTTTACACCACTTTTCAGGCTTTTTAGCTGCCTCATACGTAAACCAAGTCTTTATATTTCCTTTAGTCTATTCAATAATTTTGAAGCTTATTGTTTTTATAATGTTTTTATAGTGCGTGCGTGCGTGCGTGCAGTCAGTATAGAAGCCTACAGAAGCTTCAAGTAGCCTATTATAGTGTGAAGTGGCTAAATCCAATCAGCAGGCAGAACTTTGCACGGCACAGTTCTCATGCATTTTTCTCCGCAGTGGGTTTGTAACTTTGTATCCATCTAAAATTGATTGAAGCTTTTTATATACCAGTATATATATTATTATTTAATATTTTTTATTTTTTTCCAAGCTAAATCTCCAAATATGTGCTTGTACAAGTTGTTGCGTGCCATATGCCATCTACTGTATACAGTAAAGGTAAAGCTGCCTGTTTGTCTGCGCAGATATGCCTGTAGGCTATATGGATTGGACATGCCCAATGTCAGTGCAAATCGGCATATTAGACACCCATAACCAGTGGACTGGCTATAGAATTTCAGTGCAAATCGCCATTGTTGGGCAAGAGTTTCTGTTTGATCACAGACCAGAACTTGATCATCGAGAGAGAGAGAGAGAGAGAGAGAGAGAGAGAGAGAGAGAGAGAGAGAGGAGAGGGAGAGGGAGAGGGAGAGGGAGAGGGAGGGAGCAGTGAGATAGAGAGAGAGCAGTGATGTTGTGTTTAACAGGCAGATGCAAAGATGCAAAAGATTCACAACATAGAACATAACACATCTTTGTATCTGAAGTTGAAGCCAGTTCAACTTATTTGCAGCTTTTTATCTTTATATCTTTTGTAGCAGCTATGTCAGATTTGCTTTGTAGCTTCACTTCGCTGGCTTTCATTGAAAATGAATGGTAAACGATATCTTTGTATCTGCCTGTGTGAACGCAGCATAAGAGAGAGAGAGAGAGCGCGAGAGCGCAGAGAGGGGAGGGGGGGGGGGGGAGGAGGAAGAAATATGGAATGTTATTGTGACCGACTAGTCACCACCCAGGGCAAGGAAGGACACAAGACAGGGCAGCTTCCTTAAGTTGACCTTTTTATTCCTCCATGTGCAAGGAATAACACAACATATGACACTTTACACAGGAAAGCAGATGGCTCTCCACCGTCCGGACAGAGGCTCTCCCCTCAGTGTTTGTGGAGATGACTGATTGTCTCCACCAGGCCGAAGGCATGGGGAGAGAGTATGTTTTGCACTCCGTCCGTGTGTGTGTCCGTGTGTCCTTCCGTCCGTCCGTTACCAGCTAATCTCCGGCACCGTTAACCCGGTCGATGCCAAACTTTGCACACACACTCCCTAGATGCCAACGATGAACCTCTGCCCCGCATTTTCCAGAACGGCCTGTTATAGCGCCACCATGAGGCAGCTTTTCACATTTGTTACCTAAAACTGCACCGATCTGCGTGAAACGTTGCATGCACACTCCCTAGAGGCCAAGGACAAACCTTTGACCTGCATTTTCCGCATCTGCCTTTTATAGCGCCACCAGGAGGCCGACTTTTGTAAAACACATTTTTGGATATTACTCCTCCAGATTCTGTCCAAAAATATCACAAATCGTTACACAGTATCTCTATGGTCATGTGCTCAAGTCCGATATTTCATATTCCACCCTAATTGGCTATAATTGCCTTTCACAGTTTGCAAGATTGCCCCGTTTTGAACAAAAGCCTCAAATCATGAACACAGCATGCAATTTACGTGAAATCTTTCACACATTTTCTTACTAGGCTGAGGAATATATCCCACCCTTTTCACATTGGCCTGTTATAGCGCCACCAACAGGTTGATTTTTGCAAAACAGGTTGATTGGAACAAAATGCCTCAAATCATCCAATTGCCATACAAGGCAAACATGTTTATATTACTACTACACATTTTGCCAAACATCTCACACAGTCCTATCCTCCTGGTGGAGACCTGTGCCCAGAAGGGCACTTTTTCTAGTTTATCCTGTTGTGCCTTGATCAAGTCCATGCACAACAGGTGCGCAGCCACACCCAGCTCTGAGTCCAGTTCTAGTTTGACTCAGGCCAGGTGTGACTGCTTAAATCAGTCATCCTCCCTCTCACATACCCCCCTCGTTAAACTGAGGCCAGCCGAAACCTACTCCCCCCCCCCCCCCCCATACCAAGCAAAAAAAAAATCTTAACACCAGACTCTGACACAGGGCAGCTTTCTTACGTTTGTAGCTTTATTCCTCCAAGTCAAGGGAATAACAATTTGAAAGTATCACAATGTTAGTTTACACAGGAAAGGAGATAGCTCTCCACTGTCCGGACAGACGCTCTCTCCTGAGTGTTTGTGGAGATGCCTGATTTATCCTGTTGTGCCTTGATCAAGTCCATGCACAACAGGTGCGCAGCCACACCCAGCTCTGAGTCCAGTTCTAGTTTGACTCAGGCCAGGTGTGACTGCTTAACTCAGTCATCCTCCCTCTCACAGTTATTGATTCATTTATTTAACCATTGCTCCATTTCGACACAGCACCCTCCTCATTCTTCGACATGGCTGCCAGACGGTCTTCTGTCCTCCTGGTGGCGCTGTTGCTTTGCCTGCCGAGCTTCCTCCACAGCTTCCAACCCCTGTTTGCATTTGATGGCAATACCACCTCCACTCATCGTGACATCACACAGAGAGCCATCCTCAGAAAGACAGCAGAAGTCTGTCAAACCCTCGCAGCCGATGAGGGCAGAGGCTTCAGCCTGACGGTGAGATACATTGACTATTAGCTATACTGTATGCCTGAATAGAGGGTATGCGCATACATAAAGTGAGTGGCAAAGTGAGTTTAACGTTGTTTAATGCAATCACATATGACCTTTCTGTTGGATGTATGGGCAAGGCCAGAATGTAATTTTTCTCAGTTATTCTTGCTTAACTTCCGGGGATGATGATGATGTCACACGCATACTCTCCATATAGGGCTGAAGATATGACTTCAAATCAATATCACAAACCATTATGTTAATGAACGATTATTAAAGAAAAAGAGAAAATAGCAGAACTACATGCTCACAACGCTCTGTGATGTGTTGTGAGCTTGGAGATTGGCTATTTATGCTATTTTTGTGTTGGTTATTTACAACCAATTTAGTTGATTATAAAAAAGACCCTCCCCCCTCATGCATACAAATACTACAGCATTTTCTCATTGCTTTGTCTCTTGTCTGTAGATTGATGACAGCCTGACAGCGTTTAGCGTGCAGCAGGCATGTTCCTCTGATGGGAGAACCGTCGGCGCACTCCTCTCCACCGTCATGTTCCAGACCTCCATCGCTAAAATCTACCTCAGCAACGCCGCCGTAGACGTGTTGCTAGCACTGAGCACGCAGCACCACTTTGACGACGAGTCCTTCCAGGCAGGAAGGGACATCATCAAAGATGGTACAGATTTCCTGTAGCAACTCAATCAGCAGTGATGGACAAAGTATAGAATACTAGGGAAATGAACCTTTGAATTTAATCTCTGAATCTCTGAGTTAGATCATGAAGAGTAAAGATACATTATGAGGGGAGAGATACGAAGTTTATTCATTAGAATTCTGAAGAATAGACAGAAAAGCAACAGTTTACATATACAGTCAGTAAGTCACTCCCCTCAAGGGAGGGAGAGAGAGCTTGGTACATCATTATAGAGAAAAGAGACCTGTGTTCCGAGCGTATCTTTCTGTAACTGGCAGCACGATGTTGCAATAATATGATCTCATCTCAAGTTGATAAACACAGTTTCGGTTTAAGGTCATGCTGACACATACTTAAGATTATACTATTGGTAACAAACGCCTGTGGTCTCAGAGGCTAGCTACACTATTGGAAACTCAAATAAGATAATTGGCTATATCTTTACAGTAATGACAAGATAAACACTTACATTTAATCATAAAAATGATTAAAATAGAAGCACATTATAGAATTATATTTATCACTCCAGTCCTGTTAAAATATTACTCAACTTCTGCATTGCTGTATTAAATTTGAGATTTTGTTCCCAAAATTCAAAGATTTTCCAGATTTTATTTTATTTTATTAATAATAGTGAAAATATTAGATCTACGTGTTGTGAGCTTGTAGAATGGCCATTAGTAATCAATACGAGCACATCCAACATATTTCAAGATTTGAATGATTTGCCATTTTCTATGGTTTCACTGCGAATGATTGATAAAGCACTCATGACATCACTGTAGTCTGAAGAATAATGCTCAAATGTGAACTTTGAAGCCATTTTATCAATGCATCCAAAGCCAAGTATATGAGGGTGTGTGGAGAATATTTGCCATTCAGGTTCTAGAGACAGACACTTAACATTATCAGTGAAGGTGAAATGAACAATTCCAACAACGTTTCTCAAATTCTGTGGTCCTATAGGTGTGTCAGCTATTAAAGCCAGCGTGAAACAGGAGAACTTCCTCGCAGGGAGACTGACCCTGGGACTAATATGTCACACCCTGCAGGTGAGGCAAATAGTCATAGAGATGAATAGATGTAGATGTTTAAAACCCAGTCCACACCAAGATGACAGATATTTGTGCCATGTATCTATCTTTAGGACTTCTACAGCCACAGTAACTGGGTGGAGCTAGGCAACAGTGCTCCCTACAGCACTCTGGTCAGGCCTGACCAACCTCTGGAGAACTTGGCAGGTAATTCATTATTCCAATTTATAAATACGCAACCACCCGCGGATTGCAACATTTTGCTGATATTTTGTGCGTTTTAAAAGCTATAATAAGCCTATAGATAGATGCCATCAATTTATTTCCCACATTATTTCACCCGCTGTTTATCCAATATTAATTTATAATATATTTGAATGACCCAAATCCACCCTAAACTGCGGTTATCCACGGCAACTGCGGCTAAATCCGCCATCCGCAGGTCTCTAACTTGCGCACACGCTTGCAAGAGTGTGAATGTGGATGTGTGTCCCATGAGGGAAATAGGTTATGTAGCAATATGAGAGAATAACCTCCTGAGATGACCATATTTTGGGATGTTTAGGCTAAATTCTCCCCATCAAATTCTCCATCAGGGTAACAAAAAAGTTGTATCTAATCCACTTACAATTGAAACCTAAAGGTTTGACAGGGAGGCTACTCTGTGTAGACTGCAGTGAAGGAAAGTGGTGTGGGTGGAGAGGGAAGGGTCCTCCCTTCTTTTGAGAGAGAGGGACAAAGAAACTAGCTGACAACTAGCTGACAGAAACACGCCCACAGCCACTTCTTATCGCTAAAGTATTTGCAGTATTGTCTTGAGGCCTTTGTGTACAAGTCAATCAGCTGCAGACACAACATACCACGCCCGCCCCCCACCCCAGTCAATCAGCTGCAGTAGATCTTATCTCAACTCATGAGAAGTGTCACTGGACTCATCATAAATAATACATCACTGTCATGCCCCTGCTATCAAAATAAATAAACACACCTTGCACTGACTCACAATATGTGCCTCTATCTCTATCTCGCACGCACGCACGCACGCACGCACGCACGCACGCACGCACGCACGCACGCACGCGCGCGCGCGCTTACTGTACACGTAGTCTCTCTCTCACCACACCTTCTTAATCTTATCCCACCTGCTACATCTGTAATCACATACTGGTGCACCTGCATTCTCTTTGTTTGTTTTTTAGTCTTGTGAACAACTTGATCGAACAATGCAACATACACACTTGCACACCCACACAAACATGTTCCACAAATCTGTGATGACCATATTGATTTTGTGATCAGTTGCACAAACAACTAGTTTTCATCCATTCAGTAATCAGATATTGTATGTCCTCAGCAATAATAATAATAATAATAATACATTTTATTTCCCTTTCAGGGCACTCAAGGTCGCCGTACAGCAAGTTAAAAACAGTTGACACAAAACACAGTTAAAAGCAAAAGCAGACAATAAAGTAAAAGACAATATTATTGCTTAAAGACAGATAGCTAGAGAAACATATAATCATAGTCATGGAAAGGTTGCATTATTTTCCCCAAGAAGTAGCAGAATGTCCTTTTTGTTTCTGAGTAATCTCATCTGACAATCAAATAATGTGCAATGATACTTGTAACCAGATGACCTTATTCCATCTAAAATCAATGCTGATGTTTTGTAGGCCAAAGCACACCAACCTGTAGGAACTGTACAGGAGAGAGTTGCAAGGACAACATTTTGCCTGACGTACTGCAGCAAGGACTTCTCACATCAGGATACTTCAATTTATTTTCCTCAACAAAACCAGCAGGTATCATGCACGCACGCACGCACGCACGCACGCACGCACGCACGCACGCACGCACGCACGCACGCACGCACGCACGCACGCACGCACGCGCACACCAATCAACCCCATAGAAAGGAAAAGGCAGAATGTATTTTTATTTATTTTTTGGGGCCGCTGATTCACTAGGGACCCGCTGTGGGCCATGAATACAGGTCAGGGCATGATGGACATTGCAGTACGGTCCAGAGAATTTATTATATGTCTTATTGTCTTATTTGCCATTTTTTACTATTTTGAAAACATTTTAAAATAGTTCAACTAGCCGATCTACATCGACACGTTGTGATCTTGTAGATCGGCCATTTGAACTATTTTAAAATGTTTTTCAAAATGATAAAGAATGGCAAATAAGTTTAACGATACAATTTACAATTTCCAAATTAGGCATTTAGCAGACGCTCTTAATCCAGAGCGATTTACATTAAGCAAGAACTAAAAAGCATGGCATACATCATCAGTTATCATGAAACATGCGTAGGCTAAGAACGTAACAGTGGAGTATCTATATAATGAAACTATACATCTAAACTATACAAACTATACTATACTATACATATATACTATAAAGTGCTACAGTATGACTACATAAAATGCAATTCTAGTGCTGTCTACGTAACATAAGGGGTAAGGGGTGGCACAAGATATAGTCATGCCTATTTGCTCAGACACTATGACGTAAAATTCTCCATTCATTGTCAATGGGAATTTAATGTTTGTTTAAGACATTAAAAAGCTGGATGTAGGAGGGGCTAGAACCCCTCAGAAATGAAGAATAGAATATAGACCGATCTACAAGCTCACAACGTGTCGATGTAGTGTCGGCTAGTTGAACTATTTTAAAATGTTTTTCAAGATAGTAAAAAGTGTAGGGATAAAGGGTAGGGGTGCTCAAGATAGGGCCGATATATAGGGAAAAGGGGTAGGGGCGCTCAAGAAGAAGAAGTGTAGGGATAAAGGGTAGGGGCGCTCAAGATAGGGCCAATATATCTTAGGGATAAAGGGTAGGGGCGCTCAAGATAAAGAAGTGTAGGGATAAAGGGTAGGGGCGCTCAAGATAAAGAAGTGTAGGGATAAAGGGTAGGGGCGCTCAAGAAGAAGAAGTGTAGGGATAAAGGGTAGGGGCGCTCAAGATAAAGAAGTGTAGGGATAAAGGGTAGGGGCGCTCAAGAAGAAGAAGTGTAGGGATAAAGGGTAGGGGCGCTCAAGATAAAGAAGTGTAGGGATAAAGGGTAGGGGCGCTCAAGAAGAAGAAGTGTAGGGATAAAGGGTAGGGGCGCTCAAGAAGAAGTGTAGGGATAAAGGGTAGGGGCGCTCAAGAAGAAGAAGTGTAGGGATAAAGGGTAGGGGCGCTCAAGATAAAGAAGTGTAGGGATAAAGGGTAGGGGCGCTCAAGATAGGGCCGATATATAGGGGTAAAGGGTAGGGGCGCTCAAGATAGGGCCGATATATAGGGATAAAGGGTAGGAGCGCTCAAGAAGAAGTGTAGGGATAAAGGGTAGGGGCGCTCAAGATAAAGAAGTGTAGGGATAAAGGGTAGGGGTGCTCAAGATAGGGCCGATATATAGGGATAAAGGGTAGGGGCGCTCAAGAAGAAGAAGTGTAGGGATAAAGGGTAGGGGCGCTCAAGATAGGGCCAATATATCTTAGGGATAAAGGGTAGGGGCGCTCAAGATAAAGAAGTGTAGGGATAAAGGGTAGGGGCGCTCAAGATAAAGAAGTGTAGGGATAAAGGGTAGGGGCGCTCAAGAAGAAGTGTAGGGATAAAGGGTAGGGGCGCTCAAGAGGAAGAAGTGTAGGAAAAAAGGGTAGGGGCGCTCAAGAAGAAGAAGTGTAGGGATAAAGGGTAGGGGCGCTCAAGAAGAAGAAGTGTAGGGATAAAGGGTAGGGGCGCTCAAGAAGAAGAAGTGTAGGGATAAAGGGTAGGGGCGCTCTGGAAGAAGAAGTGTAGGGATAAAGGGTAGGGGCGCTCAAGATAGGGCCAATAAGAAGTGTAGGGATAAAGGGTAGGGATAAAGGGTAGGGGCGCTCAAGATAGGGCCAATATATCTTAGGGATAAAGGGTAGGGGCGCTCAAGATAAAGAAGTGTAGGGGTAAAGGGTAGGGGCGCTCAAGATAAAGAAGTGTAGGGGTAAAGGGTAGGGGCGCTCAAGAAGAAGAAGTGTAGGGATAAAGGGTAGGGGCGCTCAAGAAGAAGAAGTGTAGGGATAAAGGGTAGGGGCGCTCAAGAAGAAGAAGTGTAGGGATAAAGGGTAGGGGCGCTCAAGAAGAAGTGTAGGGATAAAGGGTAGGGGCGCTCAAGAAGAAGAAGTGTAGGGATAAAGGGTAGGGGCGCTCAAGATAGGGCCGATATATCTTTGTAGCTGTAGTGTGAACACAGCAAGGGAATGAAACAGAATGCGCATTTAATAAAAGTCACACTCGTGTGAAGTGAGGGGCGCTCTTATCATCATACATCATCACATTCCGTGCCCAGCCAATCAAATCATCTCATTCGTAGAAAACGTGTAAAAACAAAAGCATTTCTTGTCCAGAAATATAGCCTACCTTGAAGAAAAGTTAAAAGTATGTTGCATTAATACTGCAAGTACAATTTATTCAAAAAGTGAAGTGAGTAAATGTATCTCATCTTTCCTCTCTCCCAAGCCCACTATAAAGAATAGTTACTGAGAAACAAATTGAGAAACAGAGTGGGCTCAATCTATTGACGTGTGACACAGGATGCTCCATGTTAAAAAAAGGATGTAAAAATCCATGAACTCTTCCAAGTTGGTGCATTTTTGCAGCAGACAACGTGGCCAACATTATAGCCCTACATACATATTTTAAAAGTTAAATATACTTTTTAAAGGTATTACAAAATCCAAATAAAAAAAAAGTTACCACCTATTCTCAAAGGAGATGAAGCAGATTTGGAAGTCTGAAAGAAGCTTCTTCGTTAAAGTAGGGTTGAGTGTGTTAAGGTTTCGAGGATACAAAAATGAATAAATAAACTAGATGAGTACTCTGTTCCTGGATAACAATGTGGTGGACATATTGTGGCAAATATGACCCAGATCACAGCCTAAAATAAAAATAAAGATTTAAAAAAATACCCGGCTATTCCCTAAGGAGATGAGCGTTTTGAATTCTGAACAAAACGACTAGGTGAAAGTATGGCAAAAACTCAAAACCCCAAAACTGAGGATACAAATATGTAAAATAAAGTCACAATAAATAGTGTCAATAACATATCTGGGTCTCTCCCATGCAAGAAATGGAACCAACCCACTAATAAAATATTATATACTAGACAGGTACTGTTCCTGGAGAAACAGTGTGAGCTTGAAACAGGATGCTCCATGTAAAAACGTATTCGTCCATTTAATTCCTTAGCTGTCGTAACTTGGTGTGTTGTTGCGGCGAACGAATATAACCCAGAAATTATAGCCTAAAATAAAAGGTATAGAAATTGTAATGTCACAAAATATGTGTTTTCAAAAAAAATCTAAACGTCTCTTTTCCTTAAGGTGATGGACATTTTCTATAGATGACAGAGCTAGATTGTGCTAAAGTTGAGGAGAAAAATAAATAATAAATAGTGAACATAACAATAGATTGAGCCCACTAATACAATATAAAATAATAAAAATAGCACTAGAAATAACAATACAAATGAAAATAAGTAGTAGTAACCTGTTCTTCAGCCACTGTTTTCTATGGTTCATCATTGGTAAGGACTAGATTTACCCGTTTGCCTGTTCCCCAGGACATTTAATGACCAGAATGTGGGCTAAACTAATCTAAATCTCCATTTAGATGTGCAATCTTCAATTCCTCAGGTCTGCCTGTGGCTGCTGCTGCAGCTCTTGGAGACCATCTATTCTCTGCCCCCTTGACTTTTGATCCCTTGGGTCATGAGGCTTCAGTTTCTTCATCTAAGGTTCTCTGATCATACTGGATGGCTCATCTGATCTTCTTCATCTGCTGCTTTTGGGTCATGAGGCTTGAGCTTATTCCTCAGGTTCACCTTCCTCGGGTGCGCTAGCGACACTGGATGTCTCACTCTCACCTTCTGGCTGATCCTGGGGATCAGACGCTGCCTCAGAGTCCTCTGCCTCTGAGTCCTGGGGTATGTTTAGGGTTAACCCTAACCCTATATCTGTGCCTGGCTTCTTTGCCTCAGATTTGCTTTTGCAAATTGGCTTTTTGTGAACGGGGAGATATAGTTTAAACTCATCTGGAAGCTCAGCTTCTGTGTACAGCTTGTCTGAGAAATACACCCTCCTCACGCGACAGTTAGCATGGATCTGTACACTTAGCGTTTCAACGTAGTTGGTACTGTAGGTCGCCTGGCAGAAGTCTATCAGACTGAACTGAATCTGATTCCAGCCATCGTCCAGCTCCATGGGCATGGTACAGAGGAAGGGCTGCACCCGCATCTTGGTCTGGTAGTTGCTCGCCCGAATCCGGCGACGTGTATTTTTATGGTCCATTATCTGGATTTCAAAGCTGAAATACTTATTGAGGTTCTTGACGACTAAGATCAGAAAGGGAAGTTTGACGCCCAGTGTCTTTGTGGGGTCTGCAGGACATGTAATATATGTGGTACTGACATTGGTCCCCTCTACCTCAACGACGAGTGAATGGATGTCATCGTCTACGATTCTTTTGATGTGGCCATAATTGGTCTTTTTAGCCCAAAACTGAAGAGGATTGCTGCCAACACTATATAAGATGGACAATAACCCATTTTGAAATGTGGGTCTAAACATTTTCTTCTTCTTCTTTCTTCTATGTGTTCAGCACCTCAGGCATGAACACATTTGTTGGGGTCGGCCGGCTGATATTATATAGGCATGTGCGTGATGTAACACAAATGTAGCAGAAACTCTTTCCCAAATATGGACTCCCAGGCAGGCTTAAGAAAAAGTATCATACTGCAATGTTTGTAGAAGACGTACACGTGATGTCAGACCTCAGCTCCTGGTCAGCCTATGGTGTTGTTAGACTTCATTTCATTTCATTTCATTTTATTTCGCACATAGTGTAACACAATACAGTACAAATCATAATAGATAACAATTAATGTCTTTCATAATTCATTTGTCTTTTATACAGTATCTGATACACCTATGACGAAAAGGAGCAGGAAGAAGAATAAATTCTTATAAATACCTGCCCCCTTTTCACTTAAAAGTTTAGTTTACTTTATTGATTGGCGCATACATACTTTCACTTAATAGCAGAGCGATGTGTAGACATTTGTGTTAAGAGATTTACATAAGAGAGACAAAGATAGAGGCAGAGACAGAGAGAAGACGGAGAGAGAAATATAAAATAAGGGCATATTTCAGAAACCCCAGAGACAAACCTAAAACTCGTCTCCATCACAGTCCATGCATCATATTTGATGATGGAGGGAAGGAGTGAGTCTCAACATGTCCAGACTCAGGTCTGTTCTGAGTGCCCGTATGCCTGTGCCTCCACCTTCCTCCATCAACACGTGAAGAGGAGCCACAACGACCTCTACTGCCAAACGCTGAGGAATGAACAGATGCCCTCAAAAGGGGAACTGCCCATAGATCCGAAGTCCCGTTAGTCCGAACATGCACTGCTCCCGTGCTTGCGGTTATGTTTAGGTTAGGATTAGAGATAGGGATAGTAATTTCGGAACAAGGAACCTTCTGACTAACGACAAGGCACCCTCAAAAGCCTGTCAGAAAATCAACAGCCCTGTAGCCAGCCAGAAACAAGGAGACACGGATGAACCAAAATATGACAGTCGTCGTCAACAGTTTTTGCAAGAATGTAGCTCAAGCGGGAGACATAAAGACACATCAGATGAGTTCCACACGAAAGAAAATATACACCTGCAAACAGTGTGACAAGAGTTTCAGTCAGTTAGGAAATCTAAAGAAACACCAGCATATCCATACTGGGGAAAAACAGTACCACTGTAAACAGTGTGACAAGAGTTTCAGATTGTTAAGTGGCCTAAAGAGACACAAGTGTATCCAGACTAAGAGTTCTCAACGGGCCTGAAAATTAAGGCCCGTTCCTAACTGGGCACTACTGGGCCGGAATTACCCCACTTTTAAGACATGAAAACCCTCTAAATACAAAAAGGTGTGTCATTATGTACCTTCCATTCCAGAGAGAAAACATCTTCGACACGGTTCTCGATTGAGTTTTGGCCATTGTTTGTCACCCTTTCCTATATGTCCAGCTTTTGGTGTGTGTAACCCAAATTTTGTCCAACATTAAATGCCATTGAAAATGAATGGACAATTCTAAGTCAAAAAACAGGAATTAAAAAAATTCCAAAAAGGTAGCCCATCCAAAAATTAAACAAGCGGTGGACAAAGTACTCACATTTCCATTTCTTTATTGGCACACACCAAAAAGGAACGCTTTTGGATGTGCTACCTTTTTTGGAATTTTTTTAATTCCTGTTTTTTGATGTATACTGGATTTGGATCTGGCACTCCACTGAAAACCATTGCTGATGCGCAACCTCTTTTTCTCATTTGGACAATTCTAAGTGTTTGTGTAAACTCAAACATTGCGTAACACAAACATTGATGACGAAGGTGAGGACGCAAATTGTGATTGGCCGGAATGAGATGATGTATGATGATGTACGATGATAAGAGCACCCCTCACTTCACATGGGTGTGATTTTTAAATAATGACATGGAAAAGTAATGATATCCACTTTGCTGGCAATAGTCTTCTTCACCATTCCAGTTTGATCTGTCAAAAACTCAAAATATCATAATGACAATAATGCCTACTTTTCTCCCCCTCTCAGGCAAATGTAGCCATGGTGGCTCATTTGATCGGACCAGCCGACAGGACCCAATTGGGGGCATCAATAAGGATTCCATTTCGGCCAGTCATGGCTACCTCCACCAAACAGCAGCTAACCTAGCTGTTGATGCCACAATCGAGCTACTGGAGGATATCAGAGTGGCTGTTGGTGACAAGAGCTTCCTACGGTAAGAGTTCATTAATTTGAGGTACAGTACTTTGCATCCACAACAACAACACAATACAAGTAGTACAAATGCAGTGACCCCCCCCCCCTCTGGCGCCGGCACGGCTGCTGATTGACACCTGTCAGCGCTGCGGAGTGCTTTGGTGATGGCCATTGACAATGCATTGGGCGCTTGAAGTTATATATTTTGAAAACTGCCAATTATTGTATTATAAGTAATAATCTCAAGCACATCTCCACAGCAAGGTGATTTTTAAACTGCGAATTGAGTTTATCCGTGAAAGTATGAAGGAAATGGAGGGGCCAAAGTTTTATCACTTGAGTTTTAAAAGTTAAATATCTAAAAAACTACAAAACATTTCAAAGTAAAAGGTTCAGGCCTGTATGTCCCAGAGTAATCTAGTAAGAGAGTGGTGACACTAGCGTTGACTCCCATTGTAACAATGGAATGCGGAAGTGCTCATTCTATCTCAATGGGATAGCTCCAATGTTTGGAACTATAGCCCATAGGCACCCGCTTTGCGGCGAGATCAAAGCGTGTCACCACTCTTACTATTCCACTCGGGTGTGTCCACAGTAAGGTGATGTTTTTGAGCGGTGCCTCCGCTCCATTACGCAGCTATGTGTGTCCCTATGTGTCCCTGTGTCTGTCCGAGCACGGAAATCTGTGACATGGTAACTCTGTCATTTCTCAACCGTTTCTGACGTGGGAAGGCTCGCCGGAACCGGGCCAGCCCCCTGACCGTGGGGGACCCCCCGGGGACTCCCACACGATAACCCTAACCCAAAAATAATCAAAGTACAGTACAGAGCACAGTACACTACAATACAGTACAGAGCACAGTACAGTACAGTACAGTACTATAACTAGAAAAAGTGCCCTTCCGGGCACAGGTCTCCACCAGTGTGTGTGATGTTTGGCAAAGTGTGTGTGTGTGTGTGTGTGTGTGTGTGTGTGTGTGTGTGTGTGTGTGTGTGTGTGTGTGTGTGTGTGTGTGTGTGTGTGTGTGTGTGAGTGAGATGCGGCTTGGCCTGTTGTAGCGCCACCATGAGGCTGATTCGAAAACTGTCAAGTGGCATTTCTTCCTCAGCCTAGTGGGAATATGCATGCACAGTTTCACCGCAATCGGACGCTGCGTTGAGTAGTTGTGGCGATTTGTACAAAACGGGTACAAAGCAGGCTACTCCTGAAAAGTTTAGAAGCCAATCGTAGCCAATGAGGGTGGATTATGATAAATCAAACAAACCCGTCTTGATCACATGACTATGGAGAACATGTGTACTGATTTGCGTGAAATTTGGATAAAATCTGAAGGAGTAATATTAGAAAATGTGTTTTACATATGTCGGCCTCCTGGTGGCGCTATAAAGAGCAGATGTGAAAAATTCCAGGCAAAGGTTTTTCCTTGGCCTCTAGGGAGTTGGCATACAAAGTTATCCACAGATCCATGCAGTTAGAGGTAAAAACACTTTTCGGCCAGTTATAGCGCCACCATGAGGCTGAGTTGAAAATGTTCATGTGGCATTTCTTCCTCGGCCTAGTGGGAATGTGCGTGCACAATTTCACGGAAATCACATGATGTGTTCATGATTTGCAGCATTTTGTTTGAAACTGAGCACTCCTGCGAACTTTGGAAGCCAATCTTAGCCAATCAGGATGGAGTCTGAGAAATCTGAAAGACCTGTTTCGTTGAATGGCTCTAGAGAGACTGTGTACCAATTTGTGTGATGTTTGGACAAAATCTGTAGGTGTACTGTCCAAAAACTTGTTTTGCACAAAGCGGCCTCCTGGTGGCGCTATAACAGGCCGTTCTGGAAAATGTGGGGCAGAGGTTCATCGTTGGCATCCAGGGAGTGTGTGTGCAAAGTTTGGCATCGACCGGGTTAACGGTGCCGGAGATTAGCTGGTAACAGACGGACGGAAGGACACACACACGGACACACGGACACACACACACACGGACGGAGTGCAAAACATACTCTCTCCCCACACACACGGACACACGGACACACACACACACGGACGGAGTGCAAAACATACTCTCTCCCCATGCCTTCGGCCTGGTGGAGACAATAACAATAAATGTATAGTTGCACCGCTCAGTTCACACAGGTATGATTTGTTTGAGTGGTGTAAACCACTCCTACAACTGGCTTTGTTAGTTTACGTGTCTGTCTGTTTGTCTGTCTGTCTGTTCGTACCAAAAAATGAGCATGGTTGCTATGGTCACCCAGTTCACACGGGTGTGATTTCATTATGTCAGACATTACGTCAGACCACAGCTGATCAGTCTATATAAGACCTTACACCACTCAGTTCACACAGGTGTGATTTCTAAATTGTGAATGGAGTCTCCAGGTGAATGTAAGCTCCTGTTGTAAAGGGATTTTGTGTTGTGTGTTGTGTATTGTATATTTTAATGTATTGTACCAGCTTTTAAAGTTTTTGATTCATGGGTTTTTATTATTGTTTGGACCCAATGTTTTATACATTTGTGTCAATAAAGTAACTAACTAACTAACTATGAAGAAGTTTCAACGTATCAAAATCCTTCTTTGACTTCCATTAAAAGTAAGTTCCAGTAAAATATCTCTACAAACTACAAAACATTTCAAATACTCAAGAACTACCGCACGATTCCACAGTAAGCTGAACATGTCAATGTTTGAATGGAGTTACAAAGTGAAAGCGTGTAGGACTAGTTAGGTGCCAAAGTTTTCTCTTGACGATAACATGCAACCCCACAATAAAGATTAACCTGTTCCAATAGCAATAGAGCACCGAAGTCTGACATCACTTTCAGTAGAGGGTGCCAGTACACAGGTTCATGTATTTTTTTTATTTGCATTGAAATCACCATAGGGCGATTTTAGGTCGCTTCATATAAGAACTGTGTTTGAAAGATAAACCGATCATCCCGGCCTTTCTGTCAGGGGGGTGGCTGTGCGTCGTTAATGATGTCCATTCATATTTGATACAGCCAGTTTCTGGAGAAAATGGAATTACTTTGACCGCAAAAGCCTTGAAACTACATATGAAAGCAATGTCGCTGCTAATATATGTCACGCCCAGCTGTCAACACATTGCGTTCCTGAGATTCCTCGTTGACGTAAGCTCAGCTGGCGGTGACTCGACTAACCACGAAACATTAAATATCAATACAAAAAAATACAAAAAAAAATTAATTAACATGTCAGTCAGTTTCTGTTGTGCGACGGGCAGCTGCAACCACCGCCTACCTGGAAATGTATAGTCTCTGGGTTGTTTGACTCGTTTCTAACGCTTATTGTGTTACTATTTGGGTATATTTGTACATTTCCACCTTCAGTCGATGCTTCATATCCATATGAGTGAAAAGGCCGGGATGATCAGTTTATTTTTCAAACACCGTTCTTATATGAAGAGCTCTAAAATCCCCCTATGGCGATTTCAATGCAAAAAAAAGTACACAAAACTGTGAACTGGCGCCCTCTACTGACAGTGACGTCAGGACTTCGGTGCTCTATATATGAGATATGTATGAGACACACAGTCTGACTTCCACTCTCTTGCTTTCCCAGACTTATGGGCCTCTCCCAGGCTTCTGTGTTGTGTTTTGTCATCGACACCACAGGCAGTATGAGTGATGACATAGAGGAGGCTAAGAGAGTCTCCTTCGCTATCATCGACCTTTTGAAGGGAACCCAACAAGAGCCTTCAGCCTACATATTGGTCCCTTTCAACGACCCAGGTATAGAGATGTGTCTTACAGCAAACATTCACAAATGTACTGTATTGAGGCTAAAGACTGACTGTTTGCTCATGAGCTCAAACATCTTAGCCATAATGAATTGTTTAAGTAACAATGTAATAATTAGTAGCTTAATTATTAAGCATGTTAATAATTAATTAATTCTTCCAAAACCGTCAGTGTTTTTCAGTGTTTACCTTATTTTGTTGACCCATGCAGCCCGAGATGTGTCCTGGCTGTCTGGAGGCGTGGATGATCATCTTTTCTTTCACCTGGAATTGGAAAATATTTTTTGTGTCATCGGTTCTTTAGTTATGGGCCGTTGAATATAGCTTGTTTTGACCAAAACCCCAATTTGTGAAATAAATATATTTTTCTAAATATGATAACGTGGAGGCGGATAGACACTTCCGGTTCATTTCCGGTTGTATATCCATCCTCCTAGCAGCGACACAGTTTTCTGCCACACGAAGGGTTTTGCCCTATAGTTTTTGACCGTGACGGAAGGGCGCCGTCTCAAGCGAACTTGAGCCATGAGAGACACCGCCAGGCGAGCTAAAGCGAGCGAGTTGCTGTGTCAAACGTTGCAAAGTTCGCTTGAGGCGTTCGAGTTGCGACCCGAGAATAGTAAATCCTCGTCCCCCCCCTTCAATGAGCACAGTGGAGCGCTCCCTAATCCACTGACGGCCCGTCTCACCCAATCACAAGCTGCGGCGCTCCTTCCAGCCCCTCCCTTCGTGGGGCAGACCCTCCCTTCATGAGAGGGTCCCCTCCGAGCAACCTATAGTGTCATTCATATGTTGGCGAAGAGCCGCCCTCTAGCCCCTCAACTTTGTCGTGTTTGTTTGTTTTAACATGATTCTTTATCACATATTATTACAAAATTAATATAAGAGCAATTTCTGGTTACCACAGTGACCTGACTCTGTTCTAAAGGCAGTTTGTTCTTTGTTGTGTACTGAAAACATGCAATTGACAGACGTCCATGGCAAGCAATGTCTATTAATGCTGCGTCAGGAGGGAGCGGGAGACCCCTAGATCATAGCGAGCCAGTGGGAATATGATAGGATATACGGTGCAAGTAGTCCAGTGGTTCCAGTGGGAATAGGATAGGATATACGGGCCTGGGCCGACCTAGCAGTCCGGGACATACGGTGCAACTTTCATTTGTGGCCATGCTCCTATGGCTGTAAGTTAAAGTGCTTTTGGAGGTGCATTCTGAAATATGTTTAGGCTAAATAACATTTCATACCAGGAAAAATAACCGAGCTTGTAGAGGCTATAGAACCCTCACCGATTTTACTAGTTAAATGCATTGTCATAAATGAGTATTTAAATTTGTCTTGTGTGTTCAGATTTTGGACCTGTGATAGTGACAACTGATTCAGACATCTTCAAAGCCCACATCAATAAGCTGACAGCATCAGGGGGAGGGGACATTCCAGAGATGTGCTTATCTGCTCTCCAGGTGTGTGTTTAAATTGAATTATTAGCTATGGTACTGTACATAAAGACGTGACTCATTGAACGTCCATTATTAGTATCTATTATGTGTGTGTGTGTGTGTGTGTGTGTGTGTGTGTGTGTGTGTGTGTGTGTGTGTGTGTGTGTGTGTGTGTGTGTGTGTGTGTGTGTGTGTGTGTGTGTGTGTGTGTGTGTGTGTGTGTGTGTGTGTGTGTGTGTGTGTGTGTGTGTGTGTGTGTGTGTGTGTGTGTGTGTGTGTGTGCGTACAAGCTGTGTGTACACTGTACAAGCTTAGACGTTTTGAGCTTGTAGATCTGCTATTTTGGTGAAGACATTTGGCGTAGACAGGGGAAAAAGTACACTAACTCAGATTACAACTGTAAGACTGGAGAGTTTAAGTAGCAGATGTGCCCACTGCCCATTGACAAGATATAATGTAGCTAAATAAGATGATTCGTTCAAATCGTTTTGTCTGTAATTGCAATTTAACAGAATTCAATTACTTAAAGGTATATTTCATTTTACCATACAGAGTTGAATACCCCTCAACTATGATTTTGAATATAAGAGCAATTTCTAGTTACCACAGTGACCTGACCCTGTTCTAAAGGCAGTTTGTTCTTTGTTGTGTACAAAGCTTGCCCTGACCGCGGCTCCACCCTCCTCTGAAATCTTCGTCTTCACTGACGCTCCGGCCAAAGACGAACATCTGAAAAGTGCTGTGACTGCCCTCATAGAGAGCACCAAGACGGTGGTGAGTTAAGTTTATAGTATACTTCTATATCACTTCTATAAGAACTGCATCTGTCCATGTTGACAAGGTCACGATTCACGAAATGTTACTCAAGCTTAGTTGTAATACAATTCTGCACTCCACTTATGGTAGTTTTTTACCTTTCTGTTGTCCTGCTCTTCCATGCATCAGGTGACCTTCATGTTGACCCAAGTCTTGACCAGTCGTCGGCGCAGGAGAATGCTTCAGAATCAGAAGGGAGCTGCTTCACGCTCTATGAGTCAAACAGACGCCCAACTGTACCGTGACCTTGCTCGGGCATCTGGAGGTCAAGCCATTGAGGTCACAAAGTCTGAACTTCCACAGGCTACCAGTGTTATAGAGGATTCTTCAGCAAGTGCTGTGGTGAGACTAACTATCCAACTGCAATTAGGTTGGATGTTTAGCTATTATAATTATTGCAGTTGTTACTGTATTTTGAAAAGTGGTCTGATGTACTCTAAATTCTTGTTCGGTGTACTGTCAATTTCTTTCTCTTTTACAGGTTACCATTTTCCAGGCAGTAAGAAATCCCGGAAGGCCTGACAACTTTGCTTTTGAAGTTGACCGCTCAATGAGAAACATAACTGCTTACATCACAGGAGCTTCCTCACTCACTTTCAGTCTCACAAGCCCCACAGGTATATGACTATGTTTGTATAGTGTACCCGAGAGGTACACATACCTTAAACTCCATATGTAGGCTACTGTAGGCCTAAACCATGTATTGTTAAATTAATACAAATTAAGAAAAATCAGTGCACCCACTGCACCACCCGGGCGCCTGCTTATTGTGCATTATTTATGAATGGACATGGAATGCTGCATAAGGAATGGCCATCTGATACATTTCAGCAGAAACAGTTATCATTGTGTTTCTCCTCTCATCTCCCCAATAGGTGTATCTCAGGCCTCCACTGAGACCAGTGGCCCTCTGGGCTCTTTCACCACAGTGGGTAACCTGCGTCGCTTCCGCTTCAGCGCTGACAACCTAACAGGATCATGGGATATTAGCATCAACTCTGATGCCATATACTCTCTCAAGGTCATAGGTCAGTACATAGTATCATACTGCCTGGTTACATGTATGTGTACAGTAGATGCTGTTGCAGTAATGGTGTGTGTGTGTGTGTGTGTGTGTGTGTGTGTGTGTGTGTGTGTGTGTGTGTGTGTGTGTGTGTGTGTGTGTGTGTGTGTGTGTGTGTGTGTGTGTGTGTGTGTGTGTGTGTGTGTGTGTGTGTGTGTGTGTGTGTGTGTGTGTGTGTGTGTGTGTGTGTGTGTGTGTGTGTGTGTGTGTGTGTGTGTGTGTGTGTGTGCAAAACTAGCAAACTACTACCATTCAGTGCCAAATTTCTTGTGCACACTGCCAATATGCCAAGGAATGCGTGCGTGCGTGCGTAAAAATCGTGGGGTCCAGGGAACGTCAGGGCTCCTTGGGGGGGGGGGGGGGGGGGGGGGGGTTCCATACAGGTCTGTTACTCTAAGTCTAAGGCCTCACTCACACCTAAGACACGCAAGACACACTTGTGTCCTGTGTGTTCTGTGTGTCATGGCCGCCTCAATGCATTTCCAATGGGAGTCACATGGTTTGAAGACACAACCTTGTTGCATGGGGAAGGGCAGAAGACAGCCATGCAACAAGGTTGTGTCTTCCAACCAGAACACACAGGACAAGTGTGTCTTAGGTGTGAGTGAGGCCTAAGAGCAGCACTGGGACATTAATGTAATCACTACATAAAAGACAATTCACCAATAAACAAGCTAGCAGAGTAGACCCTTTGGTTGTACAGTTTGTAGAAAAGCTTGTAAATTAGCCAAGAGACCTTTTGGTTGTACCGTTTGTGGCAAAAGCTCGTAAATATCTAAGACCCACACAGAAGAAAACCCTTTACCAGTACTTTCTGTGGTAAAACCGGTCAAACTATCAACAAAAAACAACCCATTTTTGTACCTGCTGCTGAGCATTCTGTTGCTTAACAGCTGACTGTTTCATGAACTATACAAACAGTAGGCCTGAGGATCTGCTTTTGTGTGTTGTTGCAGGTCAAAGTTCAGTGAACTTCATCTATCACCTTGTGGAGGCACACGAGGGAGCCCACAGTGACTTTGGTCTGAAAGAGGGGCGTCCTCTCATAGGTAAGTTCCAAAAAGTATTGAGTTTTTCACTACATGCTGTTTGTCTTGTGAAGTCGGGGGTGTCCTTAGGGGTCCCAGGGGGATCCCCAGATAACTTATTTAATATAGCAGCTATAGTCTGTTTTCTGACTATTTAAAAAAATATATTTCAGTTTGACATCCATGGCCAAGTATGTTAATTCAGGGTCCTTGACATGAAAAAGTTTGAGAGACACTGTTGCAAAAATCCTTATTTTTCCATTTTCAACAATATATTGACCTTTTTTCTTTGTAGGTGGTAATGTCAGCCTGTTGGTCACTGTCACAGGAAGTGACACAGCAGAAGTCAGAGAGGCGTCTCTGGTGGAAGGCTCAGGGTCACAGGTCAACGGATCAGTGCAGGTATGCCACACCGCTGGTTCCTGGACACCCACATTGAATTTGGCCGCGGACCCTCATCTGAAAAGATTTTGTGACAGGGACAACCATAAGAGAAAATTTGTATTAAACGTTTTCACAATTATTCTGAAATTGTAACAATTTTGTGTTGTGAGTTTGTAGAGCACAATGCAAACTGAAGTATGGAATACAATAGGCTTAAAAGTGGTTAAACTGATTTTAATACTACAGTATGGTTACGATACTCATTTTCCTGGAACCACCTCAAGGAGAGGAATATTGAGAACCGCTGTGCTATACACTGAATGAGTGTATAGTCACTTTGAACTTGACCTATGTAAAGTAATACACTTTTAACAGTATAGATTAAAGTAAGTTTAGGTCTTAAGTACTGTTTCGATTATTACGATTAATAGATCTGAATCACAACAAAAAGAGGGAAATAAAAGCACTAAGTCGATTATTCTGTCCTCTACAGTCGCTGGGTGGGGGCAACTTCCTGGTTAAGTTCTCTGACCTTCCAGCGGGTGAATTTGTGCTGCTTCTGAAAGGAGGAGACAGCGCCACCTCCAGGTCAACAACACCATCGGGTAACTTCCAACGGCAGGCCTCCACACAGATGAAGACCTCCAGCATCTCTGTCACGGTGAGCACGTTCACATTCGTGTAACAGGATCTTTAACTTTGAGTGTTTAAGGTGTACTGTACCTGGAAATATACATGCGTCCCTATTCTGGGGCGAACATTTGGAAATAAACAGTCTACAAGCTCGCAACTCAACGTGTTGTGTGGTAGATCAGCTATTGTCGGAGAAGAGATTTGGTGTTGAGGGAAAAAGGGAGTGTATATAGTATAGAGCCCTGGCCTGGGGGACACCGTCCAAGGTACTCTATATGGTTTAAGGCATTGAGAATGCATTGGGCGTTTAAGTTAAATAACTCCGAAACTACAAATCATTTCAAAGTAAAAAGTTCCAGCATGTGTCTCCAAAGTAAGCTGAATTATAAAAAGTGTGAATGGAGTTTCTAGGTGAAAGTGCTTTTTTGACGTGCCAATATCTGCCATTGAGCCCCATTGTGAATTTCTCAAATTTGAAAGCACTATATTTCTAGTCTGGTCATTCATTCTCTATACAGGTCCAAACTGATAGCATCACCGTGAAACCAGGTTCCACCATCTCCATCCCCTTTACTGTATCTACATCCACCAACGGAGTAGTCAACACCGCCGGAAGTGGTAGTTTCGCCATGCGCATCAGCAACGACCGGAGCTACCCCTCCACTTCGCCCACCACCATCTCCACAGCCGAAGGCGGCCAAGCAAACGGCACGGTGGCATTAACAGTCCCGGCCAGCGCTGTGTCTGGATCCGATGTGACTCTTATCGTCGAGGCGGAGAACACTGCCACAGCGGACTCCAACTATGCCATGCTCAGACTCTCTGTGGTCGCTGAGGTAACTGCACGCCGGCTTGCGGGGTAGGGTGGGTGGTCCTGCTAGTTGCTACTGAGACAGGGCAATGAAATGATTTAACACCAGATCTGTCAAGGCATGTAACTTGCAATTCATTCTGAATTCCATTTATTTCAAATAATTTCTGTATGCCCACTTGGCACTCCCCCATGCTCTCTCTCCAGGTGACAGATGTGACCCGCCCAGTGTTCACACAGGCCAGTGTGTCTGCCGCCTGTCCCTCCCTCTGTAGTACCTCCCAGTGGGAATTCTCTGCGAACATCACAGATGGAGTCAACGGTACAGGCGTTGAAAGCCTCACTGTCCGTAAAGGGAACGGAACCCTCAACACTAGCACGGTCGTGGGAGCTGAGGGGGAGAACATTACACTCGCCACCTACAGCGCCTCCTGCTGTTCACGGGATGTAGAGCTGGTGGCAGTTGATGGAGCAGGAAATGTGGGGACGTGTGTGGCGCAGGCGAGAAGCACAGACACAAGCACAACCGCTCCAGAGACCACAGTCACTCCAGCAGCTGTAGTTGCTACGACGTCCACCGGAGGGCACACTTTGACTTTGTCTCAATGTCTCTGGGTCAGTCTGGCACTTAGTTTTGTTTGGATATGAAGGAATGGTTGTGGAAAAGAAATGCTTGCACAATTTTTCAATGTTCTGTAGGTTCCATCTTTTCTGTACACTTCTCTTCATTCGCTTCGGGATGATATATCCCAATATTGTAAGTCTCCTTCAGGTTAATCTGCACATTAGGGGCTCCATCTCACGCCAGGAGCCCTATTTCCTCAATTTGGGGAATTAGTATTGTGTAAGAGGCGTTCCCCCGTAAAAAATGCTATCTTGTGCCACCACCTAAATCCTTAAAACACCTCCGCTACCCATTACATTATGCATAGGTGTGGTTTGGGCGTTACGCAACTTAAACCAATCAGTGTGCCAGGTGCTAATGCCTTTAAGAGATCTATTATCCATAATCCATTATGCCCTGGATCTTGCCTTATGGAAGAGCAACGCGTGCTGCCTTGGAATACATTTATATTACAGAGGGTTGTTTTGTGTCCAGTATCTGATTATCTGCCATCCACTCCGCGACCAACACAGCCAAGTTGTGCTGCTCCTAGCATCCCTATTCCAAACATCTGAAGAAAATAGCAGATCTACAAGTTCATGATGCGCTGCAATGAATCAGGAGCTTGTTGATTGTCTCCTTTCCGCAAAGAGATTTGGTGTAGCGGGAAAAAGGAGGGGACCAAGTACAGACCCCTGGGGGACCCCGGTCAGCAAAATGTAGAAGTTTAAGTGGTTGAAACTCAGATTGTCAGCTGGGTGTTTTAAGGTATATAATATTATAACCATGTTTTGAAGAAATTATCCCTGAAGTACATTATTTCTATAAGTTCTCCATTATTTTCTACGCAGTGAGCGGGTCTTTTTCAGTCAGCGTACAGACTATTTACCATCTTACAGACATAACCAAAGTAAACTACAAACTAGATAAAGCTTGACCCTGAATACAGCCTGCTGACTTCCTTTTATTTGTTCTGTGACTGGCCTGGTAAACTGGAAATTGAGAAAGCTTGAAATAATGTAATATAGTGTTTTAACATGAATGCAATTATTTGGCAATGCTGACAGTTGAACTAATGTAGCGAAGCACTTTTTCATATGACTTGACATCTCTGTTTATACTGTACAATTACCCGAAAGAAAGGGTGGCCAGACATACGTGTGTCGTGTGGCACTGGCCAGACATTGAGAGTTAATATAGATTTTTGGAGGCAACAGAAAACATTTGCTGATACCACTGAGAAAACCGGTGGTGTATAACTTTACACCACCGGTGTACCAAAGTACTTTAAAGACAAAAAAATCATGAAGGTAAAGCTAAAGTATCTTACTTGAAAGTGAATCCGGTACCTTAGCCAATATTCATGTCAAGTAGCTCCCAATAAATGTACTTACTGTATGTATCACAAGTAGCCTATTTGATGTTAAATTGTATACTTATATCAAAAGTAAAAGTACAATGGCTTCTGAACAAATCTCTCCAATGTTTTTGGTTTAAAATGATTGAATTAAAGTAGACTGGAACATTTCCGCCCAATTCTTTGAGGTGAAAACAATCTCTCATAAATTATGTGATTAGAAATGTATAGGGACTGAACATTCTGCTGTCACAATAATGATAACAAATGAAAGTGTTACACTGGTAAAAGTCTAATATACAAGAAACTCCAGAAAGCTTACAGGTGTAAATATATTTGCTATACTGTATACAATATCTATGCTACCGTATACTGTATGTATAAAAGTTACAAATTATATATCAGTGGCCTACTTTGTACAGTTCACCAATTTCCCAAGAAGTGAATTCTATATCCTAGGAAATTTTATATTTTAACCACGTTTCAACCTGGTTTTCCAATTTCAGACATATCATTATAGGTGGAATTTGTTTTGGTTTGATTTGTATTGACCATTTTTAAAATGGTGAAAATAGCAGATCTACAAGCTCTCATGTGATGCGTACCAAAACTTCCTTTGTTGAAGAATCCTTTGTTGTCAGTTCTTAATTTGTCTTTGTATTTAATTAAAGTATGGATTGTTTTTACAATATGATTAGTTAAGTGTCATTATCATTAATGCATTTTATTTTCCTTGTCCAGAAAGCAACCAGTTGTTTATAATATTCTCTGCTATTCCACATGTTAAAGGGATATTTCACTTTCAAAAACCTTTTGGTAATTGTATCGTCTACTCCAGCTTTTGTGAACACCAGACAGTTTTTAAGTTGCTAGATTCAGTATTTAGAAAGCCTAATTGATATTCATTTCATCAGACTCGCCCCCTTAGATACAAACCCATTGTAACTCCATTTTAACAATGTTAGATTCATTAAAAACACCTGTCCTTGTTTCTGGTGACTGATATTGTATTCTAATGTGAATTGCCTGCATGTGTTTTTTCAATTACTTTTTTCATTTATTACTTGCATTATACTTTGCATTAAGATGTTCTTTCTAATCCAGATGAGATATATAAATACGTATCACATTAAAACTATAAATATAGGGTATACTGTAACTGTTTCAATCAGGATGAGCACTACCTTCTTCCTCATCCTTCCCCTGCTATTATTTGCATGCAAATCAGTAGGTCAAAATCTGGGTGTGACCATGGATTCAGACCAAAAACTTTGAAAACCATAACATCATTACAGCTTTTTATAATGAAAAAACATATCGAACGTAAAAGGATTCTTGTCTCAATCTGATACTGACGCTTTGAATATTATTTGAGTAGCCTATGATAATGACACCATGTGAAAAGAAAACACACATAACAAAAGGAAAATGTCATCTGTTATATTGAACTTTACTTTTAAAATGTTGGGCTATAGGCTAAACATTCTCTAACTTTTTCAAAATAATCAAAAATAAGTTTGCCTGGCTATATGACACATTGTGATCTTGACACATGACACATGACACAGGACAAAGAATAAAACAAAGCTTATTTAACAGCCTTAATTGTGTTGCACAACCAGGTACCATCCTGCTTAGCACTGTTGTATCTCTGATGGCAGAGAGCTGGCATGCAATTTATAATCCAAAACTCCAGGCTCTAGAGGACACACACACACACACACACACACACACACACACACACACACACACACACACACACACACACAGCATGTTAGTTCTGACAGTAGGCTATGTAGACAAGCACATCAATTAATGGGTGGAAAATATTCAACTTCCTCATTGTCACAAGTCAAAGGTCTATTCTGTATGTGTTTATAGGCCACAAACAAACCTCTGATTTGTATATGAGTAATCCAGTCAAGAAAGCTGCATGGGAAATGCTAGTGTTTAATCTATGAGAACCTGAAGTGATTTTGCAAAGCTCTTTCACAATATTCAAATTCCACAACGAAACATGTTTTAAACCAATCACTGTACACAGTTTCAGTTCTTGAATAAGCAAGTGGAATTTACCATATAATTCTGCTTTGCTTTCTGTTTCTCAGATTTTTCCAAATTGACAATTGCAAAAATTCACTGCAATACGGTATGCACCCTTCATTTTGCAAGAATTTGTGACGTAAAATAGCTTCCTTTTTGTGGAGAAAAGGGTAAAAATAATTAGATTGCACACCAAATCTGCCGTGGCAAGGCGAGCCATCTATAAGACGAGGGTTGTGTGTGTTTGTATTAATATATACTTGTGAGGATCAAATGTCTTCTGTAGACATTTAGAAGTTAGAGATATTTTAGAAATAGAGTTTGGTTATGCCTGATTTACACTAGTTAAGCGCTACCGTAACATAGCCGATCTACAAGCGTAGATCTGCTATTTTTTGGCTTATAGGCTTCCAGTTAAAAATGGATTCCATGGATAAAAAATAATTGTAAAAATGTTGTGTGCACAATGACAATAGGCCAAATAAATACCATGACAAATGTTTTTGTTCAGCTATGTTTTAAGACTTTTAAGATAATTACATTTAACTTTTGTAATGGAAGTCAATGTGTCTTGGATCGGGCTGAAACCCTTCCTAAATTTGCAGTCACAGAGTAGGCTACATCATAGAAATTCTATTTTTTGAACATCCAATTCTTTGGTTATCCGAATAATTGAAAATAATACCTCTGGTTTGATGTGAAAATGCCTTAAAGGAGGACTTCACCCATTTTCATCTATCCTCATATAACCAGTAAGACGCCCTGAGGGCGAGAAGCGAACTCGCCCTAAAGGGTGAGATCGTATGCACGCATCCGCCTGGGTGACGGCAGACTGCTGGGTGAGCGCTGGCGCTTTGGCATGGGGGGTCAGATCCACATATGGAATGAATTCTGTACTGGCCATATATGGAGCGTGTCTTGAGTGTACAGGGTTTGATGAGGTCAGATCAACATGTCAGAACAGGAAGGACGGGTAGGGAAGGATCAACATATGGAAGGTCAGAACAGGTCAGCTCCATCTAAGGGTCTAGGGTTTGAGGTCAGATGTAGATCCAATATATGCAGATCGAACTGGGAACCTTCTAGTTCCCAACTGGCAACTCTACCCCTGAGCAACTGTCGCCCCTAAATTAAACATAGTTAGTCTTTGCTAATGCTCATTATAATATGGTACCATTCTTTGAAGTGTCCACAGCCCTATGAAACACAGACCAAGTAGAAAAACAAATACTAACATTTTATCATTAGCGAGGACCAATTATATGAAGAAAGGTTGAAAATAGGTGAAGTTGTCTTTTAATGATCTCTTTTACTTTTCTCTGATGGACATAAGTCTTACCTTCAAAGCATTCTGGCAATATGAGTTGCCCATCAATGCACTGAGTAGACACTGCATAGCCACATGCCCTTTCCTTGTTCATACAATAGACTGAGATAATCTCTTGGTGGAAGACTCTCTTAGGCGTCAGATCTTCAATCCAGTGTTTTTGCCCTTCATATATTATCCTTCCTCTTTGCAGACCAAGAGTGCAAGGGTCTGTATAGACCAGAAGAAGTGGACAGGGGAGTTACATAAGTCACATTACAGACGTTATAGAAATTATTATTTTCGGTGATGAGCATGTGATACAGACAATTTGCAGAATTCTAACGCACTCTAATTTCAGCATTGCACATACACGCACGCACGCACGCACGCACGCACGCACGCACGCACACACACACACACACACACACACACACACACACACACACACACACACACACACACACACACACACACACACACACACAAGACTGAACTGTGGTGCTGTCCTGGGCTATGACATGGATAAATGTATTCTTTAGTGCCACATTGAACAAATACAGTGGATGTAAGATCTCTGATGTCTGACGTCTCTGTAATCCTTCATATCCAGCTATGCTACTACTTAATGAAGTCCTTCATGTCTTTTAGTTGAACTTGACAAAAAAGTACTAACTTATTGTGACAACTATAGACAACTAGCACCATATATGTGACCTCAGTCCCTACGTGCATTCTGGAGCTGCAGAATGAGCGTATAGGGACTGAGGTCACATATGGGGCTACTAGACAACTATAAATCAGACTACATGCTACATTGCTACATGCCCACGACAGCCCGGTTCCTACCCTTGCAAGAAGGTAGTTGGGACCACTCCCCTGTCTCCTGACATGTGCTCTCCATAACCCCATCAATTCTGTAGTCTCCGTTGCACCCATATTTGATTGATTCCTTGTAGTCATACTCTCTCTGAACGCTGCTGGACATGTAGCCATTTTCAATCGGCTGCGGTGGGGGGCAGGTTACCACTGTAAGGGAACATGTTATGAATATACATTATACAGTGTACACACACACGCACGCACGCGCGCGCACACACACACACACACACACACACACACACACACACACACACACACACACACACACACACACACACACACACACACACGCACACATATATATGCATTGCATTGCATGCAGAGAGAGATGCGTTTACAATCAGGTGATGCAGGAAAAAATGAAATCTCGCTGTTATGGTGATTACTCGGGCTTTTCAATTATATAAAATACAATACCAATTGTTATTGAGCAGTTGAGTTGAATAACAGTCCAATCCACACTAAATGGGGTCAGGACAGCAAGGCCTTTTCGGGGAGGGGACAGCATAAATTATGGACTTAGACTGTTATTGTCTCAACTTAATTGGTAAATAATCAACCAAAATAAAGTTTACTGTTGTCAATGTAGTGGCTTGCATGTCTTCTGTGAGCATGTCCACAGTAATGAAAAAATATATATTTCTAAAGTGCTTACAACATACCAGAATGATAGACAACCAGTATGATTGAATATTCTTGGTTTCTTTGTATAATGGCAAACCTTTTTGCACAGTACTGGGGCTTCAATAGAATGATTTTAGCTCATATACAGTACAACCATTTTTACCACTTACGTCGACATTCAGGGGGCATGGTCCAGCTGCCAGACGCAGTACACTGTCCTCTTGCGTTGCCTGTGACTACAAATGGAGGCAGGCACTTGTAGGTCCCACCGAGACCAAACTCTGTGGTATTCCCTCTGACATACTTATCATAGACTATTATCCCGAACTCTGGGATCGGAGCAAGACCACACATCACAGCTGAGGGAAACAAGTTGGAAAACAAAATCTTTTAACTTATTTTGGATGTACTCACTCAGGCCTGCAGACATGCTGTGTAACTACAGGTTCAGGCACAGTCTGTCACCATCCCTAGATCCCAAGGATAGTGTTTCTTTTAGTACCCGGGCCGGCTGGGACACTACAATCTAGTGTGCATTCAGACATTAAAGATCACTCTTTACCTTGCACACACTCTGGCACATCTGCAGACTGTATACAATTATCCATTTGACCATTATCATATTTCAGCTGCAGATTAAAGGGATATTTCACATTTAAATAAAATAAATTAAAAGAAAATATATTTAAAAAAAAATGAAAAAAGTAATGGAAAGATCACGGCCACCTCATTCATTAGAATGTTCTTCTAAAGGGTGAGGGGGTGGTATTTTCCATTACTTTATGATTTTTTTCATATATATTATTAGAGACAATTTCTCCTTCAATTTGTTGTTTAATAAAAAAATATATATACTCGTCTGAACAAATAATAACTTGACAATTAAAATGCAAGAATACATTTAAGAGTAGATGTGTGTAGCAGTTTAAAAAAATAAGAAATAAAGGTCAACTCATTCTTTGGAGTGTAAAGTGCCATGTAGCATATACACACGCTTGCATTCGGGTGTCGGGGTGCTCCATGATCCATCTTCTTGGCACTCGGAACTGTTGTGACCATGCAAGATGTACCTGTATGTACAGGTGTTGGGTATTAAAGCCAATTCAATATTTGCATGTATTCTACTGTAATCTGTTAAACAAAATAAGATAGACAAATTATGTTCCCAGCATGAAAACATATAGCTCCATCCACGCAGATCGTATTTTGCTCTAACTCTGGGAAATTCCAGACAGTGATTGAGTTAAAGCTGTCCTTCTTTCCTTACCCCTCATTGCAAGTGTAGCTGATTATATTCTTATACTCAGTTTGATGGAAACCTTCAAGCTGAACCTCTCCATTATACATTGTGTGTGGATAGGGGCATCTGACTGCTGTAGGAGAGACGTTTAAGACATGTTTACTATGCATTCCATATACATTTAGCAACATAAAAGACCATAGTTCTATGATATACTGTATATATATTATTATATTGATATTATTATTTAGATATAGATTGACAATAGATAAGACTAAGTCTATTGCCCTCTGCTCTTTTTCCCTCTACAACAAATCTCTTCTCCAAAAATAGCTAATCTACAAGGTCACAACTTGTTACAAATGAAATGTTCACCCATTCTTTGCCAAATGTTAGCCCATTATGACATTGACATGCCCAGAATCAGGATGCTAGCTATGGTTCATGCTGTGAAAACTTTTAACTAGGGTAAATAACTCCAAATTATGCTATGATAACTGTACCACCAATGAAGTGTCAATATCATTTGGGTTTATTGGAAACAAATGAAGACCTACGGTCGCACTTGAGGTCATTTTTGGTCCATAGTCCGGTGTTGGCACAAACGATAGTTAGAGAACCTGCAGAGATGCTATAACCTGGTTTACAGGACAGGGTTATCGCAACACCTGGGTTGGAGATTCTCTGGAGCCCTTCTGCAATAGCATTGTCTGGCAGGACTGGCCTACCGCAATCTGCAAAGACACACAATAAGGCCTAATGTACTTACACTCATATGGACCGTGCATCGAGTGATTTTGGGTAGGCAACCAGGCAACACATGGAAGTATGGTTCATTAAACAAGTGAATTATCTCAGGACCGAGAACTAAGACATTAATAAGTAAGATAAGTGAAATAAATGCTCAAATATAGAGCACTAGTGCATTCAACCTGTACAACTTTCTAAAATAATCAAAACGTAGTACATTAAAATACTCTTTGACCATTAATTAGTTCTTATATACACTAACCGGTAATAATAAGGCAACAGAAGGCAATAATACAATAAAGCAAAGCAAATGTAATCTGTTGAACTGCCATAAGGCTTTGCTTTTTTGTCAACGAATACCAGTAATGATAATATTACCCTTGGATGTCACAGCAGTGAAGAAGGCAAATGGGCACAAGAGAAGCAAAGTAGTCATGTGTCCCATCATCAGGGGCTCAGAAAAGTTCTGTTCAGCTTCACTTCCTTTGTTATTTGTCAAAACAGTGCTATCCGTCTGCCCCTGTCCCTGATGTTTGTGTTTCTGTTGAATGAAACCGTTAAGTGTAGGCTCAAGTAACAGTCTATTGATTTGTACTTCTCTGTTTACCAGCAGTCCGCAACCATGGTACCATTTACTGGAAGTGAAAGTTTAACAGTGCACTTCCCCTTGCTGCAATAATTGTTACAAAATAAAGGGGGACAGGGGGCTGACATCTGCTAAACACACTTCTTCAGAACTCACAAGTTGAACAGCATTGCTCTGTTGAGGAAGAACTACATCCTCTTTTAAGTTAAAGTCAAAGTCATACGATTTGTCACACACGTTACCGTAGTGAAATCTGTTCTCTGCATTTGACCCATCTCTTGGAGCAGTGAGCCGCAGCCAAGGAGCGGTGAGCTGCAGCCGTGCCGCGCTCGGGAATCATTTGATTAGTTGATTTGACCCCCCAATACAACCCTTTGATGCTGAGTGCCAAACAGGGAGGCATTGGGTCCCATTTTTACAGTCTTTGGTATGACCCGGCCGGGGATCGAACCCAGACCTCCCAGTTTCAGGGCGGACACTCTAACCACAAGGCCACTGAACAGGACCTACAGTACAACATAAAATTCAACTTTTTCAAAAATGTTGGTGTTTTTTGGGCTCCCCTATGTGTTTTCTATCCCCACAAATACACAATTTTGAACAATCTGACTTTCACATCATATACAGGCTTTTATGGTAATTGCTCTCAGGAACAGCACAACTGATTGGGTCGTATGCATGATGTCATCAGTATCACACTACTGGCATGGAATTAAAACAAGCCTGGTTTTATCTAGCATCAGTATTATATTATATATATTATATTATGACTAAAATATTAAATAATTTTCATATCAGCACCACCACCTCAGGACATTGTGGTACTGCAGCTAAAACTGCTTCAAAGTCCAAAAGAAATGAGTGGTGATTTAGGCTCAAACCATTAGAAATAAGTTTGAGGAGCATAGACACACAACAGTTTTAAAATACATGTTATTTCTGCTTTAAATCAGTGGTTCTCAAATTGACCCTTACAGGTCTATAACTCTCTCACACACACACACACACACACACACACACACACACACACACACACACACACACACACACACACACACACACACACACACACACACACACACACACACACACACACACACACACACACACACACACACACACACACACCATAAGGTCAGTATGTCAACATGATGAAATAAAGTTATTTTAGATATCACTCTATGCAAATTGTATACCACCTACAGTACATCAAACGTTATGTTAACACCCTTTTTTAATGAGACACATCTTGTTTTGTTTTTATGTTGGTTTTATTAAGGCAGTATTCATGTTCCAGTCTACCCTGGTTCTTTATGATGGCATTGCAGGCTGCGAAGCGTTAATATGTGACATTATGCAGGTGCTACTGCGCTAGTGGGGCCTTCAGGAGGTGCGGCACACATTCTGATCTCTGATGGAAGCGTTTTCGCCCTTAGGTTATACTCCATCTTGCCTGGTTCTGGAAGGAAACATTATGACAAAACAAATGCATTAAGAAACATCTTGACGTGTAGCCTAATGATACGGTCGGTGGCAGTAGTCAGTGTGAGGTTTCTCAAAGGACATCTCTAAACCAAACATCAGTGCTGAGTATTTGGGGGGAATTGTCCAGTCCACCACACATATTATTTCAAAATGTTTACTTCCATAAATCCTATCAGCAATCCAAATCACCCCCTGTGAGACTATACAAAGGGGTTACTTTGAATTATGTGAACAGAGGCTCACCTGCAAAGCATTCTGGGATGGGGAGCGTTCCATGGTTGCAGACGCTGGCCACGGGGTAGCCGCATTTCTCGCTTCTGTTCAGACAGTAGAAGACAACAGGCTCCATATGAAGGACTCGGTTTGGTTTCAGATCCGCAATCCAGAGCTTCTTGCCATTGTAGAAGATGCGTCCTCTTTTAATACCGACTGCACAGGGGGCTGTGGGGAAAATGGCTGAGATGAGATTTTCTTTTCTTTTTTTCATGAATTCAGCCACTAGAGTATAGATAGACTATAAGACAAACATAACTTGACTACATCAAGTTCCCCCAAGTTGAATATATGGGTAATTCAGTTTGAGATTTTAACTTGCTTAGTTATCATAACTAAGCACTCTCTTTCTGCTACACCAAATAAGTAATAATATCAATAATAGCTGCTAAACATGTTATTTGCGTTTTTATATTGTCACAATTCATATTACCTTGCAAAACTACATCTTTTGGCTCACTGTAAGTCATATAAGCCTATAATTTATTTGGTTAACCCATTTTGGGCGGGAACCCCTTTTGGTGTTTTAAACATTATGTTATAATTTAGCTATTGAAAAATAGCTGATCTACAAGCTCGTAAGCTTGTAGGTCTGCTATTTTTGAAAAATCGTAAGAATGTGGCGCAAATCTTTGAATATATATTCTTTCAAAGTGAATGTTTTTAACTCAGGTCTAAATGGGTTAAAAGGTTTGATTATTATACTGCCTTCAAAGCCAAAGTGCAGTAACTACGTATTTGTGTATCCCACCAGGTCAAATGTAGCCTCGCGTAGCCAGACGTATCTGCCTTTGCAATACAAATTGCCCAAGGCAGATATATATCTCTGTTGCCCAAGGCAGATAAGGTCAAATTAGCCCTCATGATTTTGACGGATAAGCAATTACCTCAAGAACAATTACATAATATCACTTATGCCGATTCCTCATTGGCCGCAGGCTGACTAGTTGAAACACTTTTAAAACCATTTATCGGTTACTTTATTTTTGTAGTTATTGCACTTTTGGCTTTGTAGGGGCACTATAGTGTAATGTGATTGGTGATTGTCCCTCGACTCACCCCTACAGATTGGTTGGTTGGACCAGTTCCCTGAGTTCTGGCACTGTATCTCAGCATCTCCTTCCAGAACATAGTGCTCATTGCAGGCGAACTTGACCTTCTCCTTATAGCCATGTTCCCGCAACACAGCGAAGGTGATAAAGCCATTTGGCATGGCTCTGGGGATTGAGCAGCTCACATCTGTGTGGAGAAACTGAGTTGAGGGCTTGAGGCATTTCTGAATGCCACTCTTAGGAATGTATCAACGAGTGAAAAAGGAACTTTATTTGTATTTATTATTTTTATTTCAAAAATATTCTTTCCATCAAATAATGAATGACAGAAATCAAACATAAATGTGAAAAAGGAACTTTATTATTATTCTTTTTTATATAGGCTACCTACCACGACATACTGGTGGCTCAGTGGCATTTCCATCAGACATGCAGAAACCCCTCTCGTAGCTTGGTGCTTTGGGTGAGTTGCACTCATATGTCCAGCCTTGCCCATAGATGGTGTTGGTTCCAACAACTCTCTTGTCGTGGATGATTCGGCCATCTCTTGGTGGTTTAGGCAGAGGACAGTTCACAGCTGCATGGGGGAACAAGAGGTTAATCTGAATTTAAACTGGGGAACCTATCCTGATGCAGGAATAAAGCAACATGTTATTTCTACATTATTTAAACAAAGATATATCATGCTTGTATTTATACTGTATTCCCCCAGGGGAAGTCATGCTCTATTCTCATTCCCAACCTTTTCAGGTTGTGACCCCCAAAATGTACATATTTAAACTGGGGACCCCACACCCTGACAAGCACTTGGAGCTGAGGCATTCAATTCTGTTTGACTCGGTTCCACATGTAAATATTGTTATAATAGCAGATCGACAAGCTCACAACGCCTCGCAATGTGAGGCGTTGTTATCTTGTAGATCAGATGTTTTCACAATTCTTGGATCTTTCTTAGATTATTTGACAATTTGCTTCACACCTATTCTTACTGACTTTGTTCTCAAACCCCAATCTGAAATTGTATTTATGACTAGAAGATAATCAAACCTGGGGCAAAGAGTAAGTGAAAACTATTCAATTATTTAAAAAGTATTTTTTTTCAATACCTCTGCAAAGAGGTGGTGGGTGGCTCCAAGTACTATCATGTAGGCAACTGCTTTCATTGGCTCCTTCCATGACATACCTGAAGGGAAGAATTGCGTTTTATGAATAGAAACCAAACCACTGTCACTGGATTAGCTGATTCAATAAAGTAGGTTAGCCACTTTAAACCTGCCATCCAAATTTAGGGCCTGCTATTTTATAGACAAACAATGTTCAACAGATTACAAGTCTATAACTCAGAGAGTTCTGTATACTACCAGAGTTATAATTCAGTGTCCATTTGGTTCCAAACTTTCAATCATTTACTGAGGACCCCATATGGAACTCCCACTATGGGGGTCCCCAGATCCCACTCTGAGAGCCACATATAGTAAAGGCTTGAACCATGAAGTGAGCTTACCCGTCGTCACAAGTGTAGTTGAGCACAGTCTTAAAGGGAACCTCTTTCCTCCCCATTGCCAAGGGCTGTAGCGGCTTGGGGATTGGGCACACCTTGGCTACCAGAAAGATGATGGTTACGACAATGTATTAAAGCCCAAACCACACCAGTTGCAACTTGTTGCAAATAATCGAAACTAGTCGCAACTCCTTGCAACAAAACTGTTTTAAGGTCAACCACACAAATGCAACCTCTTGCAACAGCCATTGGGGATGGTTGCAAGTAGTTGCGTGGTGAATCATTGGTGCAGTATGGGCTTAAAGAACAGTCCACTCAATAAAACCCTTATTTAACCATTACTTAACCAGGCAATTCGTCATCTAGTTCAGTTGAAGACATTTTTTTAAATTATATAACCATGTGTATTTATAATCACATTGTATTAATGTGGAGTTTCATATATTATTTGTGTATTTAAATATTTAATAATTTATTTGGAATTCATTCAACAGCTTTGAGAACTTAATTTGCAGGTTCAGATTTGTGATGTGAATGGCAAGTGACTTCTGTGGTGAGTTGATTGCGACTGTAGGTCGCAGATTACTATGAAAACCTGCAAAAGCTGTCAGTCTGTCAGTCATTCCACCATATATGGCTGTCAGTCCCTCACGCCTCGTGACACATCAAGCCACCATATATGGCTGGCAGTCTGTCACGCCTCGTGACACGCTCCATATATGGCCGTCTCCATATACAGTATGAAGATCACGACACTGACCTCATCAAACCCTGGATAGCCATACATGGAGAAGACTGGATCATCACCTAGATCTGCATATATGGAGCCGGCCAGCATCTCCGGCCAGCAACTCTACATCTGACCTCAAACCCTTAGATATATGGAGCTGACCTGTTCTGACATTCAATATGTTGATCCTTCTCCACCCGTCCTTCCTCTTCGATGTCTCCCTTTTGACTGATGCCTATTGCCTGTAGCCTGATTATCAGACTGTAGCTTTCTTGAAGCTTCAGTCTGACATTGTCTCCTGTCTGAGCGATTTCAAGGGGAGGGGATTAGAATTTCCCTCAACCCTCTGTGTGTTGCGCTGCGTGATGACGCTGAAAACGGGACTCGGCGCTGATTGGTTGTTCGTTAGACCCACCCCCCCACCACCGATTCTCATTGGATAATACATTTTTCTACCGAAGAAATTATAGGTTCACAGTGCAACACCAGACCAAGAGATGCAGTCCACTCAGAGAGTGGGCGGGGTCTTTGGGCTGGATCCAGGCTATATTGCCTGTCCATTCAAACTCTAGACGGACCTGCCCCAAAGTTATTCGTGCAGCCGCGCCCGGCAGCCGGCGAAAACTAGAGTTCTCAACAGGCCCGGAAATTAACGCCCGGTCCTACCTGGGCCCTCATCAAACCCTGTACACTCAAGACACTGCCCCCACTGCCACCCTTAGAACTCCATATATGGAGCTGACCTGTTCTGACATTCCATATGTTGTTCTGACCTCATCAAACCCTGTACACTCAAGACACACTCCATATATGGCCAGTACAAAATTCATCCCATATGTTGATCCGACCCCCTCATGACCAAGCGCCAGCGCTCGCCCAGCAGTCTTCCGTCACCCAGGCGGATGCGTGCAGGGGCGAGGTCGCTCCTCACCCTCAGGGCGTCTTACTGGTTATGTCCAGCTCTTACTAACACATAAATTGTGTTGACTTGATGCTGAAAACCTGCAATTAGGTTGTAAGAGTCACTCACGGGCACATGTTATGTCTGACGGCGTCCACTCTCCTGTGGCAGTGCAAGAAATCCTCCGAGGGGATGCTGTGGAAGGCGTGTACCCCTGTTCACACTTAAGGGTCACCTCCTCGGCCACCTCATACACACGTTTTAGGGTTGACTCGTCAATGCCATCACTGATGGGCGGGCGGCCGCACACTGAGGGAAACAGAAAAAACATGTAGAACCTTTAGTCTTTATTTTTAATTTTTGTGGTATCCAGACAGCCAGCAATGGGTAGAACGCTCTCAAAAAGAATTTAGTCTCTGTGACACATCTAGGGGCCGCAATCTGCATTCAAAGATGTTCCTAGAAGCTTTGTCATTGGTCGAAAAAAACCCGGTCGCAGTGACTAACCAATCAGGAAGCAGACAGGCAAATCAACCAATGACAAAGCTTCTAGGAAAATCTTTGAATGCAGATTGCGGCCCCTAGATGTGTCACAGAGACTCATTTCTTTGGGGAGCGTTCTACCCATTGCTGGCTGTCTGAATACCAAAAAAATAAAAAATAAAAAGGTCATTACAATTTTGACATATTGCTTATAGCAGCTTTAAGAAGCCATAATACTGTATTATACTAACTGTACAACAACAAGATATGCAAGCTTACAATGCATTGCCATACGAGTATATGAGGTTGTAGATCAGCTAATCGCAGTACTTAACCAATTTAGGACTACTGCTGATTCTAAAAACACCTTCTAATTCCTGATCTAAAAAAGTTTTAACATTTTCTCAAAATTTTGTATATCTTTTTTGGAAACATTTTGGAAAATGTGGGAAATTTGCCTATTATGATGTGGCCAAAATAGGAACAGCAGGTTAGTTGCAAATGAAAATAAAAACAAACGATCTGTAAATGTTTCATTTAGGCTACAAATGTTTTGTCTTGGAGACCCCACAGTCTGCACCAATTTTTGTACGCTCGCTTATGGAGAAGAAGTTGCAGACATCATGGAAAGTGTGTTGATTTAACATAGCCTACCCTCTTTCTCCCAATTTGTAATTAGGCTACTGCTTAAACAGACAGACCTATAGTTCATTATTATTATTTTGGCAGTGTGGCTCTAAAGAGCAGAATTGTTCTCCATCTATTGGACACATTGTGTGTGTGTGTGTGTGTGTGTGTGTGTGTGTGTGTGTGTGTGTGTGTGTGTGTGTGTGTGTGTGTGTGTGTGTGTGTGTGTGTGTGTGTGTGTGTGTGTGTGTGTGTGTGTGTGAGCACAGTAATGGAAAAAAAAAACGTTATAACTACTCATATTAATTGCATTGATTCCAGTCTCTATTCCATAACACAATGAAGCATTTCGAAGAGATTTCTCATTACCTTTCTTAGATGTTACAGTTGTGTATAAAGCAACTTGGCAGAGGAACAGCAAAGCCAGTGTTGGAGTCATCTTTGGGGGCGAGATCTCCAAACTGCACACTCTAACTCTGGGTGGAAGTTACATAAGAGTGCATGATGTTCTGCTCAAGCTCCAATTTAAGCCAGAATAGGCTCTGATTGTTTGAATCCAAAGGTCAGTACTAATGCATAATATTTGCTCAGAGTTTAACTTTGGTTTTGTACACAGGCTGACACAGATGCTGAATGTACACAGACCAACAGGGGATGAGAGACTGATGTTTTACAAACACATCAAGCATTGGGATTATACAGACCACTGTAACTAGGTTACACGTAATTTGCTGATTAAAATACAAAAGGGGTAGCACAGCCTCATTGAAGGTGAACTACATTACTGGGATGAAATGGCCTCTACTGTAGATTAAAGGCTTTTTTAAGTAATCTGTGTCTAAAACTGTGTGTGTGTGTGTGTGTGTGTGTGTGTGTGTGTGTGTGTGTGTGTGTGTGTGTGTGTGTGTGTGTGTGTGTGTGTGTGTGTGTGTGTGTGTGTGTGTGTGTGTGTGTGTGTGTGCTCAATTTACTAAACCGTCCCAAAGTACAGAAGTACAGTACTGATATATCTACACACCAAACTAACAAGTTGTCACTGTCATCCAGGTAGAACCCGTGAATGTCCAAAACTGTTACTTTTCGGGAAATTGGAGCTATGTGTTCCAATAGATCCGATGCAGTTATAATGAATTGCATTTTTATAGTGCTTTTCCAAGTGCTCAAAGCGCTTTATAATGGTTCATTCATTCATACATTGGGAAGTGAAGCGGTGAACAGTCGACGCCAGCGTCCTCACTTCCCACATTCAGACACCAATGGTGGCAAGCTCACACCGACCAACTCATTGGAGGCAATGTAGGGTTCAGTGTCTTGCTCAAGGACACTTCGACATGTGGACAGGAGGAGCCGGGATTCGAACCGCCGACCCAGGGATCATTGGAGGACCTGCTCTACCTCCTGAGGCACAGCCGCCCTTTATTAGTTATTCATTAATTAACACAAGCTCTTGTTAATAATTTCCATTGGTTAAGTAGCAGTAGCAAAAATGGCAGATCACGATGCATTGTAGATTGGCTACTTTTGCTACTTTTGTGTTTGATTGATTGATTGAAATATTTATTAACAGTTTGCAGAATTACAGTACATTTCAAGCACAAACTCAATACAAAGACTGTTAACTGTGAGTGGACGACCCAATTAAGCATTACACTTGTTTACAAGAGGGTCCACCTTGTTCAATTCATCAATGTGTGACACTTCATCATGTGAGATTGCATGTGTAGCATTGCGCGGAAGTGGGGATTGAACCTGGAGCTCCCACTCGCCAGACCAACGCGCAACCTGAGCCCGATTAAGCAGGGCAGTGGCGTGCACAGACATTTAGAGGGGCAGGTGCTCAAGTGAAAAAGGGCACCTTGTGCAACGCGTGGAACCGGCCGGTTGCCTTAATAATAGTGTGAGATTTATAGAAAAAACCTTTTCTTTTTTTTCTCCAAAAGGGCACATTGCCAAAAGGGCTAGCACCCCCTAGTGTCTATCTGTGCACGACACTGAAGCAGGGCTGTTGCGAGCTGGGTCTTGGCTGGGGGCTACACATGCCAGTAGAGGAGAGGTTGGAATGCAATTTTGGAGTTGCTTTAGGAATATTTGGCATGGTAAACCTAGCCTCACGTAGCCAGCCTTCATCTGCCTTTGCAATGCATATTGCCCCAGGAAGATTAAGTCTGGCTTCTCTCAATTGTGGGAGGACTTTACGGCCGAAATGGTGACGAGCCAACCAGATTCGTCTGGAACCAGGTTATAACCAACCAGGGCCCAGTATTCAAATATGGGGCGGGACATTGCAGGAAATAAATCTAATACTGAGAGACAAGACTAATATCTACGCAGTGATATCGTATCGTAAACCAGTGCTTCTCAACCATGACCCCCCCAACTTTAATAAATTATTATATTATTCAGCAAAACAAGCTAATAGTGTATAACAGGCTGTGGGTATTATGGTTGGCAAAATGTTTGTATGCAATCATGCATTGTAGGCCTACAAATGCACACCAAATCTCATCAAAAATAAAGAGAACAACCCCTACTGATTTTGGTGGCCCCATAGCCTTTCCTCTAGCACCACCCATAGGCCAAAAGGACCCCCCCGGCCCCCCCCCCCCATACATGGTACTTATTTCACTTCAGTGAGTGTGCAAATATACTAATATGTCCTAAACTGTCCTATAATGTTATAAAAAAGACATTATTGGCAAAAATATTAATTGTTCAAGGTTGTATTAAATACTTAATTTTATTACATTATCGACTTCATAAACTTATTTTCTAAAGAAAATAAATCATTTTCATTTTATGAGCATTGTTTCCTTTCCTCCAACGCCCAAATGTAGTTGCAGGTGCGCAGTGTGTCCACATGATGGCGTTCTCATTCCAAATTCCTCCGCCGTGACCAGTCCAGCACTCTGCAGTTGTACTACCAGGGGCCCTACCCTCCCAACCCAGCCTCCCACTGTGGATCTGACATCACCCTGCAGAGTGAGAGAAGGAGGAAGCAAAGCTGTCACTGAAAGTACTGGAGCAGACAGCCTGGATAGATATACCACACACTCTGTCTCCACTTTACAGCCAAGTCCACTACTCTACTCCTTCAACTAGTTGAATACAGCAAGGCTGCGCTTCTAAAAAAGGTGCCCGTTGGATTTAAATACGGAACGAAAAGAGAGCAATAATAACGCTTGTTTCTGTTTGTTTGTTTGCTTGCTTGTTTATTTGTTTGTTGTTGTTTTTGTTTGTTTTTAAGCCATGGCTGATAGAAGCTCAGATGAGTCGGACTCGGAGACGGAGAACAGGTTCGCCCGCAAAGGTGGTTTTAAGCAAAAGAACGTCCACGAAGTCAAGGACCATAAATTTATAGCGAGGTTCTTCAAGCAGCCGACTTTCTGCAGCCACTGCAAAGACTTCATCTGGTAAGAGCATTGGAATTCAATTCATACTACTACTCCACCGTGCGAGTCGTGCGACGTTTGCCAAAAATAACTAATCTTCAAGCATGTTTAGGCTTGTACGGATGAGTTGTTTTTTTGGCGAGCGACACCGCCCTACTACGGAGTATAAAGGCTCTACTACTCTAAACTGCCTGTTGAATACTATAGCTGCTGACTGTCTGTGTGTGCAGTGCACGATTATGTAACAACTGATATTATAACTCCCCCAAACATGTTGGAACACTAAAGCGAATTATCCATCCAAATAGCGACGTTCTTATGTTGTCACAAACGGGTTGAGTGAGCGATAAAATCTGCATACCAGATGAGACATGACAACTGTTGCAGGCTTTAAATCCTGAATTGGTCTTGAATGACTGAAGGACAACTTCGTCGTAACCTAGCTCGTCCTCTCCGATCATGTTGTGTGAATATTAAACAGTAGTAGACCTACGTATCCTTTACTTGATAACAAACTTAAGGCACTGCCCATTGCAGCAGGCCCAATCCCTTAAAAAAAAGAGAGAGAACTGCATATTCTATTGGAAATTAATAGCTATAGAGGCTACATGGTTTCGTTTGAAAGGGAAGAAGGGACGCACCCATGATAACAACCCCCCGCTGTGGAAGGAAGGGGGTGTGTTCTAATTGGTTTACAGTCTTAATAATTCTGCAGGACAACCTATGGCCAAGATAATGCCACTCCTCTGTGTGTGTGTGTGTGTGTGTGTGTGTGTGTGTGTGTGTGTGTGTGTGTGGGGCGACATTCATTGGCACACATAGCCTACTGTAATTTAATATACAAAATGTACAAACTTCCAACTTAACATTTTTGTTTTGTTCCTTGATAGATTCTATTATAATGATCCTTGATTTTTCTTTCACCTCACCCTATTATACCTGAGTTAATAATGTGTGTGTGTGTGTGTGTGTGTGTGTGTGTGTGTGTGTGTGTGTGTGTGTGTGTGTGTGTGTGTGTGTGTGTGTGTGTGTGTGTGTGTGTGTGTGTGTGTGTGTGTGTGTGTGTGTGTGTGTTGCTGTGTTTCAAGCTGCTCGAATGTAATTGTCCCTAGTGGGATCCATAAAGTAGTTTGAAGCTAAATTAGAAGTTGATTCATAGCACACTGCACCTGTGTTCATTTTAACCACTGCCCTCCTGTCCTGCTTTTGAATTTCACCCAGCTACTGTAGATACTGCACTATAGTTAGAGGCAATTGTAAAAGGTTATGTAAAACCACACACACACACACAGTATGTAAGTAATTATTGTAAAATCATCAAAGAAAAATAAAACACACTGTAGCTCACTTTTGAACCCTTTATTTTGATACTACCTGAGTGGGCTGACCAGTTGAGGTACAGTAATTAATTAATTCTGCTCTGTTTTCACAGGGGATTTGGAAAACAAGGATTCCAGTGCCAAGGTAAAGTGTGTGTGTGTGTGTGTGTGTGTGTGTGTGTGTGTGTGTGTGTGTGTGTGTGTGTGTGTGTGTGTGTGTGTGTGTGTGTGTGTGTGTGTGTGTGTGTGTGTGTGTGTGTGTGTGTGTGTGTGTGTGTGTGTGTGTGTGTGTGTGTGTGTGTGTGTGTGTGTGTGTGATAAACAGAAATACTGTTGTTGTATACCAGGCTACCAAACAGAAATGCTTCCATTCTTTTGATTTGCTACTGTCCTTCTTTCTTTTAGCCTGTCTTTCTCTCTGTGCTTCTCAGGATAGCAAGCTTGTTGTTTAAACAGCCCACGTACAGGAGGAAATGTATGGCATTTGGTTGTCTGTGATTATGATTCAGTTTGTCTGTTATAAAAGCGGAAAAGGGTCTGATTACTGTATGGCACATATAGCTGAAAACAAAGTAGTAGAGAAGGAAAGGGGAAGAGGGCATGCAACTGGAGTCAGACATACAGCTCTTACCAACTCGGCCTGCTATTGCTAACAACATGGACAAAAGACAATTGTCTTTTGTCAACCCACTCCTACGTCACAACTGCATAAGTCTCCATCTAATGTGGAAACTGTTGTGCTTGCCAGCTTTTACATTTTGGCTCAGAGTGCTCAGGTAGCTGTGCAGATGATGTCTGCACATGATGTTTCCCTTGGATATGTTTTTTTTTTTTTGCAGATGAAAACCATATGTTATACACACTGGAACACATTGAAATTCTTCCTTGTATTCAATTATTAACTGACTGCATGTTTTTGGCTGAAATTTGACACACGCACGCGCGCATGTGCGGAGTGAGAGAGAGAGAGAGAGAGAGAGACATTCACTAAGAACAATAATTCAGTACATTTCCTGAAGAGAGAGAGAGAGAGAGAGAGAGAGAGAGAGAGACGTTCACTAAGAACAATAATTCAGTACATTTCCTGGAGAGAGAGAGAGAGAGAGACATTCACTAAGAACAATAATTCAGTACATTTCCTGGAGAGAGAGAGAGAGAGAGAGAGAGAGAGACATTCACTAAGAACAATAATTCAGTACATTTCCTGGAGTCTAAGGATAAGTCCTTGCCTGAGAGCTAGGGCTTTTGATCTCAATGCCTCCGAAGCCCTCTCATGGAGTGAGATAGGATGGAGTTGCAGAGAGAGAAAAATGTAAAGAAAAAAGAGATGGAGGTCGCTTTAGAATTCTTACACACATTGCTATATACTGTCATTTTTCTGTAACTATTATAGTGTGCACTGAAAGATATTCAGATATATTTTGCCTGATGAAGACCTAGCAGGCGAAACATTGTAGTCTTTTGCCAAATAAATAAAGTAAGTCTATGGAGCTCTAGAAACAAGTGTGCGTATGTTCCTTCCTTCTCATTGATGTTTGCTTTAATGGCTTGACGTCCAGCACCTGGCCTAAATACAGGCAAAAAAATCTATCTTCTCTGTGAAGAAAGAATATTCAACCCATGGATAAATTAATGTTGTTCCTTTCCCTGACATCCACCTTAACAACCACTCCTCTGTTTGGTGTTCTGGCATGGAGGTGGGACACTCTCTGTCCTCAGCCTTCAGAATGTGAGTGTGATGAGAAGCCAGTGGCTATATTGTTGGGGGCTTTTTGTCTTTATTGATAGAAGTACAGTAGGTTTACAGGAATCGGGGAGAGAGATGGGAGGGAAGAGACTCAGCAAAGGTCGTCTGGATCGGGACTCGAAGCCGTAACACGCTGTCAGGCTGGATTACCAGCATAGTTGCCCGGACCGGTAGGCTGGCCCGGGCCACCATGGTGCTATTGCCTATTGATAACAGACTTGTTGCCAATAACACCAATTTCACATAATGCGATGTTGATATCATCACACTTCCACCACACAGTACTCCAACCCCGCTTGTTCTCCTCGTTATTTTCTCAACCTACCTTTTAGAGACGATGGATAGAGCTTTATTGATACTCATGGGGAAATCCAGGTGTCGTACCAGCAACAGCAGTAAGCACGATGAAACACAGCCTACACAGGATAGGTTCAGGTGTAAGAGTAGAGAGACAAAATGATTAGGACTGCCTGTAAGGTTGTCGTAAAGGCTGCATTGTTAGAGAGAGAAAACGAGAGCGAATGTGAATTGGACTGCGTTGTACACCATCAGAGATGCCACGCACAAGTGGTGCAGGTGCACAAGTGTATTCTTTTCATTTTTCTGAGATGTAGCGCATATTCGGAGGCTTGACTACCCACCTTTTCCACAATGGATATGTGGATGGATATGCTAATACATCCACCTTTTTGGGACAAAGGTGAGAACTGAGAAGTAATAGCCTTTCTATCCAAGGAAACAGAGTTTCCACTGAAAAATACCTGTCTGTCCATCAATTATTAAACCAAGGTTGTTGGAAGTGAGGGTCACAGCAACAGGCGTGGGGGAGTGTCTCTGACTGTCAAGCCCTGAATGAAAAGAGAAAGGTGATAAACTGGACAGTGGCCTTTCCCTAACTAGAGTGACATTTAACTTTCAAGTCTATACTGTAAGTGTCTGCTTTTCTAGAAATAGTGTGTCATTCACTGCTGTGGCAATTATACAGTATCTTATCTCATCTTAGGTGTAGTTTATGTCCATAGAACTATTGTTGGACACTTGTCAATCTGTTGGATCAGATGGACTACATTTTTATAATATCGTGTCTTGATCTTGAATTTATAGGCCAGTCAGAATCCCTAATCCAGCCTAACAGGGATCCTTAACGATAGTAATACGATTTCAGCCTGGTGCCAGGTCAAAGTTTGAAAGAGGGACAAGCCTATCAGCATCTACCTTACCTCAATGGTATCTGTGTTTTGAACCTGCATCTTATCTCTACCCCCTGAGGCCAGGCCTATTACAGCAGGGTCCTATTTCCAGGCTCTGGCATGCAGCGTTTGTGCAGGTGTCTCAAATCACTGTTAAACTGTCGCTGTATGTGAACCCATGCAATCTGTTCCCGCGTCACTCAGTACCTACTACTGTACAGACCCTCGATCCAAATTCAGGTTATTTTTAGGTACTTTAGTTAGGCTAACCAAGCATGTTCTTGTTGTTTCAACATTGCCTGGCTTTGCATTCATTTAGTTACTTGATATTTGCCCTAGGGACCTGCACACTTGTGCAAGTACAGTCTTGTGGGGCCATTTAGGACTCAAATTAGTTCCCATCGTTCAGGGAGTCGGTACATGTGTAAGGAAGGGAGATTAGACTTGTCCATGCACCCTGGGCATTTCAATCAGTGTCCGACATCATGGTATGAACTGAACTCTAATCACCACCACTGGCACCAATACCGATCTATCTATAGATAAATGATAACCATCTTGCTCTGCCAGTCTCTCCCACAAGACAGGCAACAAATATTGGCTGAAACATGAAACAACCAATGCTGTTTAACAAGCATGACACAGAGGATCCTTGATAATAAGATATTAGAAAAAGAAAAAAATCAAGATTTTGTCATGCCAAATAATGTTTCTATGAGATGGATAGAAGGAATTAATTATCATTTAAATGCTCCACTTAATGCAGTGTTTTCCTGGCCTCCACACAAATATAATGAAGAAGGAATCAATGGGAATATAATTCATTAAACTGCTGGCTTTGAAAAGGACTCCCCGGTTTTAAGTGTGGGAGGCTAGGCTTCTGAAGTGCATCTCTCGACTCGTATATGCACTACATCCAATTTATGTAATAGCATCTAAGAAACTGAGGGGACTGCACACTGTGCACAGCCCCGGAGAAAATTGATATGAATTGAAGAATGTAGAAAGGACATTGTTATTTGAACTCGTCCTTCTTTGGCAATTAGTACTCTCTTAGTAATCTCTCTCACTTTCCCCAATCTCTTGCTCTTTGTGAATGTCATATGCAAAGATAAAATCACTTCAGAAGACATTGCCACTACAAAAAGAGTAGCTTGTATGAGCTAGACTCCAGCCAGAGTTGACATGGACCCTCACTGACAGACAAGTGAATTGTAACAGACCTTACTATTACTGTGGGTTATGTGAAGGTTACATTCCAAGAGTTGGAAAGTGCACGGTAGAATCCAGTCTTCATATATAACTATGACAGTTAAGAGTTAAAGGGCAGTATTATGTGTGTCTTAAGTACCAGGTCTTATTACTTAACTTAAAGGACCACTTCACCACTTTTCAACATCTCTTCATATAATTGGTCCTCACTAATATTCATGATAAAACACCACCATTTTTTCCTACTCAGTCTGTGTCTCATAGGAGGGCTTTGGGCAGTTCGGACACCCGTCCACCAGTGACATCATCATTAGGCAGATTTTTTTTAAAAACAAGATTTGTTTTAAAATATATTTAGATTTTTATTATCGTGAGAACGATGGCTTCAACTTTTGCATTGAAACTTTTCAGGAAAAGAAAGCCTGCCGTTTATATTAGCTTGGATTCACCACCGATGATGTCACTGGTGGACGGGTTTCTGAACTGCCCACAGCCCTCCTATGAGACACAGACTGAGTAGGAAAAAATTGTGGTATTTTATCATGAACATTAGTTAGGACCAATTATAGGAAGAGAAGTTGAAAAGTGGTGAAGTGGTCCTTTAAGACCTGGAGGCGTGATCAATGCCATTTGGCTATTCTGAGTGGCCAAACAGCATTGACCAGGTCTTAAGTTAAGTAATAAGTTAAGTGGTACTTAAGACACGCATAATACTGCCCAAAGAGTTAACACTCCAGATTTTGCAGTGAGGAGCGGACATTGCTCAACCAGAACATTAAGCACCACCTTTAGATATACTAAAGCGATATGGCAGGAGAAGAACCTGTGGCATATTATGAATATTGTGATGACTAGTGGTTGTTGTTACTCTGTCGGGCATTTTTCAGCTGGACATGTAGAATAATTATCAAACAACATGACTGCTCTCTCTCTTCTAATGTGAAACATCATCCTCACAGACAGCAGCAGGCCATGCTATTACAGACTCTTACATTGAGAACATGCAAGAAGCGCCAAGTCAATAAACTGATGTATTATCCCATGCCAACCACTATTACTGATGCACATGTGGTCTAGGATGACTGTGGAGTGTTTGGTGTTTGGACAGCACTCACCGCATCCTGCTGCATATCCACTATGGTGGTATCTCAACAATGACACTGTTGACATAACAGTCTATGGAAAGGTAAACTCTGTTAATGTCATACGCTCCTGCCTATAGTAAATTGCTCTCGTTGCTTAACCGTTTATTATTATTTCTGGATCTGGTTGGCCTGTCTCCCTTCCATTAGCACAATTCACATCTGTCATTAAAGGCATTCAGTGTGAATTGTATTTGGGACAGAGGTAACCCATGTGAAATCTTGGTGTTAAGTGATTAATTGAATACTAATTATTAATTATATATTAATTGGATCAAAAACCAGAACATCAACATGTTAAAATACAACAAGCTCATGATGTAACACCTTCAAACTAGCAAGAGGTTTCTATAAAGTAGTTATAGACAATGGAAGAATGGGTGGTATAAGCAAGATCAGATCATGAAACTACTAATAGTATTGATAGCAGTGGCATAGAAGTCTTTCCTCTGCTGTTTTGTCTTCTTGCCTATGAGATGTCACATAAAAAAGCATACGGTAATGCAGTTTACTGATGGGCTCAGCTTTAATATTGCAAATGTTTACAAGGTGAAGCGACAAGTGAGGTCAGGTTTTAGTGTTGACAAATCATATCGTGTAATTTGAAACCCAATTTCAAAGTTGGTGTTCGGGTGTACAGACACCTGTTCTGTCCTTGTCTCTGCCTCTTAGGTTTTTGCCGTTTGTATAGAACTCGTTTGCAATGTATTTGTGTACTTATATATCTAGGAGAATGCCTTTCATATAAAATCCATTACCGGACCTGTAATTGATGCAGCAATATCAACATGAAACCTGAGGTACCAACCTCAGGTTTCACCCGCCTTTCTTAAGCTTTTCTTTTCTTTCCTTTGTTTGTTTGAGTTTATGTTAGAAATTGAGGTCACGATGAACACTGTGCCTGACCTGTAAGCCACAGACTGTGCACTGGCTGTATATGTAATAGCCTGACAGGCCAGAATTCAGCTATTGACTATTATTATTGCCATGAAAACACAATACCTTAATGTTAAATTAAGTGAAGATTCTGAGGGTTTTATCTGGTTCAATTCCTGCAAGGATAGTTGGATGCATGGTTTATATCCCCAGAGGGACCTTGCATACCAAACTCTTATTTCCCTCTGGGATGTCGTGGGGTTCTGGCAAAGTGAACCTAAAATGGCCCAGAATGAACCATGGCAATGTTGGTCGCTGTGCGTGACATGAGAGCATTGCAGAAACTGAATGAGATCTCTTGGGCCTTCCAGGGAACATAAAAGGAAAATAAAATATTAAGCTATGCTGACTGCATTCCTGACAGCCCTGACAGACACAGGCAGGCCTTGGTATGGTCCAAGGACTCTTGGAAGGCCTAGAATACCAAACACATTCCCTGATGGTTCACCTTAATGCATTGGATTCAAACCATCAACTCAGCCACTGTCAGAGCTTTGAAATGTAGACCGACCACCCAACTGCCTCACCCTGCTATCTCCTGTCACCGATTCTGTCGCTCTTTTTTTTCTCTATATAATAATAATATAACAATGTCTGAGAGCCAGACTGACTACACTTTTCTGCAGCTGATCCTGGTTTTAAACCACCCAAAGATATTTGAATGCATGTTATTTCTTCTATTATATTACTTCTTTGTCCCACCTTTCCTGTCTCTCTGATCGCAATCACTGTCCTAATCAAATAAAACTGGTAGCACGGTGGTGCAGTCTGTAGCGCTGTCGCCTCACAGCTAGAAGGTCCCGGGTTCCCGAATGTTCTCTCCTCCGTGCCATTAGCGCCCATACCGTAGGTGAGGTTGGTGAAAGGGCCATTCTGTGTGGAGTTTGCATGTTCTCCACATGCAGTAATCCTAGTCTCTATACTGCCTCCCCCTGGTCAGCCAGGGCGCCTGATGGAGGAGCAAGGAACTGGTTGGAATAACGTATTTGTTCCATGCGCTACGTCCCACCGGGGAAACTCCCCCCGTCACTTGATCAGAAGTGGCCTGCTCACTCCTTGTGCATTTAAGGACGCATTAACTCAGTTCAGTTCTTCCCAGGTTGGCAGAGGGAGAGTAGTGCCTAGGTAGGTACAGCTTAGGCAATGCTCTATATGCATCCAACCCTTTCGCGTTCAACTTGGGCCGCCGCTGCACTTCCAGTCGCCAGCCAACTCATTGATAGTGGACGTATGGTTGTGATTTTGTAGGAAACAAAAAAAGTTCTATAAACCACACTATTTCATTTGATTATTTGATGTCGTGGTTTTTCATAGTTTGTATTATTTGTGTGGCGACGACATGATGACATGAGTTAAAAACTAAAATGTCCTTTTAAAAACGGCAGCTCTTCCAGTTTTTACACTGCTCTTTCTCTCACGCGCGGGCGCAAACACAATATCTGTATAATATATAGCTATCTCTCTCTTTCTCTCACTCACACACAAGCACACACGTACGCTCTGGTGTAAAACGTGCAAGGTGCAAACACAGTTAGTTGGTGATGGAAGGCAGTTTTTAAGTCATGATGTGGGAAGTGCAGCAGCCCAAGCTGAACACGGAAGGGTTGGATCTTGGATGCATATAGCCAATAATATTGGCATCACTGGTCTAGGACTCAAAATTGTGATCATCATTAGACCCAAAGGTCAGGCTCGTGTGTGTGTGTGTGTGTGTGTGTGTGTGTGTGTGTGTGTGTGTGTGTGTGTGTGTGTGTGTGTGTGTGTGTGTGTGTGTGTGTGTGTGTGTGTGTGTGTGTGTGTGTGTGTGTGTGTGTGTGTGTGTGTGTGTGTGTGTGTGTGTGTGTGTGTGTGTGTGTGTGTGTGTGTGTGTGTGTGCGCAGAATTCATCTTAGTCTATGTATAGTACTGCTCATTGGTCCCCTGAAGTAGACTGCTGCTCATGTTCCGTTTACATGATACCCTGTCTTTCTAGTCACGCTGTGATTGCTGACAATGCAAACATGAGCCATCGCGTCTCGGGATTGCTGGGATACAGAAGATGGAGAAACAAAAGCAAATACAAACAAAAGTAATATTCATCTTATCTATAAAAGCAGCACGGTGTGTGTGTGTACGTACGTCTGTAACCCAAGAACTGTTCGCCCCACCGACTACAAATTTGACACACATGTTCCACACCCCCACAGGGAGTGCAGTGCCCGGTGTCGAGTCCGTTGGATAGCCAGTTGTCCAGAACCAGCACGAAAGCCTCTGCCTGGGCTCTGGACCTGATGCCAATGGGCACCGCTCTAATATGTTTAATGGCAGGAAGTTGATGCCCCGCTTTTGACCAAAAATATATGTATATTTTATACACCGTTCAACAGATAACAAGAACAGGAATTAATCGTGGTGCAGTGTGCGTTCCCTGATGGACGACAGGAAACATTTTCTGTCCCTGGAGTGGTGGGTGTAGAAATGGGGGACTAGGGGGTTAATGATTGGTACCAGTGCCCTAGTATGGCTTTCTCAACTTAATGATGCTACAAGCTTGGAGATGCTTCAGTCACAAGCAGCCACCATAAGTCAATCATTATGGTTATCCAGTGCCACAATTTTGCCTCGTTAATCTTTCTTACAGAACATAATTTTAAGGTTCACTCTGTAATGCAAAAAAAATAAAAAATAAAGGTTAAACCTCCTTTTTACTAGTCCTGATTCCTGACATGAGTGTACTGAAATTGAATTTCCCCAGCTCTCTCTGGGCTTGTGTCCAGACTGTAGTTCTTGAGGATTCATATTGCAATATAGATGTAATTCAGGGCTGTGATTTGCAGGATTCGCCAGTAGTGCCTGTAAGAGAAGCTTTATAGAGATTAGTATACAATGTCAATACCCTGTCGGGGAGTGCCTGTCCTGCATAGTAACTTCTGCTGCTGCACCAGCAAATCCCTGGCAATAAAACCGCTTACCTCTAAAAGCCCGTCGAGTTTACAAAGGTATGGCATGTGGATCCACATACACCAAAGAAAGTTGTTGAGAGCTCTTGTCCATCCCTACTTAACTAACACTTTCAACCCAGAACAAATTTTGTATCGCCCCCCCCCCCCCCCCCCCCCCCCATGTTGTCTTAACGGCGTCAGAAACAAAGTGGCATCACCATTAACTGAGATTATGCTCAGAGACTTCACAACATCTGGCCACTATGTTTTGAAACTCAGTGTTCCAGCCCTAGCTTAACCACATGCACCTTAGCATCCATATTCTGGGCATATCATAAGGCTAGATAACTGGATGAATATTCTGCAAAAATAAATGAACATTGAGCAAACAAAGTATGTAGATCAACTATTTTGGCCATTTACTGTGTGTACAACAAACTATATAGCGGTTGTACTAAAGCACCAATAACAAGGTTTTCTGTGTAATCATTTGGACACAACTGAGATCCCTGTTATTGGCTCTGTAGTCGATTTATCCGTCTCTTTATCTGTGTATATCAAAACTTCAGGACTAACCTCATGACTCATGTTGGACAACTTGAAAGCCTTTCTAGACATGCTCATATCTTTTTATTTATAAGCATCCACTTCTACCTGCTTCTATCCGCTTCTACCTGCTCCTTTTCGAACACACTTACCTATTGTCTATTGTCTATTATTTACTTTTATTGTTTTATTGTGATGTTTTATTGTATGGTGTTTGAAACAAATAAAAAGAAAGAAAGAAACTAAGGAACACATCAAATGATATTTGTTATCTCCAACACAACTTTATCTTGTTTCACCTTTACAACTGTATCCATAGACAAATCCTTGCATGCCTCCAGATAATGCCTCCATAATTCTGTTGCCAGGTTATTGGAAGTCATAGACTACTTTTGTCTCCCCCTTCCCTCACAAGATAGCCTGACAAACTACAACTGACAAAATTATTCTCATCTTTCAAATAAAATAATATCTCAAGAGACGGTGAGATAGTTTTTCACACACACACACACACACACACACACACACACACACACACACACACACACACACACACACACACACACACACACACACACACACACACACACACACAATAGAGCCTGACCTTTGGGTCTAATGATGATCACAATTTTGAAGAGTCCTAGACCAGTGATGCCAATTGGCTATATGCATCCAAGATCCAACCGTGTTCAGCTTGGGCCGCTGCACTTCCCACATCATGACTTAAAAACTGCCTTCCATCACCAACTAACTGTGTTTGCACCTTGCACGTTTTACACCAGAGCGTACGTGTGTGCTTGTGTGTGAGTGAGGGAAAGAGAGAGATAGCTATATATTATACAGATATTGTGTTTGCACCCGTGCGTGAGAGAAAGAAAGAGAGAGAGAGCAGTGTAAAAACTGGAAGAGCTGCCGTTTTTAAAAGGACATTTTAGTTTTTAACTCATGTCGTCGCCACACAAATAATACAAACTATGAAAAACCACGACATCATTTGTTAAGTCATTTATGATCACTCTTGAAAACCTTTAAATGTTCTCATGTAGTATAGTAGAGTTTTGTCTTTGGACCACTGGAAGACTAGCTCTGTGACTTAGTGCTCAAAATTCCAAAAATATCTGGACAGTGCACTAAACAATACTGTACCACACAGTACAGTATGCATGTGGATATTATGACATCATCTAATGCCATGCCTTGCAGCACATAAGCTGCAGCTAGACCATATTACCATAGCCTTGGAAGACCCATTTGTTGTTGTTGAAGTTAGTGAGTTTATGATTCATGCATGTACTATATCTCCTGATATAGCTTCTAAAAGCTATTTACTTTGAGACAGGATTCCCATATTTTTATGAAGATTTATAATGCTCCGACATTTTAATATGATTTGTAAATATTTGTTTTTTAATGAGTTGAGACTCGCTCAAAAGTGTACACATCCGTTTGAGTTGAAGATGATTCAAACCTTCCCTGTGCTTCCCACACGAACCATAAGGGTCTATTTAGTTACATTTGTACACACTCAGAGTTAAATTAACAGTGAGGAGTTTACTGTGCTCAAATAATGAATACAGTACTCTCAAACATGACAAATTGTATACTCCTGGCCTATGTGTTGTTCCCAGCCATAGAATGGCCCAACGCTGTAAGTGAGTTGTCAGTGCAGCTGATCTTAATCCTGTCCATTAGCACAGTTGTATGGGTGGATTAGAGCTTTTGATCTGGGAGTGTCTGTTTCTTTATGGATGGAGGTGATGTAGGGGCTTCAGCTGGGCGTGGCACAGATGAAAGCCGCACAGGGGAAGCTGCAGCGGCATCCCAACGCGTGCGTGCGTGCGTGCGTGTCAGTGAGTGAGTGAGTATGCTCACGTATGTATGTCCAGAGATAGTCGATATGACCTATTTGTCAAGCCTCTTAGACAAGGATAGATAATGTATTGGACATGTATTTACTAGCCTCGATCAGGTTCTGAAAAACACAACTTCAACATTTACACTCACTCTTACAAATGGTTTTATTTTATTTCTTATTTTTTCTTAATAATGATTTAGTTCCACCTTATGATTGTTCTTTTAACATATTATTTCCCCCCAGTGCATTGCTATGCTTTATTCATCAGTTAGGAAAATGACTAGACAGACAGGAAACCAGATGGAGGAGAAACGAGAAATGACAAGCCGGGAGTTGGATTCAAACTGGGTTCACCATGTCTGTGCACTAATGGCTGGGCCACCACGCACCTGAAGAAGACTGATTGGTGGTTTTGTTTTCAAGCCAAGCATGACAGGAGAAACACAGAGCTGAAGTCCATGTAGTTGGAGTTGCTGGTTACCAGTACATCAGTTTTCAGCTGACTTGAAGTATTACAGTACTGTAGTTTCCCTGTGGATTTAACTGAATGAAAACCTCTCAGGACTTCCTGCTTCTTCACAATGGATTCGGTCCAGCTGCATGAAGATGAGAGAAATCCATCTTGACTGTCTGCATTATTTATTGCATGCATCCTTAAAGCTCACCTGGGGAAAGGCAACGTTGTCCTGCTCAGTATACGTGATCCTACATACTGTACATTTGCATGGAAACTGTTGCAATTTATCTTGACTTGTAGTGTAATATGGAAGGAGATTATACATGACTAATGGTTTTAAAATAATAACAATAACAACTTCTAATATATCCCTATATTGAAGACCCAAGTGTCAAAACGCACCGGTCATCCTCTGTTTCCTTGCTCAACAATTTTTTTTTTCACCTGAAGACAGAGTGCCTCAGTACCTTTTTCCCTACAGTCTGCCTCTCACAAGCAGAACTTTTCTTTTTTTTGCTATACTGTATGTGAAGATGTTTGCCTATACCCAGCAAGCACGTTCAGGACCTGTACGAATTAGTGACTCGATCTAAAACGACTTAATGCAGGAGAATGCCTGCATGGATCAGAATTAATTATCTGACACCTGCGTGGCATGAGATACCGTAATAGCATGCTGTCAATGATTTAGCCCAAACCAGTTCCACAGCATGACTTGGTTTGGGGGATTGTGCACGCTGCACAGGAAGGGACTGGCTAAGAAATGTCAGGTATAATGTCCATGTCCCTCCTAATGTCACTTGGAATATCATGGTCTATTTTCTCTCTCTCTGTGTGTCATTTGGAAAGTGCAAAGGGAAACACTCATGCTGCACTTTTATGTTTAATTAGCAGATATTTTGTTCTTGGTTTAAAATACCTTTTGTTGTCATACATGATCTCAATTGTATCACATCATTGTAATGCAACCGTTCCACTGCAGGGCCCAGGTTAACCAGCTGCCAGCTTATGAAAAAATGTCAGTAATAACGTAATCATGCAATATTGATTTTTGTGGAAAGCCAGTGTAAAGGTACATTGAGTAAACTTGCTTGGCCCTTTTGTGTAAACAATCATTAGGTTGAATACCCGGGCTATATTCTGGGCTGACAGAGTCAATTAGTGAATGCATTGCCCTTCTTCAAAAGCCATCTTTTGGGTACTGTACGTTCCCCTGATCAAGGCACATAACCACTACAGGGACTATGGTTGCAATTTTAAGTTGACGATTCATTGTCACACAAATAATTAGCCCTTTGCTAAACCCCACCCCGAAAGCGATTGTCCAATGCCAATCCAAATAGTTATAGCAACCGTTGTACTGGGCAAGCTTTCGACACCTCATAGCTATCATTATTTTGCATGGCTTTATTGTTGAACACATACAGAGCTTAACGTCTGGAAAGTTACACGACTGACGCACCCAGGTGATGTCAATAGTATTTATAGTTTATTGAAATGTATGGACATTTTTCAACGTGGAAACGATTGACGATTATGCAAAAATCATTGCGATTATCTCAGGCGATTATGTAATAATTGTGACAGACATACTGACAGCTGAGAAGTCAACTGCAGGGGTTGGCTGGTGTGGCAGAGAAGTGACGCCGGTAAAAGAAATACTAATGACAACATGGGAAAGAGAACTCTGCGCACACAGGCAGCAGCACTCAGTGTCTGTTCTGTGTTTGCTTGGCAACCTTGAGCTCTTGTGAGAGGAAACAGCTTGGCAGGTGGCAGGCAAGTCATAACAGAATGTAGTCGACAGCACACAGTTATGGCGTGGTGACACAAAGCATACTGTATGATGATCAATGGTTATGGCATGGTTATGGCAATGGATATGATCAATTACTTGTTTTGCCAATCCTCCTCAACTAAGTGTCTCGTTCGAGTCTCCAGTAACTTATTTTCCACCTTACAACTAGGCGTTTCACAGGGAGGATGTAACACCATACAAGGGAACACACTATCCCTCCAAGAGGAAATGCATCACCTGCTGACTTCACTAAATGAAGTGGGTTAGATGTGAGCTGAACTAGACCCCATCCTTCATTTGAATGAAGTTGCTCACCCATCGTATGAAGCACCCGGAAGTACACTCTTCCGGGATTGGCTCCAACGTTCGAGCCAATAGAGCAGGCGTACTAGTGTTTCAGGCATGTATCTATTTAGTATCCTAAATGGAAACATTGGCTGAGTTTGCTCTTGAAAAGATGTCACTCTTCTTGTCTGCACATCCGTTGTTTCTCTCCATAGGTTGTTCCTGCAGTTAGGTTTGTATTGCCACTGACCTCTAAATACTCCCATTTAACTTTTAAGTCACACATTTAGACTATTAAGAATAAAGGTCATTACACACTGGCGAATTAGCGACGCGAATAAAAAATTCGACACCGGAGCGAACACCGGAGCGAACAAATAAAGAGCGAAAACGGTCGCATTTTCGCACATTCGCACATTCGCCACTGATGTGGAAGCTTGCATTGACTTCAATTGGTTTTAAAAAAAGGCGAATTATTCGCGCGAATAATTCGCCAGTGTGTAATGACCTTGAGTCCAAGGCTTTTGAGTGAGTGTTAAACCTTTGAAACAGTGGAAGAGCTACTATAGTTACAATTTTTACATCAATGGAAAAAATCACATACAAATCTTCCTTTTTCAGTGAAAATGGAACCCCCTGCTGCCCTGTGATTTCGCGGTACAGTGTATGCTTAGCAGGACTTAGCTCTGACTAATTGTAAGCGGTAAGCACCAGAGGAAGCATGCTTCCTCTGTGCTCTTCCATGCTGTGACACCCAGACAAAAATTAATGCCACAAATCCCACATCTGTCTGCATTCAAAGCAGGACGTTGGACTGGTTGTTATGTTCCATCCTGTCGCTTACATTGCCATTTAACATGGACCCAGGCTGACTGCCGGTGCCGGGAATGAAATGCATTTCTTTTAACCGATCTCTGTCTCCGTTTCTATGCTCCATTGTTTTGATGACGGGTGATCTTCTAAGGTCCCCAGTGATCAATATGCCTCAGTCGGCGCCCTCAGGATTTAGCATCCAATGATGACTCTCCATAATGTGCCATGGTGGATCTATAGCCGCAGGTTCAATAAAGAGCAGAACTTTAATTATGACAAAACCCGGCATCGGCTTTATGAGGCAGCCCTGATGGAAACTGCTATAAAATTGAACCACGGACACCCCCCATATTTTTCCTTCAGTGGAAATTTGATCCAGCAAAATAAGATGGTATTATATGAGTGAAAACAGATGGTGAAGGAATGCAGAATCCTGCGGGTCTGCCTGGGGGGAGTCAAACAATTCCAGTACTTGCTCTGCAATCGACGTCGCAAAAGGCTGAATGTTGAAAATGTGATTCTGTATATGCTTATGTTTGTCTACGTACATATGGCTGCATGGACTTTGTTGACAGAAAAGAGAAATTAGGTCAGATAACCCTGACCATACGATCTCCACCTTTTCCTCTAGAGCAATTTCCATCTCATTGATAAGTGAATGTGGCCGCTGCAGGAATGCAACCAGGTCTTGTGATGAATGATCACAAGTCTACCACTCTGATGCTGACTTTATCAGCATCATAATCCATCCAGTTGTAGCATACAAGCAGAACATTTTAGCTCTTGATTGAAATGGAACTCACCTGGCCTTGCTATAATGTTTATAATAATAATAATAAAAGGCAGGTGCAAGATGCTAAGATGACCAGAGAAACTGTACTCTCCAGACATGCTGGTGATGATGGTGTAGGATGAAGTGTTATGCAATGAATAGGGCTGGCTAAGATCTATCAACCAATACAATAATGCCACAGACGAAAAACAGTCTAAGTCCACACTATTTATCCATAATGTATAAATGATAGATAAGGGGTCAGGACAACGAGGCCTTTTCGTGGAGGGGTCAGTCTGAAATTTGGACTTAGACTGTTTTTCGTCTGTGGTACTCAGTGATATCATTTAAGTAATTCAATATAATTTACAAGATCAACATTGTGCTATTCATATTCATACTTTCAATTGCCTTTTGTCAATGAATAGCATTATTATTTGCCAAACATCCTCTTCAGCACTGACCCCGCCCTGCCCGCCATAGTTGTGCTTGCCACTATTTTGATCTGAGTTTCTATTTTCAATACAAGCAAGCAATGTTCTGGCTCACATTCAAAGTCAGTAATAAAACCTGTAAGGCAAGGGCGACTGATGGTTCAATATCATGTCCTTCACAAATGCTGTCCTATGACGGAATATCCCCTGTCACCTTAAAATGAAGAATGTTGATCAGGTCATGGTGGTTTACTGGTTTTGTCGTACGTGTGTTAGTCATGTTATGCTGCTATAGAATATTACCACATCCATTCCAGTTATGTAGCCTAATCATCTGACTCCCAACCAGTGGACTGCTGGTTTGTCATCCCATCTGCTCCTGCTGAATTAATATTGATGATCCTGATGATCCTCGTAGCGGTGCCGCGCTACGAGCTTGTAAGTCTGCTATTTAGTGTCTAAGCATTTCAGTGCAAAACCTGCCTCTTTACTTTCAGTTCGTTATTTTGTGTGACCCCTATCAGCACAGGACTTGCAAACGGATTTAAGACGAGCTATTATGCCTGATCTGAAAGAGAATTCAACATTTCAATTGCAACTTGACAACTGAGTGCATTGGCCTTTCAAGAGTAAATATTGCTAAAAAGAGAAGTATTTAAACAACAACAATAATTTTCTCTCTTCTGTCGAGGAAAATAAAGCCCCCCCTGGATACTATTAGTGCTTTTGCGGTAATCCTCCTGATGATCAGAGTCATTGCGATGGAATCATCAGTATGTAAATGTGATTCCCTAACCCTGATGAAATGGTTGATATGTTGTCAACCATTTGTTGTCATTATAGTAAACAGAAAAGTATACAACCTCTCTTTATCTTTTAAGCTATTAAGGTTTCAAGGTCTGTATGTCAACATCTGGTATCTGAAACGTTGCAGTGGTGGGAGGGACTGTATATCTGTCAGCATTAGAACATGTGGCCTGATGAACTTCAGCTTACAGCAGTAGTAGGAGGTCAAAGAAAGTGGACATTAAATGAGGTATTGGAATGACAGTATGTGCTACTACTGTATGCATGTGTGATTTTTTTCTGTAAAAGCCCAAACCACACCAGTCGCAACTCCTTGTAACTGCCATTGGGGATGATGGTTGCAAGTAGTTGCGTGGCGAATCATTAGTGCGGTTTAGGCTCAACATGTTGAAAGTGGGTACAGTGCTTTTGTTGAACAGTTTGTGTTAAAGACAGCACTTGAAACCCTTTGATAAAAAACTATTTTATTGTAGGATTTGTATGGAAAATTACTTCAGGAGTGTGTATTGGAATAACAACATGGGAGAGCTTCATGCATTGTATTTATCTATATTTTATATTATTTATTAAGTGTGACATAGAAAGTGTGGAGAAGGAGGAAGTAAGTTTGATCTAATCCCAACCAAATAATTAGTGGAATGCTGCTGTATCATTTAAAGAATGAAATCAATTGATTTCCACCTACAGTTGGAGGCCATCGATATTGTCCTTTTCTTTTTGCTGAGGTTTGCGTGATCTAGTCCAGAGGCTTAGTGAAAGGATAGTGCAATTGCGGATAAAAGCGTAATTTTTTGCATGATGGTTCGTTAGGGTCAGTTATTGAATTTTAGCCTAGGAGCCCTTGTCAAATATCTATTTTAAATATCAAATTGCAAGACTATTATTATCAATGAAATATGTGCAATATGTGAAAATCCGCCTAGTATGTTTCAGACTATATACATCATAAAATGATCAGATTATTTCCAAATGTGATAAAGTTGACTTATTTTGACTATTAAAGTCACAGAACATGAAATATCATCAATAACACCTTTATTGCAATGAAGAATACATACAAATGAACTATAACTCGACCGGCCATCGGACGGTCTCGCGCCACACCATCCAGGTGGCCAGTTGTCCGGGTGGCCACTTGTGCAGGGTGCCCACTTCAGTCAGACTACATTTTGGGTGCGATACTGAACTGTACTGTACCATACTGTACCGTACTGTACAATACTGCACTGTACTGTACTGTACTGTACTGTACTGTGCTGTACTGTACTGTACTGTACTGTACTGTACTGTACTGTACTGTACTGTACTGTACTGTACTGTACTGTACTGTACTGTACCGTACCATACTGTACTGCAATGTACCATACTGTATGTTACTCTACCATACTGTATGTTACTGTACCGTACTGTACTGTACCATACCGTGCTGCTGTGTGTGTGTGCATGTGCGTGTGCGAAGTGAAAAAGGGAGGGGTCGGTGAATGTGGAAATTGTGATATAATTTGCGTCACAGCAAAATGTTGCACAATAACAGTATGGCACACAAAAACAATATTTGTACAATACATATGACAGGTGAGCGGAGGCAATGATGGATTCCTGTGGCATGTAGAATTTTTTTGTGCTTCTTCTGTCGTATATGTCCTAACAGCTCCTAATTAGACCTTCAGCTCCATTGCAGCAAGCCAGTCCAGTGTGTCATTGTCTAGGTCAATTAAGCCTTGGATCCCCACATTCGCAGTGGGCACTTTCTGTGACACCCCACTTCTGCATGGATGCACCAAAGCGTCCCACACCCGTCCTCAGGCGGTTGAGGGTTGTCCACTCCCTGCGGGGGAGGTGCTGGCCACGAACATCTGTGAGATCCTCGATGTAGTAGTGAAGCCTGAAAGGATATGCTGCCTTCCACTGGTCCCTCCATCTTGCCTTCACCCAGGAAGCCTTGTGTCGGCTGGTGTTGTGCCGAGCAGTTCCTGGGCCTGTGTGGCAAAGGGCCGCCGGGACTTGAGACGTGTACGCTGTTGTGTCTCCGTGACGACCCTGTTGGAGGAGGTGAGATTTGCTCAACTGTGCCTTCCGAGTGAGGGCCAGTGTGGCTGCTTCTCGCCTGACCTCTGCTTCCAGCAAGGACTGGCAGTTGGTTGGTTGGCGTGGCTCGTAGGCATCCAGAGACCATGTCCAGCTTTTGGACATGGGGGCTACGGCTCCAGGCTGAGGCACAGTATTCAGAGGCCGGGGAGCGGCTAGGGCCTCGGTGGAGATGCGCAATGTCTTTGTGGTGACTCCCCACGTGGTGCCAGCTAGATGCCGTATCAGTGCGGCACGGGCGGTGGTCTTTCCCTTAACACTGTCCAGGTGTTGTTTAAAGGACAGTGTTCTGTCGAGCTTCACTCCAAGGTTTGTCGGTGAGGACTGGGACTGTAGTCTTCTCAACACTGAGCTTGAGAGGCGGCAGTCCTTCAGGTATGAAGAAAGGGTGTTCATGTCCTCCGAGAGGCCTTGCCCTATACTGCTTCCCAGGATGGCTTGCTGAGCAGAATTGCCAGGTTTCGTAGGAGAAGCCGGACGGATAAACATATTGGTTTGCTCCCCCTTTCCATTATAGTACAAGGATATGCATCATAGTGTGAAACATGTTATAGAGCTGTGCTTTCTGCCTAGCTGTCACAATTGCATTTGCAAAGTGGGGAACAGTCCAAATTTGCATTACTGCATTTTCAGGTACTACACTACAGTCACCTTTACAGGTGCATCTGATCAGCTCTCTGCAAGCTCTGGAAACCTCTGGAATGGTCAGCCAAACTGGCACCCATGACCCTTCTTCCTTAACCCACCCATAGTTCTGGGGAGAAGGAATCACTTGGTGGCTTTGTGTGCTGGTGGCCCAGATGCCCGCTTGGTAGACTGCAATAGCATAGGGGAAAACAAATCTCGAGCCCTGCCTATGTTTCACGCATATTCCGGTTGTGACACAACATATGCCTTAATAGCCAGGGAGCCAGTCACCCAAAATTTGAGAGGACCTGTAATGTCATAACATACTTTTTAGTTTTTTTTCTATTCATTTGGTCAGAGCAGACCTCTCATTCTGTGTTCCTTAATGACCAAGTGAATAGAAAAAACACAAATAAAAAGTATGTCATGACATCACAGGTTAATCTCTATTCCCGCTCCCTGGCTATTAATGGAAAGGGTAAGCTTGGTGGACCTGGCCAGCCTATGATGCTGCGACAGAAACATTCGTCAATCTGGCAAAGCATCCCTTCCAGCAACTAGATGTTGACTGCCAGCACTTCCGGGAGCTTGAAAGACTGACAGTAATTTTGTACGACAAATCCAGTCCTTTGAGCTCCATCAACGAAAAAAGAAAATAACTCTTCTGTGAACAAAATCGAACGATAGAGAAATTACCTCCCACCCAGGGTGCACTCACATGTGAAACGGGCAGTCTACCAAGCAGGCATCTGGGCCACCAGCACACAAAGCCATCAAATGATTCCTTCTCCACAAAACTATGGGTGGGCCAAGGAAGAAGGGTCATGGGTGCTAGTTTGACTGACCATTCCAAAGGTTTCCAGAGCTTGCAGAGAGCTGATCAGATGCACCTGTAAAGGTGATGTATACCTGCAAATGCAGCAATGTAAATTTGGACTGTTCCCCACTTTGCAAATGCAACTGTGACAGCTAGGCAGAATGCGCACAGCTCTATAACATGTTTCGCACTATGATGCATATTAATTTGTATTCTTCATTGCAATAAAGGTGTTATTGATGATATTTCATGTTCTGTGACTTTAATAATGTAAAAATAAGTCAACTTTATCACATTTGGAAGTAATCTGATCATTTTATGATGTATATAGTCTGAAAAATACTAGGCGGATTTTCACATATTTCACATATTTCATTGATATTGATAGTCTTGCAATTTGATATTTAAAATAGATATTTGACAAGGGCTCCTAGGCTAAAATCCTTTAGCATGATGTAAAGAAGCCTCATACAAAATTTGGCGCTTTTATCCGCAAGTGCACTATTCTCCTAAAAAAGTGCACTAAGCCTCTGGACTAATCTGCGCAAAAGGACAGTTAACCCATTTTGGGCGGGAACCCCTTTTGGTGTTTTAAACATTATGTTATAATTTAGCTATTGAAAAATAACAGATCTACAAGCTCATAGCGCGCCACCGAGTGGCGCGCTACGAGCTTGTAGGTCTGCTATTTTTGAAAAATCGTGAAAATATTTATTTCAGAAAACTGGAGGATTTAGAAGGATTTTTTTTTAATTTTGAGGTCAGGCCTAAATGGGTCAAATAATAAGGGACAATATCGGTGGCACCCAACTGTATAGCCTATTGCTTGTTTTTGACCAGACAGACCTTATAAAAGGTTCCCACCACAAAGCACAAGTGTTGTGGTCCTTTTTCAGCTGGGGCTATGTCAATGGCAATTGGCTCATGACATCCGTGTGAAACAAAGTCTCTTAGCAACGCTGCTTGGCAGTTAAACTGAAACCTCAACACATTTCGAAATGTGGATGGTTGGGGCCTTTTCCATAGTTTGAGCACAAAATGGAATGTTTTACGAATGCACACGTTTCCCTGTTGATTTGGAAACATTGACATGGAAATGAGGTACAGCAGTGGTTCTCAAATGGGGTACGTGTTCCCCTAGGGCTACGCAGAAGTACTACAAGGGGTACGTGAGAGAAAGTGGAAAATGAAAAAGGACACAGTTTAAAGTAAATGTGCTCAGGATGGTTTTCAAGTCTTTCACTCCTTTTCTTATTTGTAATGTTATATCGTTTATACATAGCGGGTGCATACCTCATATTTCCAAAACAGCTACTTTTCAGGATTCAAATTAAGAAATTGCAGACCTGCTACTCATGCTACTGTATGACACTGTAGTATGGCAAAGTAGGGCATTCATAAAAAAAGGAGTTATGAGGTTTCTGCCCGACGGCAACAAAACTATATGCTAGGCAGTGGTGTGCACAGATAGACACTAGGGGGTGCTAGGGGGTGTTGTCAGACTAATGCCTCTAATGGACTGTTAGTATGTCTAACCAACGTATGCACCTCCTGACACCCAATTTTTTTAAATCACCACACAACAGAAAGGCTATTATGAACAACTTATGTCCCTCCCTCAGAACCTCATCCTGCAGGCCAAAGCTTCATAATGCAGATGTTGGTTTAGCGTAACAAGGACCAGGCAGCCATGCTCACAGCAACATGCTCAACTGGCTCATGTAGGGGCTGGTTAAACAATGCTGTGTGTTCTCTGTTCAATTTAAAAATCACGCCTGTGTGAAGTGAGGGGCGCCAATATATTAAAGTCTAACTCATGTTGATTAGGTGATGTAATGGTGATGTAAAACAAACGGTGTCAAAACAAACATTAAATTATCTTTATTGTTAATGGCATTTAATGTTTGTGTTATACATTTTCCCTTCATTGTCAATGGTGTTTTTAAACACCATTGAGCGCCCCTCAAAAAGGTACACTCAACTGGCACTCAGACTATACTTCATCAAATCAAATCGACACACGGTGAAAGCTTTCTCTTCTGTGTTCAGATCTCCTTCAAAAGCCATTTTTTGAGTTGGCCTGACAGCCAATGCGCCAATGGGTCTCAGGCTATGCCCCTCATGAGGCCGAATACCAAACAACTCGCCCCTTTACCAACTCACCCCGGGCATACAGCCGGCGGAACAGCGTGGCCTAGTATTCCTCAAGTAATCCAACAAAATTATGCTTAAACGGTTAAACCTAACTTTATTCCTAACCTTAAAGGACCACTTCACCACTTTTCAACATCTCTTCATATAATTGGTCCTCACTAATGTTCATGATAAAACACCACAAGTTTTTCCTACTCAGTCTGTGTCTCATAGGAGGGCTTTGGGCAGTTCGGACACCCGTCCACCAGTGACATCATCATTAGGCAGATTTTTTTTAAACAAGATTTGTTTTAAAATATATTTAGATTTGTATTATCGTGAGAACGATGGCTTCAACTTTTGCATTGCAACTTTTCAGGAAAAGAAAGCCTGCCGTTTCTATTAGCTTGGATTCACCATCGATGATGTCACTGGTGGACGGGTTTCTGAACTGCCCACAGCCTTCCTATGAGACACAGACTGAGTAGAAAAAAATGATGGTATTTTATCATGAACATTAGTTAGGACCAATTATAGGAAGAGAAGTTGAAAAGTGGTGAAGTGGTCCTTTAACCTCAGTAAAACTATGCCTAACCCTAAACTTATTTCTAACCTTATTCTCAGTAAAACAAAATAAAGAATACAAGAACCGCCGTGGATTAGAATCTAATCAAACCTGGACAGAGGGGGAAAGGAGATATGCAGAGAAGCAGTGGATTTTAAAATTAAACACCACATTTCCACAAGGCTTAAACAATACCAATCCATTACAGGATACAGGGTAGTAAACAAACCATTAAATGCTAAACTTCTAAATTTGCTCTTAATTAGAGCAGAGCCAGGACAATAGCAGAAACACAAAGCCATTTAGATTCAAAATCAGACCATGATCTGATGGTCTGAGGTTGACACTAATGGGCTTGATGGGTGGACTTAATCCCCTCAAAGGTAATCACACTTTAATCATTGACCTCCAGAAACCTACCTCAGAGGTAACTAGATTAAGCCAGACTAAATATAAATATAAGATTGAGAAACGTTTAGTACATCTAGTAAGACTAAACCTTAATTGCCCAGACTCTTCTTCAACAAAGATGGCGAAAGCAAACATTCTTTGTTCGGTACTCATACAATAGTATGGTACAAAACACTGAAGTCCTTAAACCAGAAACTTAACCTCAGTAAAACTATGTCTAAACCTAACCATATTCCTAAACTTAACCTAAGTGAAACTATGTCTAAACCTAACCATATTCCTAAACTTAACACCAGTAAAACTATGCCTAACCCTAAACTTATTTCTAACCTTATTCTCAGTAAAACAAAAGAGCTGTCGGTGGAAAAAAAGCTGGGGCGAGATGGAATTGGGGCGACCGTACCCGTTACCATGAGGCCCAGAGTATACTCGAGATATAGCACTTTTTATAGGGTAGATTTAGACCTGTTATAAAGCCTTCCAGGTAGTTTTTTTGGGGTGGTTGTATTTTATTAGCTGTTTTTGCATACACATAATAATTAATCGAAACGAATTTGATACATTACTTAATTCAATCTGTTCAGTTTGTCTGTGTGACTGCACTCACGCAAGGTGCAAATCTCAGCTGTCTTGCTGTTGACTCTAGGGGAATGTCGTCATTGCTTCTCTCTCTCTGTTGATGGCTGTTAAGCTCTTCATTTACAACTGCTGGACTGGCTCTGTCTGACTTACCGCCATATCTTTCCCCTTGTTTAAACAGTTCATTTAGATTTAGAGGGAACATGAGCTGATACAACTGACGACTAAACAATTGAATTTCTGCAGTACTCGCATCGCCATCTTCTCACGTCTTGTCTCACTGTGTGTACACTTGAATACAGTATGCTTTTGTTTTGGAGTTGCTGTGCGTTAGTAGTTTAATAAATTGGATACAAAAATAAATAACACAATGAAAAGACGACTAAAGGTTTGATCCGCCTGAACTTAGTTGTCTAAAGCCTTTTAACATAACAAAAATCACACCCGTGTGAACTGAGTGGTGTAAGGTCTTATATAGACTGATCAGCTGTGGTCTGACGTAATGTCTGACGTAATGAAATCACACCCGTGTGAACTGGGTGACCATAGCAACCATGCTAATTTTTTTGGGACAGACAGACAGACAGACAGACAGACAGACACGTAAACTAACAAAGCCAGTCGTAGGAGTGGTTTACACCACTCAAAAATACAGCATAAAGATCCTGTTGTGTTGACTTGACTAAAGGTGTTCCGTCCTGCGATACAGGTCACTTGGGGTCCTGGATCAGAATGCTTTTAACTGAGTGAGAGTTTGGTTAATCCATTGGGAGGTGCAGCACTGGACATTACCATGGATTAGGAAGGATATTACTGTCTGAACGCATTAGAGGTGTATTAGATACTGTAGAATCATGATGGAGCACAGACTAATGCACCAGGCTAAGAGTTACGCTGTAATCTGTATTTAATTGGCCAGTATTTTGTTTTTTATAATGACATTATCAAATAATGGAAAAGCTTTGGGTTGAACAAAATACTGGGAAATATGGGATGGGACGAAATGGTTACTAATCTTGAAAGTCTACTATTTCGGGTAGGTAAACAGTGGCAGGTGCTCTGAGTTGTTTCGATCCAAATGGTATCATTTCTAGAAAGAACAGTTTCCTTGGTTACCCCAATTTCAGCATTAGAACTCAAAAGACTCATACATTATTTAAATTCATGAAGAGACTCACCTCTTCAGACTCCACCTCATCCCCTATTCCTTGTGTCACTTCTTCTCGGCCATTTTCCTGATAGATGTTTACTTGTTCGCACATCTACAGTATGTATGTTATTTACTGTAGATAGGCATAGATACTCTGTTTGCTTGTCCACAAATGCTAAGAATTGGAAAGCAGGTTTAAGTTGCTTAGATAGATCAGAGATGCTAGCCTAGGTTTGATGTTTATCTGGTATTCTAGTGACTTTGCAGCATTTACAGTAGGCTAATTATTTTTGTCATCATTTACCGTCTTGTTTGTTGACTAGGGTTCATGCCACTTCTGATATTGCATTTTGTAAGGCACTCTCGATACAATCGGCACTCAGCTGTTCTTGAGAGATTACTCTCGATATGCATGCCTCAATTGTATGACTGAGATTATATTGACCCCATTCTTTGCTTCTCATTCTCCCTCATGCACTATAAGTGTGTATCTTTGTAGGCTCCAAATCCCACCTTAATTAAGCAAGATCCATAAACAATGATGACTGGAGTCCAGGGTACTGAATGTGCTTCTGAATTGGAAATGATATGTTCAACAACCTCCTGTAAACATGCAGGTTTCTCTGCATTATATACCACGAGTGGTGTGTTGCGACTAGCCTCAACTGTAAAGTGAATTCTCTGTTCCATTTGAAACAACCCACTTTAATGTCCTTAGTGGGTATATTTCAAGTAAGTAATTATGTTGACATTTGACAAAACAGCAAAGTCAGTCAGTAATTACTCATTTAGAGCAATAACTTATACTGTAGTTTTGGATTACTCTCATTTATGTACAGTATATACTATAGGGGTTGATATTGAATTCAAGCAGTGGGAAATAAACGGGTGTCTACTTGGCTGGAGGGTGTAACTGTGCATTCATTTTTGAGGTGCACTAGCCCCTCCTATATACAGCTTTTCGTCCCAACACGTGTCGCATTTGCCAATGAAAGGAGCATTTACGTCATATGTGTCAGGATCTGCCTTCCGTGTTTTGTGTTTGGTGTTCCTGTATCTTATTTTGAAGTGATGCTTTTGTGTTTCCTGTCCTCCTTTGTAGTAGTTTCCTGCCTTGTCTCACCTTCCCTGATTTTTGGTTCTTTGTTTCACCTGTGTCTTATTTTCCATAGCCAATCCTTGTGTTGATTTGATTTGAGTTCACCTGTGTCCTGTTAATCTTGTGCCTATTTAAACCCTGTGTTTGGTTGTGTTGTCACCAACACCAGTTCCAAGTCTGTTTTATGTTTGTTTGATGGTGTTGCTCTCCTGCAAACCTCTGTTAAAATAAACTTCCATTTGATTCTGACTTCCTCGCATTTGGGTCCTACTTGGATTACACCCCTGACAGAATAATCCAACCATTCTGTCAGGGGTGTAATCCAAGTAGAACCCAAATGCGAGGAAGTCAGAATCAAGTGGAAGTTTATTTTAACAGAGGTCTTTGTATTGGTTCTGCCTGCCATGCAGTTCTGCACAGTACCCAGGTGTCAAAAAGGAAGTAACAGGGTAATTGTATACTTCAGCTACTGTATATATTTCACATGTAGATGCTGATAAATGAGCTCCTTTGACAAAGACAATAGGCTATTATGTCTGGGGCGCGCGCTGGCCAAGTGGTCCTCCAGGAGCATGACACATACAGTATAGGCTTTGGCCTGACAGTGCGTATTATAATATCTGACCTGAGATCAGATTCTATAAATGTCTTCTACATCCTGACAGTTTTCTGAAAAAGCTATGTTTCTATGTCAGTCGTTCTTTGATTTTTTTCAAAAATAGCAGACCTACAAGCTCGTAGCGCGCCACTCGGTGGCGCGCTATGAGCTTGTAGATCTGCTATTTTTCAATAGCTAAAGCATAACATAATGCTAACACCAAAAGGGGTTCCCGGCTCCCGCCCCAAAATGGGTTAAGCCACAAGATTTAATTTAGATGTCACCAGGCAGACTATACTGGTGTAGGCAGAGATCTCCGATCGCGACTAGCTACTGGCCACGATTAGACACACATACATCTGGATTTCATCATTCTGGTGAGGCAAGGACACAAATGTCGTTTGTTGCCTTTTTAAAAATTCCTATTGTGGCTGTGCAAAGTGTGCATGGTTGTGTTAGAAGTTACAATTCAGGGCCCGTGGCGTGCACCAGATGCACACCCGTGAGTCTGTTTTATTGAACCGCTTCCTGGGCCCTTTCTGTTGTTTACTGTCTGGCTCTCTGTATAATCCCCATCTTTTATCCCCACTATTTAAGGATTAAAAGGGGAGGGGAACATTGTTCTGGCTCTGCATCAACACACCATTAAGGCCATATTGTTGTTCCATTAGCTGGAGTAAAGCAGGATGTGTAGACGAGTTGGTGGACACAATTACAATGCTGATGTCAATGTCCTGTATCAGAGCTGCAGGATTTCCCAAAATATGCCTCACGGAAGGGTGCTGGCAGAAGAGTGCAACAGTATTTAGTGAAAGTATACCAGTGCACTACTTTTGACCCTAGAAACAGTGTTTTTCAACTATGATGGCAAATTAATATTGTAAAATCTTTTCTTCCCATTATGATCATATTGTAATCATTGATCATAGTGAGCATCTCTAGATGGAAGTTAAGTGGATGGACACTCGAGATGGGAGATACCCTACAGTCAAACTAGAAGGAATGTGAGCACAACTTTAGTCACACATATATGACAAACTTGCTGGTTGCACGGCTCCAAAGAATCTTATCGTGAAGAGAATGCACTTCGCAGGAAACTTGGCAGAAGAAACAGACGGATGGCTTTGACCTGAAACGCTTCCATTTTTTATGCCATGTCATGTTGCATGCCTCTAAAATAAACTACCTGAATAGACAGAATGTGAGATACCCCCCAATACACACACACACACACACACACACACACACACACACACACACACACACACACACACGCACACAGTGTTCCCTTAAGTGACACAGGGCTGCTCCCCCTCGCCACTCCTCTTTATTTAACCTTACTAAGTGGATCTGTCAGAGATGGTAGTGATATAACAGCCTGGCATGTTCTGACGTGACAGCTCTCGGATGTGTTGTTATTCTTATAGAGCTGTCTTTTTAGTCTTTCCCAGGGTTTCTGGGTTCTGCCTTGGACCACATGCATTCACACACTCAGAACGCCATTCCAATCATTGATTGGAATGGCGTTCTGAGTGTGTGAATAATTGCCACCATCCATACAGTGTGACTTGTTGTTTCTAGCCTCCTGAATAGTCATACCATAATGATGTCTCATTCACTGAATACTTTTAATTTTATGTGACATAATAGCCTTTTGTCTTTGGCAAAGGAGCATCTGTAATATATACAGTAGCTGAATTATGACACCGTCTGTGTTATTACCTTGTTACTTCCTTTTTTGTTACTGTTACTTCCTTTTTTGGGCGGCTGTGGCTCAGGAGGTAGAGCAGGTCGTCCAATGATCCATGGGTCGGCGGTTCGAATCCCGGCTCCTCCTGTCTACATGTCGAAGTGTCCTTGGGCAAGACACTGAACCCCAAATTGCTCCCAATGTGCTGGTTGGTACCTTGCATGGCTTCCGCCGCAATCGGTGTATGAATGTGTGTGTGAATGTAATGCACAAATGCACCATTTAGCATTTACCATTTTTTGACACCTGGATACTGAGCATTCTTGAAACAGCATAAAGGTCTATACCCTTCTTGTCACGTCAACTACCTTTACAGCACTGGCATCAGTGCAACTCATTTAATTTGTGATGCTGTCTGCTTCAAAATGGATGCTGTTAGGCCTATAGTAGTTTGAAATTGAACAGGGTTTGCCTTTCCCATGGTTTTTGAGTAGTGCAATCACTCCTATACGGAGCTTTGTGTGTCTCTGGCTGGCTGTGTCCCTAGGTCCCTGGCTGGGTCTGTCCGAGCACGAAAATAGCGTTTAGTTGGTTTCCATCACCAAGTGTCACTGTTGTGCAGCCTAATACACACATACATATTAACTGTATATATGATGATTTGGGGTGTGACAGTACTGTAGAGGGACCCCCTGGGGACCCCCAAACGGTAACTGTAATTTATGGGCGTGTTCCTGGGGGTCTGGAATGTTCCGGGGACCCCCATACGCCAACTCTGTCATTTCTCGACGGTTTCGGACGCGGGGCGGCTCGCCGGAAACCGAGCCGGCACCCTGGGTGCGTTCCTGGGGGTCCGGATGTTCCTCGGACCCCCACACGGTAACTCTGTCATTTCTGGGCGTGTTCCTGGGGGTCTGGATGTTCCAGGCACCCCCACACGGAGTTGCACCACTCACTTCACATGGGTGTGATTTTAATGGCTATATGGCCTCGTCCTACCTGAATGCACTTCCATGTACCCCCACCCCACCCCCCCATACCACATAATTGTTCAGTGCACTGTAATGATATTTACAAACATGCCAATGCCATAAAAATGTCTTAACACATCACTCACACTCATCGTCTTTTTGTTTTTAGTTTTTAGTTTTTTTTGTAAGATTCTTTGCTAGGGCTTAGTTTATGCATACAACATCCCAGTGACAAGCCCACTCTGAACGTGTTTCCTCCTCCATTTTGTTCTTAATCTGCTATTTTTGGCTCTAAATCTGTACGACTATCCTATCCACCAGTTTCGTCTGAAACAACACAAAATACTATTGCTGCAGTCAGGGCGGTTTATTTCACTACGCCAACCACGCAATTCCGTGGAGCCCCGAGGCCGGGGGGCCATGCCGCCCGCTCGCCATCCACAGCCCGCCCACCGCCAGCCACTTGTCGTGCGCAGGAGGAGCCCCCTGCTTCAGCCTTGCTGGGAGCCCCCAGATTGTTAAATCCGCCACTGGCAGCAGTGCACCTCCATGCTCTTTGAAGTTTGCACTCTCCAGAGTTTGACTTTTAGCCAAAATGTCCACTTGAGACACATTATGGGCCCTATTTTGCGTGTCTTAAGTACCAGGTCTTATGATTTAACTTAAGGCCTGGAGGTGTGGCTGATGCTGTTTGGCCACTCAAAACAAACCAAATAGCATTGACCACGCCTCCAGGCCTTAAATTGAAATTACCTCTCAACATTAGGCTACAGCAATACAAATTGCACAGGTTCAGCATGCAGACTCTAGTTTGAACAGGTTTGCAGTCTATTAAATTAGCCGCATGGCTTTGTTTTCAAAATACTGTTACATAAAAAATTGCAGCTCAGTGTCTTTTTGTTAGACTCCCACATACCTCTTTTTAAACCATTTAGCTTGCAATGAACTCCACATGGTGAAGAAAAGCAGTGGGTGTCAAATGCCTTCGAGTACACATCTCTGAACATCTTTTTGTGCTTTGTGGTGTCTTAATTGCGCCATTGTGTGGAGGGTTTCTTCTACCGCCAAAGGACACAATTGGCACCAAATTACCCTACAGTATACAAGTAAGACGTGCGAACGCAGCTCGTAAATTGCAATAACAACAATTAGAATAAATTACTTAAAGTACTTTTTTTTTTCTTTTTTTAAGTGTGTGTGTGTGTGTGTGTGTGTGTGTGTGTGTGTGTGTATTTTTGTGTGTGATACAGCTGCGCCCTCTGTTGGCGGGCGGGTGGTGTCACAGCGACACACAGACAGACAGACTGACATACAGACAAATAGTTCTGCCTGGGTTAGTAATCGCTCATTGCGTTCGCAAATTAAATCTGAGAGCATTCAAGGACAGCTTGGGAGAGCTGAGGAGTTGGCCTGTAGCCTCCTCCAATATGATGACGTCATAGCCAGATTCTTTTAATTACAGACCTTTGGTTGAACTGAGAGAGAGAAATGTTTAACCAGTGTGTTTCTGTGTGGACACTGAACAGCATGAGTACGTTTTGTCACAGTCGCTCAAAGGCGAGCTAGAACGAGACAGAGAGAGATAGTTTGAAAGATAGTGAGGGGGATAAAGTACAGACTGACAACATTGTTGACAGGATTTCAGTGTATTTGAATCTTGCACAAAAAACACACTTGTGTGTTTTTGAGGGGCGCTATCCCCTCCTATGCCCAGCTTTGTGTGTTTGTGTGTACCCCATAGCGATGATTTGATTTGCCTGTGAGCACGGAATTGAGGGTAAAAAGTGAGGACACCTTATTGTGATTGGCCGGAATGTGATGATGAATGATGATGTATGATGATAAGAGCACCCCTCGTTTCACACAAGTGTGATTTTTGTCTAACATGGATTTTAATTGTACAGTAACACAGTAATCTGAAGACGGATGCAGGAAAGAGGACAACCGAATAAAGATCAATTTTACAAGAAATGTGTTGCAATTCGGAAGTACATTACATATCATTTACAGAAATAATCCAATGTCCGATGTTTTCCGAATTACTCTTCTGTGGCAAAGTTTATTGTTGTTAGTTAGTGGTTGGAAATAGTTCATGTCCGCGATGTCAGATGACAAGGTTCGATGTGGTGATGGCTGGCAAGCCCCGAGTGGTTCAGCTGGTGATGATGATGATGGTGTACTGACGTCGCCGTCACAAGATGGGAAACGGAGTCTCATAACGTTGGATGTGTTGCCACGACAACCTGTTGATCTGGAACCTTGTCCCTACTGACGGCTATAGTGAGGTGTTTTTATTGTTACGTTTTTACAAGGACAAGTTATCTCGAATGGTATTTGATAACACGGCAGCTGCGTGCAAACTGAATTAAAAACATTGTCTACAGTATTACAAGTTAGTGGCTGGGGACAGAGACAGTGGGTGAATTTTATCCATCAGTATACTCCACATCAGTTTCAGGTTTAGTGTTACATTACATGTAAATGAAGTGCTCTTTTGATACTGTGAATGAAATGACCCCTCCCCCTGTAATATTAAGTCATTCACTGCTTAATTACATAAATCATCCACCCTCTGCCAGCTTTCTTTAAGTATTTCCTTAAATGTTTTTACCTGATAAACATGCAGGGTTTCTCTGTGCTTTGGCAGATTTGTATTTAAGTTCCCATGCATTCCTTTGTTATGGTCCGTTGAAAATGCCATACTGGCGGACGCGGAAGTGGAATGCTACAGGAGATGAAGGCATTTCAGAAACTCTTGTAACGTGGGAGTGAATGAGAGTTTTTTTGTGTGATTTCCTTGTTCCTGGTTCATTTTGTTCCTATGAAGGTTAGCGTAGCGTGCCATCTAGCATAAAAACTAAAGACACACATAACGAGAATTTCTCATTGGCAATGTGAGCCTTGGAAGAATATGACGAGAAATCTCATCATCACAGACATGCGTAAAGACACCTGCAAGTTGCAACTAATTTGGAGAGCCTCTATGCAGTAGTTCATTATATATTCTATGTAAAAACACTGAATAACATTTGAGCAAGATTCCCACCTGGACTCTCTCTCTCTCTCTCTCTCTCTCTCTCTCTCTCTCTCTCTCTCAAATGAAGACTGAAGCTTTTTTGAACATCGATGTTGTGGTGCAAGTCGGTCATCTACAGTAATTGTTTTCCTGTTTGCATGCCTATGTCTTATCTGTCATTGTTTTGTAGCTGTGGTGCATGGAGTTGATATTAGTTTGGCTCCACGTCAATTCACTTCCCAGTCCCACTTGTGTCTGTAGTAGTGAGTTTATATACTCTCAATGCTCATGGCTAGCTAATGGCTATCCTAGAAATGCAAAGAAGGAAAAATATATGCACATCCCACACGGTGCTGGACCCAAAAAATGATCAAATGAAGAAAAAAATTGAATGTCTGCACACAATATAATTCTGCTCCATGTTTATTTCAACCTCCGGGCTTTCTCAAGGAAGAGAAAGCCTGGAGGGGCGAAACTTTTTATTAGGTTGAAATAAAGAGGACAGGGAGCAGAATTATATTGTGTGCGGACATAAAAAAATGGCATTAATTATTTTCTTCATTATCCTAGAAATGCATTCATTTAAAAATTCTGACAAATGTCACGTTTAAATTACTGTTGAATGAATGGTGGACGTACGGTACCTGCTTTTGTGAATGCTCCAACTTTAACCGCCCTCAATGTTATTTTGTTGCGAATGGTTTCATTGAGAACTTTTCTCTACCGAAGTACAGGAAGGAAGATGTTTGAATTTTGTAGCCATAATTTGACAGTGTCCTTGATCTTTAGACAGATTCGTCCCAAAAGTTAGTGATCTCTTTGGGGGATTTATGACAGAAATCCAGCCATCCATTCTCGAGTTATGCTGTCAGACATAGACAGGCAACATAATCCCTGTCCAACTCCGTTGGAGCCTGGAGGAAGTAATAACAAAAATGAAACACTTGATCGTAAGTTGCACTCATTCAGCACTCATTTGTTACGTCATCCTATGTGGAAAAGCCACCCATCTGGCCGTTAAGCAGGCTAAAACCAACCATTAACAGTTTTTGCACAAGTAAGATTGGGCACAGGTATAATCCTTGTATAGTTAGTTAGAAAAAATGGGCTTGTACGGTACAGTGGAGTGCAGATTACACAATCAAACTTCCGGTTCGACTTTCTGTAGGCACGCAACTTTTTGGTGCTCTGCTGCTTTCTATCCTTAATCCTATTTTAACCTTAAATCTACATTATACACTGTATAATGTGAATGTCTACAGTATCACGTTCAGGGACTCACTAGAACCAGGAAGAGCTAGCATTGATTAATTCAGGTAAACACAAAAGAATAAAGGTATAAGCATGCAAAGGTAAAATACTAGTTCACACGTTCACAGCTACAACAATTACACATTGATGATTCAGTTTTGTTTTGTTTTCACAATCTTTTTTTCTTTTTCCCTTTCAATTTACACACACACACACACACACACACACACACACACACACACACACACACACACACACACACACACACACACACACACACACACACTTAGACATGCAGTCCCTGTCACTTCTATTGTTAACCCCCACAGCTTCCCATTTGGGAGTGTGTAGACTCACACGAGTCTCTGTCCAGTACACTCCAGGCCACTTCTTTTTACCTGACAGCGAGTAGTTTGACTGGGAGGACGCATGCATGTGAAAGAACATGCTGTCTGACATAGTGCCTCTCCCCTGCTGAACAGTTGCCCTGACCAACCTGCATGCAGGAGTCTAGTGCAGTAATAGACATCACCCTCCCCACTTAGATTCCCACCCTCGAACACAGACAATGCGTTCACTGGACCGCCCCGCCAAGCCGGATGCACTGCCGAGGAATCAAATCCCTACTCTCCACAGTGATCGGCAGGAACTTTTCCCCTGCATTACCCTGATGCTTCAGTTTTAATAATCTAATGATGGAAAATATTATAATAATAATGGACCAATGACTTTTCAATAGTACCACCTCTGAATCTATTTCTCTTTTACAAATACACCTTACAATAGTTGTCTCTATAGACAGATTGAGTGGACCTTCCCCACGCAACTCCTTGTAACATGCAGCTACTTTAACCATTATCCCCAATGGCAGTTGCAAAGAGTTGCAATGGTGTGGTTGACCTTAGAACTGTTTTGTTGCAAGGAGTTACGACTAGTTGCAAGGAGTTGCAACCGCTGTGGTTTCGGCTTTTCATCCAAATGCCCCTTTCTGTTTCATCTATCAATCAATTTCCTCTCCCCTGGACTGACATCCCCACTTTACTCACCTGTCTGCAATTACACTTTAGGCAAACAGAACGGGGTGAAAACATAATCCCTGTCCATCTCTGTTGGTGGAAGTAATAACAAAATTACATACTTGACCCCAAGTGGCACTCATTGGGCATTTGTTGTGTCATCCTATGAGGCAAAAGCCATCCATCTGGCCGTTAAGCAGACTAAAACCAACCATTAACAGTTTTTGCACAGGCAAGAATAGGAACAGGTTTAATCCTTGTATAGTTTGTCAGAAAAAGGCCTTTGTAAGGTGCAGTGGAGTGCAGATTATATAATGAGGGGGTTCTCACATACTGACCAAAATTAATTCAGTAATACTGTACAGTGTACACATATACCTGAGTGAGCATGATAGTATACTCCGTTAGTTTGCTACAATAGTAGGCCTACATGTACCATTACATTGTACATGGTACATGTAGGTGCGAAGAGCAGTAATTAATATACAGTCACAATCATGCCAAAATTCATGGCACATTATTAAATATTAGTCATGGCCTGCTTCGTTTCCACCCAGTGTCAAATAAAACGTGTCTTTGATTGATTAAATCCTTTATTAACAGTATGGCAGTACAGTCAAAATAGCTCTGCTAAAGAATAACAGAAAAGTACCTTGTTTCCATTGTGGTCCATTGTACTCAATTCATCAATAAGACATACACTTGACACTTACATACAATACATTACATATCGGTAACGACACCAATAGCAGCAAAAATATATATTTACCAGGAAGAAAAGAGGGATCGGAGTGGGATGATACCATGGATGCCTTTCCGAAGCTTGCTGAGGGAGTTTGACTCTCTAGGAGCAAGCTGCTAGGGAATAGAACTCTTAAGTCCATTTGTCATGTTTTTAGGTTAGTTTTAAGTGTGGATAGGGAACCGAGATCTTGAATGGCTTTGGGTAGGGCATTCGACATTTTGGTGGCAGAATATTACCAAAATTACACCAATGCAACTACTGTAGTTGCAACTCCTTGCTACAAAGTTTTAAGGACGTTACACCACACACATTGGTGAGGTTTGGGCCTATTGCACCTCTTACTCTAGAGAAGTAGTCCAACGGGTCGGGTACATTGCCATAGTTCCTTATCTTAAGCCCAAATTACAGTTGGAACTCATAGCAACTATAGTCGCAACTCTTTGCAACAAATCAGTTTTAAGGTCGACAACCACACCAATGCAAGTCCTTGCAACAGCCATTGGGGATTTAAAGACCAGGCTCATTGGCTGGGAAGTTGCTGTACTCTGTCTTCTGCCATCCGAGCCTAGCAAAGTGAGCTGGTGCTGAGGTGCTTGGGTCCTGGGTCTGATATTGTGTAAGCTGTGACCTTCCCATTTGTCCAGCAGCACTGCTTAATGCATGGGTTTCATTCAGTGTTGACTATCAACTAGCATTTTAGACCGTGGGCCTTCCCTTTCATCCAAATGCTATACCTACTTACTCCGCTCTGCTCCTTTCATCCATCAATTTCCTCTCAGCTGGACTGGCTCCAATTTACTAGCCTGTCAGCAATGATTCTCTCTAAGTAAACACACACACACACACACACACACACACACACACACACACACACACACACACACACACACACACACACACACAGGCAGATGCATACGCACACTTTCTCTCTCTCTCTCTCTCATATACAGTACACCCATAGCTGTGATGATGCCTATTTTGTGATGGTGTTACAGGTGGTGTGATGACCTGGCCAGGGCTGCTATTCTTAGCCACTATTAAAGTAGCGGTGAGGCACTCTTGCCCGGTGGGGACATGCGAGATTGACAGATAAGGAAGAACAGTGAAATGGAACAGGTCACATGATTATGTGATTGTACTGTCCAGCCACGGCTTTGTCCTCACCCCAGGCACTGTGGCAGGGCCCAGAACAGTCTACGGCATTGTGGGTCTTTGATTGAGCGGCCTCTCCTGAATGAAATTTGTCCAGGGAGGTGGCGAGGTAATAACAGTTTGTGGTACATGTGTGTATACCGTGTACAGCATGTGTGTGATTTTCCTCTTACGTATTTGTCCTATAAGCATGCAAACATAAACTTGAACATCATGACATTTTGCAGGTCCCCATTTTCCGTTCGTTCACACGAGGCAGATGCAAAGATGCAAAGATCACAGGATATTTGTCGTTTTGCGTCCATAGTGATGTGTCTCATTGCAGCTACAGTTGTAGCTTTGCATCTGGAAGTTGAACCCAGCTCACCTTCAATTTCAATTTGTAGCTTTTGCAGCAGCTACAAACGTTGGATGCTCCTTTGTATCTTCATGTCGCTGGCCTCCGTTGACAATTAATGGTAGATTGTATCTTTGCACCTGCCCGTGTGAACGCAACATTACAGCTGGTGAGGCTTAAAGTGGGCATTATGGTTTAATTGGAAGTCATTAGAAGGTTCTCTATTGTAATTAAGTGGCTCGTTTCAATAGAGCCTTGTGGAACTTCGTAAAATCAGTCCCGACAGGGAAGAGTCCCATATTTCAGCTTTGGTGGGGTCCTGTATGGCTGCATGTTAGCAGCCATGCAGGGTGAAAAACAATAATCTTTCATCATCTTTTCCACCATCTCCCCCCTTTCCTTTGGGAATGCAGATCCCACCTGTCGACATTCACATTGATCGATCAATGTCTGCTTATGGTTAGCCAGGAATAATAGGGTGAGTGGTCACAACAGGTGGTTAGTTTGCGCCAGGAGAGTAGAGGACTACTGTACATCTTTAGTTTGCTCCAGGAGAGTAGAGGACTACTGTACATCTTTAGTTTGCTCCAGGAGAGTAGAGGACTACTGTACATCTTTAGTTTGCTCCAGGAGAGTAGAGGACTACTGTACATCTTTAGTTTGCTCCAGGAGAGTAGAGGACTACTGTACATCTTTAGTTTGTGCCAGGAGAGTAGAGGACTACTGTACATCTTTAGTTTGCTCCAGGAGAGTAGAGGACTACTGTACATCTTTAGTTTGCTCCAGGAGAGTAGAGGACTACTGTACATCTTTAGTTTGCTCCAGGAGAGTAGAGGACTACTGTACATCTTTAGTTTGCTCCAGGAGAGTAGAGGACTACTGTACATCTTTAGTTTGCTCCAGGAGAGTAGAGGACTACTGTACATCTTTAGTTTGTGCCAGGAGAGTAGAAGACTACTGTACATCTTTAGTTTGTGCCAGGAGAGTAGAGGACTACTGTACATCTTTAGTTTGTGCCAGGAGAGTAGAGGACTACTGTACAGGAGAGTAGAGGACTACTGTACATCTTTGCGCCAGGAGAGTAGAGGACTACTGTACATCTTTGTACAGTAGTCAGGAGAGTAGAGGACTACTGTACATCTTTGCGCCAGGAGAGTAGAGGACTACTGTACATCTTTGTACAGTAGCCAGGAGAGTAGAGGACTACTGTACATCTTTGGGGAGATGTGGGTGCCGTGGCAGAAAAGGCGAGAGTGGCTTTGCCTCGCCAGGTGGCCTTATTTCTGCAGCAGCGCGAGGTGACAGCCAGCATGAGGTCATCTGTCACTTTATCGCAGCACACTAATTTTAGCACCGTCCTCTTAACACCATCGCCACCATAACCACTGTCTAGCCACACGAGCCCCTTTGTATCAGCTGTGACATATCTTGTTATTGCAATAGTATGACACGTGCAGGAAAGAGGAACGTGCAATTGGATCTTTGTGTGTGTGTGAGTGGGTGCGTCAGTCTGCATGTGCGTGGACAGTGTTTGTGTGACACATGGTGGGCCTTGCAGGACACGTTCTTTACACTTCGTTGCTCATGTCATCTTTCCCTTTCATCCCCGTGTACTTCAGTCAATGCTGTGAAATCGGCAGGCCCCGCTGACCCTGCTCGCGCGTCGAGTGCCTCTTAATCCCTCCATAACTTGTGCAGTTCCTTGTACAATGTACAGTATGTATAAATACAATTCTCGCCCATTAAACATTTTCTAGTTCGCTGCACTCCAATATAGAGGCATTACCTATTATTTCTTGTTCCACATGGGCAGGCCCTGATGCAACAACACACAAAATAATGGCAGAGACATTTCCCACACTTCAAGTAGTCTTCAGTACAGATTGGTTAGACACGCCAACCATCAGTGGTGTTACACGTCACTGACAAAGCAGGCGGGGTATTTGGCTGTTTTATCAAATTATGGATTGGGTGTAATGTCAAGCACTTACCCAGACACAGTGTGATCTGGCTGCTGGTTTTTATAGCCCGGCTACGCCCATATCCTGACATGTCATCTGTCACTGCTTCCTTTACATCAATTTCCTGCTTCCTGTTCTCCCATTATTGGCTGTTGTTTTCTGTGACAGGAAGTCATAGGCTGATATGGATGGCCGTGGGCTGTGTGCTGTTGGCTCTGCTTCCGTTGATGCATAAATAAGATGATACAAACAGTCTAAGCTGATGTCATCCATCAGCTACTTTGTTGGGACAATTCCTAAAAGGCTTCAGGTGGAGACAATGTCAATTTGTTCTATTGGAAACGGAATCCTTCTAAATGAATGTGCCTGCCTGTTTTGTTGTTGTTCTGAAGTTATACTAAACTAACATATAAATAGTGTTAGTCATATATGCACTATATTAACTATATTGGGCGTTCTGACGGCAATGAACAATTGAAATGTCGTCAATGAACAATTGAAATGTCATCAAAGCATTGGCTTGTAGCAAAAGTTCAAACATGTAGTGTCAATATCAAGTATTTACCTAGGACTGTCTGCATTCAATGAGCGAATTTCATATAAGCGTGGGATTTCTATCAACAGCCAACATTTAGTGACTTTCCTTTTGCCTGCAGAGCTGCACTGACATAGGATGTGGTTGATTTCAGCATTGAGCTGTGAGGTAAACTTTTCAACTGTGTTCCCCACTCGTCTCTGTTGGGCTAATGGGATTTTTTTTAAGCCTCAGAGCAACTTTAATAAACTGTGGCATTGACTGCACAGAATGATCCTGCGACTGGGAATCCTGTCACGCAGCCTTCAAAAGCTTGCTGCTCAGTGCTGTTGACACGTGCTCTCTCTGTCGGAGCCATGCAAGACGCTTTAGATATAGGACCCTGTCAAAGAGAGGGAGAGAACGGCTGATTTGCAAGAGAGACGGGCCCCCTAACCTGCCAGAACTCCGTAGTGACACCTTGGAGCTTTGCCAGAACAACATTGTATATGCACGCATGCAACACACACCAACACACACACACACACACACACACACACACACACACACACACACACACACACACACACACACACACACACACACACACACACACACACACACACACACACACACACACACACACACACACAGAGAGAGAGGCCTGTGAAGAGTAATGCCCTGTCTGGCTGCAACATTGTAAACCACAGTAAGCATTTTCTCTGGCCAACTGAGCTGAGCTGAGCTGGCTGAAACTCACACAGTGGTCATACTGTCTGTATAAGAAGACCGCCGACTCAAACAGATTGACGTCATTAAACTGTGATGTCAGGGGTTACATTTGTTGCTCTCTTCATTCCTTTTTCATGCAGTCTTTCTCAAACTTTCTATAGATTATCTGATATCAGAATAATATTTATAGTTATTGAGTTCAGCTACATTTCTCAGTGGGTTTCGATGATTCTAGTTCGCATACTTTGTCTTATACTTCCTCTTTCTTATCTCTTCTCTGTCTCTCTTTCCATCTGTTGTTCAACGTTTTTCAGTTCCAGATGAGTTTATACATAATTCCTTTAACTCCTCTTCTTCTGCAGTAGGACTGCATTGAATTTCTTTGTATGCATACAGTGAGTATACTATAAATATGTGCCACATTCTGTATTTTAGAATAGATCATGGGTTTTCACTCGTCCACACTTTTCTTTGAACCGTTCGTTCAGTTTCCTGTTGAACCAGCCATTCTGGCTTTAAAGCACACAACCTGTCTGGCTGTAGTGAGGTGCATTGGCTCACAATATCAATCTGCCTCCTGGACTTTGAAAAGTTAACTTGCACATGTTTTGAAGTTCTGGGTGTTTATATTTATCTGATTTCCACTCGGCTTAAAATGAGATATGTATTCACCAGAACATTTTTGCAGCAGTAGGAATATAGAAAATATGCGTGTATTCACTTCGGTACAGCAAACCTTCACTTCCATTTTAATGCAGTCAATCCAGCAGTAAAATAGCTACTGTTGTTGTTGTTTTTGTTTTGTTGTTTTTGGTTATTGTTGTTTTGCTTTCTTTATATCAGTAATTGTCTTGTACTGTTCATTGTTGTTGTTTTTTTGTATATTTGTATTGTCATTTGTGTGTAAAAAAGGAAATCAAATCAAAACATGTGCTTATTCAACCTGGGGGTCACCAAATTATTTTGGTGGATCCCCAGATAAAAACAAAACAAAACAAAAACATTTTTTTTTGTCATGGGCAAAGCATGCAAGCAAGCAAACCTCCTGCACTCACTGCTTATATCCCAGAAATGTAGAGTATAGTGTAGTGTATGAAGAATAGAGAGAGAAACTAAGGAAATGAAGTCTGATAACGGGATACAATGTCTAGAAAACGGTGCTTGTTGGAGTGCAGGTGCCACACCCAGGGCCTGTGGCAGTTGTGGGTTGCAGCCAGCAGGCTGCAAGGAAATAGCATTTCTACAACATAGAACATACAGTTAAAGGTTTTTTCATTTGTGCTAGTCCCCGTTTTTGTAATATATTAGTCCCTCCTGCTATGTTATGCCTTAACCATCCATGTTTCAATTTGCTCTGCAAATGTTTCAAAGAAAAATGTAAAATGTCGGAAACTCTAGTTGAGCAGAAATGGGTCGGGCTTGTACGGGAGCTCTGTAGTGGTCCAAGGAATCCAGGGGATTTCTTTGTTATTGATGGTCAAGCGTTATAGGCCAAATTATAAAGTTGCCATGGTCTACTGAGAGCGTGCATGCAAAATAAAAATGCTTTTCGGCTTGTGAATGCTGGTTATGAAGCAATTTACACTATGTTACTTTATTTTGAATGCTCTCGTTTTAATTGTACATGGCACCTCTGCTCTGTTTCAGAGAATTATGAATGATGAACATTTTGAGGTGTGCATCGGCCTTCTTGTCAAGAGAATTATGAAGCACCAGCAGGCAACAACCAGCTCTGCACAGCTGATGTTCTGTTTGCCATCCAGACCATAGTGACGTTACTCTAAACTCCCAAGGCTGTTCCTGTTTGCAAATATGTCACTGTCTTAATATTTAACCCCCACACACAGTAGTGTAAAGGCTGGGATGTGAAGTCAAGCTGTCTACCATCATGACCATTAATCCCCCAAGTTTATTTATAGCATTTCCCCAATGCAGGTCGCCTGAGAGGAGAGAGACAAAGTTTAAACTGTTATGCAACATAATGTATGGTCTCCACAGCATTGTGTGTGTGTGTGTGTGTGTGTGTGTGTGTGTGTGTGTGTGTGTGTGTGTGTGTGTGTGTGTGTGTGTGTGTGTGTGTGTGTGTGTGTGTGTGTGTGTGTGTGTGTGTGTGTGTGTGTGTGTGTGTGTGTGTGTGTGTGTGTGTGTGTGTGTGTGTGTGTGGTAGGTACAGTATGTAGTTTATTTCTGCTTCTATCAAAATTCATTACCTTTTAAAGTTGCTACAGTACCTCAATCACAATTAGGACTGTTGAATATAGACTAAATGTGATGCCGTGATGTGATTTGCCGCTCATAATAATCGCAGTATGTGAACTTGACAGCTAACATAAAGTATATTTATTTGTGCAGAGGAGTTCAGTGGTAATAATAGTGTTGGCTGGTGCTGTTCTCTGGCTCGCCAATCTCATAGGTGGTAAAGTCTATCCTTTAGGGACCGTTGGCCGCACGCACGCACGCACACACACAATTTTACTGCATACAGGCTTGCAGCTGCATAAGCACACATGCGTTGACACACCCCTCCATATGGACCTTACACTCCTGAGGAATCCTCATCCTGTCATCAAGCATGTATTGAGTATTGTTGCGACTTAGATCGAATAGTACTCAAGCCAAGGACATGTTGCAACTCCTCTCTCCCACTCTGTTTTCAGAAACCTTCTTTGTCTGGTTTGTTTGTTTGTTTCTTTCTCTTTCCGTTCCAACCCCTCCTCTGCTCTTGGCTTCATTATTGCCTGCTCTCCCCTAGCTCCCTCCCTCCCTCGTGTCTCTCTTTACTATTCTCACTCTTGCTCTACTGCCTTCTCTCCCCTTCAGCCCCATTATTTGTCTCCGCTTCCCTTCTCCTCCTCTATTCATCTCTCTTTCTCTTTTTCTCTCTCCCCTACACCCCCCCTCTCTCTCCATTTACCACATTTTCCTGACTTTCGAGCTTGTCACACTTTGTCTCAGACGATCTAGCAAGCATAAACCATTAATCTGGCCCTGACGAAAACAAAGACGGAGAGAAATGGTAAAAGAATGCTGGAGAGTTAAGAGACTGAGAGCGAGGCAATGGAATGGGGGAAAAAAAGTTACACAGAAGACTTTGTGAGGAGGTTGGAAGCCTGGATGGTAACACTTTTCCCTCAACTACATAACAACGCTTTTATCACAGTTATAACCTCAGTGTTGACACTGAGGATTGTCAGTAGCCCCGTAAACCTGCATGCGAGTCGCACCTGCTGCCCTGCACCTGTTCCCCTGACAGGGAAGATGGAGTACATTTGAGGCAATGAAACTCCAGGATGTTGTTGTCAATGCTGTCTATTCAGTATTGAAATTGGGGTCAGATGTTGACTTGTTGTGCCAAGGGACCAATTCCATGGTGGTCATTCTGGGAACTACAGGGACGTTGTCAGTGACAGATGATGCAGGCTGCAGCTGGAGCTACGCCGGTAGAACTCTGCTTGCAGGAGTGCTGCACAGTGCACACACTGTGCAGCATAAGATAGGATATAAACATCACTGGATTTCAGACAGGCATAATTTCTGCCTTCACTTTACACACACACATACACACACACACACACACACACACACACACACACACACACACACACACACACACACACACACACACACACACACACACACACACACACATCACGCCCAGACTCAGATTCTGACAGAGCTTTTTACATGGGTACAAAGAGAAGTCAGGTACGCCTCAACCAGTTGAAGGTAGATGGGGTTGTCGGTGCTCAGCGGGTACAACTTGAATCAGAGAGAATAATACCTCTGGACTTCAGGGGAGACTACCCAAATAACATTCTGGAGCACTCGACTAGTCCGCACGTATTTATTATTTTGTAGGGGTGACCGACATCAGTCACCTTTGCAAAATAATAAATACGTTCAGAGCTTCAGACCAGTCGAGTGCTCCGGTATTTTATTTGGGTAATCTCCCCTGAAGTGCCCAGGTATTATTCTCTCATCTACTGTTCCATATATACTTTTCCCCTTAACTGACCTCTATAAATCCTTTGTGAATGCTTAACTCTAAATTCCAGATTCTACTGTATATCTCAAAGCTATGGCGTTTTGTTATGTTTGGGTCATTTTTCACTGGAAAGACGGATGTCGTTAGCCGGATCGATTTGATTCTGCTTCTCTGCACATGAGTAAATTTCCGTCATCTAGCCTCTCCCCTCTGGCTGTTTCAATAGAGTGGAACCTGCTAGCTATGGCACTTTGTTGATCTAGCTTAGTGGTGTTGTAGTGTTGTAACTAGTGAGCTGAAAAGGTCTTTTTAGACCTTCTGTCCATCCACGTCGTGAGCAGCTATGCATTTTCCCTTTAGGGAAGTATCCAAAGTCTGCATATTACCAAAAACACACCTGTGTGAAGTGAGGGGCGCTTGTTTTGAGACAAGTTATTGTCAATGGCGTTTTTAAAACAAACATTGAACTAAAAACAAACATTAAACCTGTATATAGGAGGTGCTAGCGCCCCTCAAAAATACACCCAAACCAGAGAACCTGGCTGGCTAATTAGAGAGCCCTTGGTGACCTATGGATGGTGATTTGATTTCTCTCCTGCCCCAGGGTCTCATCAATAGTCAGTCAGAGCAGATGGATGTAATGGAAGATGCTGACGTACCAAAGAATGATCACTGCAAACATCAAAGTCACAAAATGAATCCAACAGTCTGACACTAAGCCCACATTTAATTTAATTTCAATTTTATTGAAGTGGGCATGACTTGTAATTCAGGGGATAGTGGAAGGCAATGAAACAGTGCAGCCCGGAGTCTCTTTTCCCTGTGTTTAGCCCACGCGGACAGCGTATTGACTCCTGAGGTTAGGTTTGGGCATAGCGAGTCTCTTTTCCCTGTGTTTAGCCCAAGCGGACAGCGTATTGACTCCTGAGGTTAGGAAGAGTCTCTTTTCCCTGTGTTTAGCCCACGCGGACAGCGTATTGACTCCTGAGGTTAGGTTTGGGCATAATTTCTGTGATGTTAAGGTTAGGTTTAGGCATGGTTTTAGTGAAGTTAAATGTTATGATTTCCTCTGCCTGAAAGAGGTTAGCAGCTGTACTTTGGATTAGCTCTGCATTAGTCAATAATCCCTTTTATATTAAGACTACCCTATCAAGTCCTTCATGTCCAAGCTAGGACAAAGCCATTTGAACGTAAAACGTGCACATACATATTGACCCCAGGCTGTGAGATATGTCTGTATCTGTAAAGGCTCTTGGTTGGTATTGATGCATTCTATCTACACTACAGTATAGCACCACTTGTAGCTGAAGTTAATGGCCGTGATTTGCAAATCAAATTGGATTTGGGATACATTGCATGCAGTGCATCATGGTTGAAACATAGGACACAACAAATCAGACGTAATTAATTATGTATACAGAAAAGTAATATACTGTACACATACGTACGTAAACACAACACATACACAATACACATGCATAAATAGAAACATAGAATCAGAGAGTCACTTGAAACTGCGTACAGAACGTACGCAGTTTCAAGTGACTGATGAGCTGATGTATGACACCAAATATGATTCAAAACAAGAGTGAAGAGAACGATGAAGGTCATTCTTTCAACTACGAAATTGTTGTATTTCTCAATCCACCCGATTAGACACATTGACAGTATGTTCTGTCTCACAGCTATGCTTAAAGGGTAACGACAGAGAGCGACTAGCGCTGCTCAGAGAGCGACTCTCCACAGTGGAGCAGCTATCTAAACAAAATCCATCTGTCTTCCGCTAGCTAAACAGGAAGCTTAGCATAGCCTCCGAGGAGAGCTCTAGGAATGCTCTGAGGTTGCCATCGGGACGATACATCAAAATAAAAGTATTAGTCCTTGGTGAGGTTTACAGTTACAGTAAGTACAAAACTCCCAGTCAAACTGTTTTCCTGTAAGGGTCTGACGTACAACTACACCTTTATTATTTCAACTCTAACAAATTTGGATTTAATTTGTTGTGCTTGACATATAAAATGGCATATAATATGAAGCCTATAGCCTATAGCCTATAACAAACTGGCACAAATCAATGTGATGGGAAGGAAGTGTTATCATTAGACTAGGATTTCAAACACTACTCCTTTGGCCAATTTGTCACCTTATCACGCCTCACAAATAAGGAGCAAACACTAAACTGAATCGTGTGCAAATCCTCTCTGCATATCTCTGCATATCTCTTTCTCTTCAAGGAAGACAGAGAAAATAATACCCCTTTCTTCACCTTTTTAATTTAAGCTCAAATTCACTTAATTCCACCATTCCCACTGCCCAGTATTACCAAACTCACAAAGGTAATCAAATATTTGTGTGTGTGTGTGTGTGTGTGTGTGTGTGTGTGTGTGTGTGTGTGTGTGTGTGTGTGTGTGTGTGTGTGTGTGTGTGTGTGTGTGTGTGTGTGTGTGTGTGTGTGTGTGTGTGTGTGTGTGTGTGTGTGTGTGTGTGTGTGTGCCATTAGATGTACAAAAAAAAGTACAACATGTTAATATCCCTAAATAACTCTGAGCTTTACCTTGTATCTGTGTCTGGTTATTGTCTGCTACTATCCTGTGACAGAATACAGTGTATTCTTAACTATCATTCAGGACAGAGTAAATCAGAATACCGTATGGTACTGTAGCTGTCAGAACAAATGTTATTGTTGCCGCCTGGACAGAGTGAATCAGAGTAGACAACAGTAACCTGATTCAGCCAGGCCCATCCACTCTCTGTCAGTCCTCGCTGACTGACAGGCTCCTACAGTATCACCCAAAAGGCATGGTTGCATAATGCACTGCTACCCAGGGGGCACGCAGGGTTTTTGCAGGTTTTTTCTTTTTCTATTTTTTCTTTTTTTTCTTCTCTGCACAGTACATACAACCGATGAGCAGAACATGTGCCGTATGACGTACAACATAAACATGTGTAAGAGTGTGAAAATGGTCCCTTATACTAGTCCACTTTACACTCAGAGTTAAATTAAACACAGGGTTTTGCTAGTATATTTGCACAGTGTGCTGAGGTAGAGTTATACCGTAAGTTGTCCTGACACGTTTGGCACACGTGAAACCTGCCGCATGTCATTCTCTCTCTCTCTCTCTCTCTCTCTCTCTCTCTCTCTCGCTCTCTCTCTCCCAGGTACAGTCTGAATCTGTGCCACCGTGCCTTTTTTTGCAATCTGTATCAATCAATGTGTCAATGTGTGCATGTTGTCTGATGTTGAATGAAAGGGCTTACACTATAGTTATTTTATGTATTACTATTATTTTTGTATGATGTATCAAACCTGTCAGCTGACATGAGTGTGACTAGGAAGTGGCCATGGACTGTCTCCTGTGAAAGAAAGGCATAATAAGGATCCAGTCCAACCCTGCAGTGCCTGGAAAGAGGACAGATCAAATAACCATAAAATGTAGCATAATAGTGCTGCACTGCTACTTCCATTGATCACTAAAACCTATTAAACGCCCCCTGCTTCATTTGGGCCATTAATGTTTATCATTGATGTTAAAATCAGCTTTACACAGCAACTACAACTTGTAATCACTTGTTAACTGTGTTTATTGGGTTTTATGAGTTTGTTTTATTAGTGTTTATCATAGCATTTACATATGCACAGTTTGAGTGTGCACATTAATTGGAATGTGGACATTTTGATATTAATAATATCTTTGTTTTTTTTGTAAGAGGCTGCATGCCTGCCAAACAAGCAAAAATGCTTACTGTAGCCAACTAACACCTTTAATCGCAGTCTTAACTGTCTTGCTCTGTTCCAAATATTTTTGCTTCAACAAAGTTCAAATGTTTATGTCTGGCAGTGATTCTAACCACAGCAGCATGGCCACTGTGTTTGCGCACACACACACACACACACACACACACACACACACACACACACACACACACACACACACACACACACACACACACACACACACACACACACACACACACACACACACACACACAGTCACACACACAAACTGTATATATGATGATTTGGGGTGTTACGGTACAGTGACAGTACAGTAGAGGGACCCCCTGGGGACCCCCACATGGTAATTCTGTCATTTCTCAACCATTTTGGACGTGGGGTGGCTCGCCAGAACCGGGACGACCCCCTGGGCACATTCCTGGGGGTCTGGATGTTCTAGGGACCCCCCGGGGACCCCCACACGGTAACTCTGTCATTTCTCGGCCGTTTCGGACGCAGGACGGCTCACCGGAACTGGGCCGGCACCCTGGCCACGTCCCTCTGGAACTAGGTCTTTCAACCCTTTTTTTTGGACTGACCGACCATCCATAAATTAGTATTATCTACTCCACTATTCCCAAATGTGCCATTACATGTACAGTAGATACTGAGGGAGGCAGTGTTTGGTTGCTTTCATGGTTGAGTTCATATTGAATTGTATGTGTAATGACATCATCCAGTACGGAGTTAAGAATATAATTATGCACAATTAGTGCTTCAATTCTGTCCTTTTTATGTAGAACATTTCAATTAAGGTGTCAGCCAACATTTCGTGCTGAATGAAAAAAGAATCATTACTCTTTTCTATGTGTGCTTCAGTTGATTAAGTCAGTGTATTCTGTACAGTGTCCTTAGGGTGATGAAGCTGAAATTCCTGATGAGACGTTTCACAGCCAGTGTTGTGGTGGTGTGAAAGCTTGGTAGGTTAATCCACTGATGTGCTTGACTGGAGGTGTTGACATGTTGAAGGGAGCAGGCCCTTCCATCCCCGCAGCTCCTAATTGACCAACCAGGAGAGCACTGTCTCTATGGGAGATGTAATGTTCACACTTGCTAAGCAAGGTCTGCTGTGCATTCAAGCACTGTTCTTCTGACCTAGTAGACCTTCAGTAGTTTCTTCAGGCTGCTGGTGCCACGACATTGAAGATAACTGAATACCGTATTTGTCTGTTTTCGATGGCCATATGTACATTTATCGATTAGACTTTATGTGTTATGTGTTTACAGACCACGCACGCACGCACGCACGCACGCACGCACGCACGCACGCACGCACGCACGCACGCACGCACGCACGCACGCACTCACTCACTCACTCTCTGCCTCTCTCTGTCAGATCGATATTGAATGACGATGGTTCAATGGGTGCATGTGTAAGAGCTCATTACTACAGTAACATTGAGGCTTATGACATGATCCCTGCGCTTTTATTGTGTAAGACCCACTGCTTCACCTTTGAACAAGGCTTTGCTCCAGCTCCTTTTATCCTCTTGTTTACTACAGTAGTTGTTTGCAGCCCTGATTCTTATAACAGCCCATCAGCGTTGTATGTCGGTGCAGTTCATGAATTTTTAAAGATGCCATTTATTGCAACAACAAAATGATCTGCAGTTATATATCATTTGTGCGTTGGTGCACTGCCTACTGTTATTGTGCAGGTACTGGTAGGGGTTCAGCTAGGATATAACAGATCCAGCAGGAACCCTAAAACTGAGCCATACGGCTCAGTTTTAGATCCAGTCCTATTTTAAAGTCTGCGTATGCGCAGCTCGCACACACACTTGGAGTAGCACGGCCATTATTGTTCAACCATAGCGAGAACTACAGTACCTGGCTAATATCTTGCATTCGTACTTGTATATACTGTATGTACTTTGCACATATACTAGTGGTGTGAATCACAGTGCAATAATGATTTGATTCAGGGTCCAACTATTGATATGAGACAATATCCTGTGCCCTTTAAGCTACACTCTTTCAGATACCTCTTAAAGACGTATGGTGAGACATAAGCCTATACTGTCTGTCATAAATGATTAATAGTCCTTTACAAAAGCAATGGCATTGATCGACCTTTTTCGGCATCTTTTTCTTCACTCCATTATTTCCAATTTTCCATACACGTTGCTGTCATATGACAATGTGAATTCACAGCTGAGTATGACATTGAATAATGCTTGCTGTCATGGAGTTCTGGATCAATCATGAGGAAAATAGGAGTCGAAACAATATATTCTAGGTGGTGATGGTTATGCTTTATGTACATGTGATATCATGGGGAGAAGTACAATAACACTATAGGTCAATGGTACAGTAGCCTGAAAGTATGCTTCCTTTCCAAGGCATAGAGGGGTGGATTCAAACTAGCGCTGGAAACCGACACCGGCTCCCTATTGGTTCACCAACCTATGTCCCGCCTCCCCTAGCAATGCATTAAATACAATGGCTGGGTTTCCCAAAGAAATGTTGTGTTGCATGCTTGAACACACCCCTCTAGGCCGCAAACGGAAGCCTGTGTGCGGCCTAATTGGCTGCATGGCAGCCAATCAGACACTATGTCCTTTTTTGGGAAACACATGTGCAAAAAAAAAAAAAAGAAATGAAAAAGAAAAAAAAGAAACCACACGTATGTTCAATATGAATGTCTCCTCAAGGTCCCAGCCCTCATTCTATAGTTGCATGTTGCAAGGAGTTGCGTGGCGAATCATTGGTGCGGTTTGGGTTTAACACATCTTCAACATAGGAATGCTGTGTGGCAGAAATGCTGTTCTATGGACCCAGCCCTATAAAGGAGCTCATTTAAATAATGTGGACACATTTGCAGACAGTTATAGTACACAGCCATACAAATGCACTGCTTCATAACTTCACACCTAATCATCAAAGACCAAAGTTCCTTTCTTTTTTTTACCTTAATAATGCACTACCTTAGCTCAGGGTATTTACTGGAAACATAAAAGTTATTGTGTGGCAGTGTGTTGTTCAGTCCTAATTGTTGCAATGCCATGTAAAACATATCTTTCAGCGCCATTGACGTTGATTAATGGCAATTGAAGCCTATTTTTTTATACTACACTTACCGCCATTGCCGTTGATTAATGGCAATTGCGCATTATAGTGCATTCGATCGATCGAGCAATAATGCTACTTACGTTAGCCGGTTAGCTAGCTATGTTGTTGTCACAGCACTGGATCGTCCATCTTAGATCGTCGTCGCCATAATAATCCATTCTGTTTCTTTCAATCGCCTGTATCTATTCCTTGTCCCAGATGGCATTTTTGGTCAACAACGTTTATTTGACGGCACAGAGCCGACGATGTGGACCTCTCCAGTGCCCCGGTTTGGATTCATCTTGTAAATAAGGCATGTCCGGCCTGGGCCATGGCTCAGTGGTCCAGGCACCTTGGCTGGTAATCCAGTCTGGCAGTGTGCCGCGGGTTCGACTCCCGATCCCGACGGCCTTTACTGCATATCTTCCCCCCATCTCTCTCCCCATTTCCTGTCACACACAATAAGGCATGTCCAGGCTCCGTTGAGTTTACTAGGATAATACTACTTCCGGTAGACTGGAAATGTGGCTTTTCAAAATAAGAGCTCAAATGGGAAAAATGCTGGCGTGAATTAGATCCTAATTTTTCAATAAATGCTAGCGGGCCAAGTGTTAACAAACCTTCGACTGTGTCTTTATAGCAGAGCCCCATATAAACATCTCATCCACTGATCTCAGTGATTCATACTAATGTACATAGCCAGACTCTGTTTTGTCAACATCCATCCTGGGAGCATCCGGGCATAAACCACTTTGGGTACTTTAAAAGAGTGGTGTCCATGTAGTATTTATGAAGCTGTTGCAGTAGTGTGATACATGAGTACGGGTAGTATTTATGAAGCTGTTGCAGTAGTATGATACATGAGTAAGGGTAAGTGGAGGGTCACTGAATGTAAAGTATGTTTGCCGCTCTGTTGGCTTCATGAGTCAAGCGCCTAAAGGTAACAGTGTAAGGCACGGTGCTAGAGAGGACATGAGGGCATGATCCTGCCAACAGTGGCTCCTCAGATTTCTGTGTGTGTGTGTGTGTGTGTGTGTGTGTGTGTGTGTGTGTGTGTGTGTGTGTGTGTGTGTGTGTGTGTGTGTGTGTGTGTGTGTGTGTGTGTGTGTGTGTGTGTGTGTGTGTGTGTGTGTCAGTACGATTGGAAAAACCAGTCGGATTGAAAAAGGAGTGCTCATTTTCTGCGAGTTCACCTCCCACGCGCCCCAGACACCGACATTGACTGCAATTACAATGTAATGGCCGAATGTAAATCAAACGGATAAGATACTAACATCGATTCATTCATTAATGATAGACCAGTAGCAAGTAATTGCTTCATTAAAGAAGCCTCGGAGTGTGAGTAGAACCTGTAGCGTCTACTTTGTCCACAGCAGACCTTTTCACTTTCTATTACAGCAGGAATGTTGGTGTTGGCCAGGCATGGAGAGGAATAAATCAAATGGCTCAATAATGTCTGAATTCATTTTTCACTTTTATGATCCTACGATGCCATTACTTAATATGATGATATGATGACGAATGACCTTAATGTTATGAGCTGGCCCTTAAATATATATCATAGGGGAAGGGAATAAACTGTAGAGTCAGCCTCAGTCTGTCGACTCTTAAATTATGATCATTATGGCATAAGAAAAAGAAACATTTGATGGTGGTGGCAATTATGGTAATTTCAAACCGTCTTCTTCTTCCACTGTTTATGACCTTTATCATTGTCATTTTCATCAATATTGCCATTTCCATTATGCTCATAGCCAAGAGCATCGTACATAGTCCCATTTCTGCAATATTCCTTAATGATGAGACCACTAGGCCTGTGGTTTGATCTTTAAGGCAATACTCTAACACATGGATTTATAGTTTTATTGTATCGTTTTATTTATTTATTGTGCGTTGTATCGTTTTATTTATTTATTGTGCGTTGTATCTGCCTCTTTATTGAATATTTGATCAGATTTAGTTATGTATAGATACTGTCAATTATATTTCATTCTCGAATTTCCATGCCATGAACAGCTCTTCATGTTACCACCGCGCTCTGACTTTAGGTGCGTTACCCATTCACAACAAATCAAATAAATGAACATGAACAGGAAATGCATTGCATATACAGTAGTATACACAACCTTCTTTCACCCTCAGCCACTAGCTCGGTCTCCACCAAACCTTCTTTCACCCTCAGCCACTAGCTCGGTCTCCACCAAACCTTCTTTCACCCTCAGCCACTAGCTCGGTCTCCACCAAACCTTCTTTCACCCTCAGCCACTAGCTCGGTCTCCACCAAACCTTCTTTCACCCTCAGCCACTAGCTCGGTCTCCACCAAACCTTCTTTCACCCTCAGCCACTAGCTCGGTCTCCACCAAACGCCATGTGTGGTTCAGTTCAGAGCTGATGCAGAATCGGATCGATTCATTCTCATTTTCCTCGAAACCCCCAGAGATCCATTTGTCATGCCATGCCTGGGGTAAGTGTCCATACACTCCCACAGTAATTTGCTGGTGGCTGGAGAGGGGTGGGGGTGGGGGGGGGGGGGGGGGGGGGGGGTTGTGCACCGTGTTCCTAGTTCCTACTGTACCATGCCGAAATTGTATTTTTTTATTATTTTTGAGTGGTGCTAGCAATGTGTGTCCTTGGCTGGGTCTGTCCGTCTGTCCGAGTACGGAAATAGCGTTTGTTGACCATCAAGTGTCACTGTTACGCAGCCACACACACACACACACACACACACACACACACACACACACACACAGGCCAGGGAGGAGGGCTTGTACAAAAGGCGAATTAAATAATGAAAACAAATGTTGGGAATGTCGTGATTAGCACTGTTAACTACTTCCTACTTTGGCAATTCGGGAAAAAAGTACATCTACAATGTGACGTGTTATGAGATTGTAGATCTGCTATTTTCTGAAATTTTTACTTTTACTTTGGTACTCAAAGTATATTTTGATAATAAAACGTTCATTTCAAGCTCCAAAACTCCCACCTCCCACACCACATACTTTGACTATTAAAAAAAAGTTGATCTAAAAAAATAAAGTTGATCTAGTCATTCAGAATATATCGCTGCTTCTATATCTATTCATAATTAGTCACCAATCTGTCAGAATACATGGTAAATGAAACAAAAGTCATAGGTGATTAATTGAAAAATAATAGGTTTCATCAGATGTGTTTGTCTCTGCATGTCTCTACATTTGCTCTTTCATGGCCATCAAACCATTGTTTGGTGAAATGGGATAGTGCACTTGCTTGCAGACTCACTGATGACTTATTCTAAAGAATGGATAGGATGAATACAAGCTCTCCAGCTTTTCAATAAGTGAATTTTATAAAGGCCAAGAGTGGGAAGCAATTAAATGTTCCCACTGAAAGCACTCGCCCACACATGCTCCTTGTTTCTGCAAGGCACCTCCATATTTTATTTGACATCAGTTAAGCTTCCTCATCTATCCTGAAAATACGCATTCTCATAGCCCGCCCTCTGATTCCACTGCAGACTCAAAGAGACAAAACAAAAGGAAATCACTTCCTCCAGTCCGATGGAAGGAAATTGTAGAGAGACTTATTGTCTTGGCAAACAAAAGCAGGGGGGTCGAGGGGCTAAAGCGTTTCACTATGCTACAGGGTTTGTAGAGAATTGGATAAGTATTGATTTGACAGCCCTCATTACATTCTCACCTGCTTTGTAATTATCCTTGTCTTCAGAGTGAGAAACAATACAGTCACGACTCACAGACTCTTAGTCCACTGCAACACCGTAGCTTTTCTCTGTAGATGGAGCCAAGCTGCCGTCAGTTCTTCAGGGCCTAAAAATGTATTGTTTTTTTAATTGACTTACCTCAAACAATATTTTTCTAGGAGCAGGAACAAAAATAAATCTAATCATCTGTACTTGTTCCAAAACAGAATACTTAATTGGAATTTTCATTATAGCAGTTAAATAATGTTTTTCATTCATATATTTAGCAACAAGTAACTCCCAAACTGCCAAATGTTTTTAGATTTACATAATATTTTTGTGTGTGCCCGTTTCAAATTGCGCGCCTACATACGCAGCATACATTTTCATGCCTGAAGTTTATTGTTTCCCTATTAAGATAGATGGAGGACATTATTTTATTATGTTTGCCTCTACAGATGAGACGTGTAGTGTACAGCTGTCCGTATTTGATGAAGCCCTGTATTGCCACGACAACGGATAGCAGTGTGACGTCACAGGCACAGCATGACGTCACATCGACCACAAGAAGGGCTATTTAGGGAGAGCAGTTCAGACCTACTTAGGGAGAGCAGTTCAGACATACACCGATGGTAACCAATCGTTCCCAAAGCTCCAGATGGGATGTCTCGCCCACCCTTAACAGAGCCAGCCTAAGGCATAATTAGATATAGCCATAGAAGTATTGACTGAATACCTCAACCGGTGGTCCTACAGGACACCTGGCTCCACCAGAGACCTCCAGACATTCCTCTCCAGAGCAACATTAGTAACTTCCTCCTGGGGGATCCATAGGTGTTCCAAGGCCAGTGAGTCGATGTAATCCCTCCATCTGCGCCTTGGTCTGCCCCGGGGTCTCCTCCCAATGGGACGCGCCTCGAGGACCTCCCTAGGGAGACGCCAGAGAGGCATCCTAACCAGATGCCCGAACCACCTAAGCTGGCTCCTTTCCAGGCGAAGAAACAGCGTCTCTAATCCGAGTCTCTCTCGTGTGACCGAACTTCTCACCCTATCTCTTAAGGGAGATGCCAGCCACCCGACGAAGAACTCATTTCGGCCGCATGTATTCGCCACCTTATTCTTTCGGTCATGAATGTTCTGTTGTTTGTTTCTTGTAAACAATTGTACACTTTTCACAATAATCCATTTTATATTATCAAACAAACGCTGCATTCATGCTGCATGGCATGCATGAATACATGCGTGTGCGTGGAGTAATGTGACATCTAATAAGAAGTGCAATGTTGTTATTGATTTTTCTGTTCTTTCGCCTCATACAAAAACATAAACAGCACTCCTGCCATTTTTTGTTTTCAAGCAAAACTGGTTGTGGAGGCTCTATATTCAGGCACATGATGCAAATTATTCTCAAGTAATGGAGGAGAGGAGAAGAGCGTGTGTGTGTGTGTGTGTGTGTGTGTGTGTGTGTGTGTGTGTGTGTGTGTGTGTGTGTGTGTGTGTGTGTGTGTGTGTGTGTGTGTGTGTGTGTGTGTGTGTGTGTGTGTGTGTGTGTGTGTGTGTGTGTGTGTGTGTGTGTGTGTGTGTGTGTGTGTGTTGGAAGTGGAACACTTGAACAAGAGACTCTAGATATTGGTTATGCTCAGAATTAACCAATTGATTTTTTTCAAGTTTGTTTGTTTTGCATTGGTTTCTTCAGTTTGCCTGCTGATAAAACATCCTATATCTAGGTTATCACGGTGGCTGTGGCTCAGGAGGTACAGCGGCCGATTGGGATCCCAATTTGTTCCTGGGCTCCAGCAGAGTTATTGTCGAAGTGTCTTGAGCAAGACGCTTAATCCCTAAATTGCTCACGATGAGCAGGTTTGAATGGTTTTTTCGTTTTGTCATCGGTGTATGAATGGGTGAATAAAATGCACAATCATTGTAAAAGCGCCTTAGATAAAGGCGCTATATAAATGCACCATTTATGGCAGTAGCCATGTAGAAGCACAATTTCTGAAGAGGCAAGCCTCACCTCTCCACAGGAGGCTGGAGCCATGTATAAATCGGGTATCAAAAAGTGCTCTAGGCAGTGGCTTTTTCGTTATTGTGAACCGGGGAAAATTGTACTGTTTTATCTGTTGCCCTCTTTGTCAGTTATTTTTAAACATCAATGTATTTCTTTGAAATGCCAATACCAAATGAATGAATGTATTTAAAGGCAATATTTCTGTGGCCTTAAAAGTATTGTTTTATTGGGTGGCCTTCCTGCCCTGGCATTTGGCATTTGTGCTCCTAAAACATTTACAACATCAAAGGCCTTGGCCATAAAATGACAAAATTCCAGGTACATACCCTGGGCATACCCTTAGAAAACCTGGATAGATATCTGATACAAGTTTAAAATCACCCCCAGGGTGACCCCCAGGCCAGGTGGCCGGCCCGGTTCCGGCGAGCCTTCCCGTGTCCGAAAAGGTCGAGAAATGACAGTTATCGTGTTGCAACTTTCCGTGCTCATTCCGTGCTCATCCGTGCTGGGACACGTAGACAGACATACATACATACATACAGTACATACATACATACATACATACATACATACATACATACATACGGACACACTGTGTCTTAATTGTTCTTAATTGTTATGGATGTTTTATGACCATTATAACATAGTAGTTTGGTGGCAGTATAGTTCTCAAGGTGACTCCAGACAGAGGGAACTTGTCCAGACCAGTCAAAGACTACTTAAAACTCTCATATTGCAACAGACTAGCATTTTTTATCTGCACAAATACAGTCTGCCGACGAAAGATTATTTTCCACCATGCAAATTGCAGAAAGCTCTGGTTTGGGCTAGTTGTCCTGTAACATAGCTTAATATTCATAGTTGCCAGTTACTTTATAGTTTGGGCTTATTTATGAAGTGTAGTTGCTTATTTGGGATTGCTTTCATAATTCATTTAAAAAATTGCTGATGTAATAGGGCTCAAGTAGTGAAACTGGTTGCTTCTTTTGGATTTGTTTTCATAGACCTGGTCGCTTGTTTCACTCACAGAATCTGGCAACACAGCACTTCACACCAAAACAAACAAAGTGTTGCTTTGGAGTGGATTTGGAGACTGGAGTTGATTGATTAGTATTACATATATTAATTGAGAGTTGATATTGAGAATATGGTATCTAGTTAACACACTACACCAGTAGTCAGCCCTGAAACATGACGAGCAGACTAGAAGTCCACTCTACAGTGGAGTAATTTACCCCCCTCATCACTACAACATGGATCCCGACATCGGCAACCGACCGGACATGTTCGGTTCTTCATCAACGGGTTTCCGACGCGTCGATAAGGCGCTAGGGACGGCAAGCGACGGGAGCTTCCGGTCGGGGAGTGTCCTGCGGACAGTCTCGCGACTGGAGACAGCCGATCGTCGGGGCAGTGTGGACCTGGCTTTAGGCTTAAAAATAACCTAAAGACTACATCTCCCAATCCCCAGCGAGAGTAGCATTGTCAGTTGTTTTATCAAACAAACTACATAATAACACACATTATACAACAGGTCGTTTCGAGGAAGCAATCTGATTGGTTGAAACAGCCTTCTAGCCGAGCACCACTCCACACCTAATCAAAACAAAGAATTCAGCTGCTCTGTTTTCCCACAGCACAGTAAACTAGGTGGCTAGGCTATAGCTATAGTTTCTTGGGACATTTGTGGTCGTAGTGACTACATCTGTCATTAATTTTTTTTTTTTAAGGGTAACTGTTGTATAATTGCAATATTACACTCGAGGGTGTGGTTTAACGTGATTATTGCCACTTCAGTGATGCTTGCAGAACTCGACTACATCTTGTTCCTGACCGCATCACTGTCGTGGCAATAATCACGTTAAACCACACCCTCTGGTGTAATATTGCTTAACTGACCACTCTGTGGCCACTATAGGTCATACTGTATGTGTACCGGGAGTAGAGCAGAGAACTCTGAAGAGCTCCTATGATGAGGGACTGATGTGATGTTGCATTCTGAAGGCATTCTGACCTATTGGGTGACAGTTGGTCAGGAAGTACATTGGGTTCATAAACAGCATAGCCTACATCTTCATCTTCAGTCCTGTACCGTCCTTGTATCACTCGTGTGTCGTGTGTGTGTGCGTGTGTTTGTCTGTCTCTCTCTCTCTCTCCCTCTCTCTCTCTCTCTCTCTCTCTCTTTCTCTCTAGGAAGTACTCATTTCATTATGCAGAATGCCTCATTTTTCAAATTTATAAAAATCTTGAAAATAGCTCATCTACAAGCTCACAATGTGTTGCATCGCGACACATTGTGAGCTTGTAGTTCTGCTATTTTCAAATGGCCGAAATGTATATGGGGCTGAAGTGGTTCATGTATGTTTTGTAAGTATAATCAAAATCTACAATGCAACTAGTAACTAAAGTTTTCAAATGGATGTAGTAGGATAAAAGTACAATATTTGGATCTGAGATGTAGTGGTCTGGAGTAGATGTAAATATACTGAATATTGGAAATTCTATACCTCACAATTGTACTTAAGTACAGTACTTAAGTAAATGTACTTAGTTACTTTCCACCAATGCGTGTATGCAAAAATACATACATACATCACGATCATGACATTTCAGATGGCAAATTACTTGTCATGCAAAATTTGCAAATAATTACTATTAATGATTTAATCGTTGTTTTTGGTATTGGAACATGATTTATGATTTATGATTTTGTAAATAGAAAAACAGCACAGGGCATTTATGAAAAATAACTTAAATCCTATTAGTGAAATATTGCTATATCAGGGCATATACTTTTCCACAGTCCACAAAACTGCACAAAATAGGTACTACGGGTTAAGAGTGTGGACAATGATGTGGAAATAACAAAGTAAATATAACAGCTGTTCAGTTCCTCCAACTGCTTTTATACAGTTTATATTGTGATGGGCTGAAATAATTGCAATCAGGCGATTACGTACGTAATAACTGTGAATCATCCTTGTCAATCTTTTCTGAGAAGAGAGTCTGTTGTCTTGGTGTGAGATGTTGGCCCCTCACAGGGGGTTGCTGGTCTTAGAAGACTGTGCTCTGTAACCTAGTGTATTTATGAATCATCAGATTGATGAGCCATCTTGTGTGCGTGTGGGCGGTGGTGTGAGTTATATAGATCGGGGTTGATGTTCATATTGACTGGACCAGCCATGGGGCAGAGTGAAGGTTTGGGGGTGTGGCTGTATTGATTTGCATCAGTTTCTGTTAATCTATGTCACTGCATCCACATGGCACGCTTGCCTCGACTGTGTTCATTTTGAAGAGGAGATAATACGTCGATATGATGTTAATAGGCAGTTTTTGTGACATTATATGTATATATATATAATGTGTATATAGTATATATGCACATTCCGTCCTCCTATTAAGTGGGCATTCTACGGTGCTCGGGGAGCAATCAGGGGTTAAGAGTTTTGCTCGGGGACAACCAGAGGCTCTGGCTCCCCAGGTAGGCACACTAACCACTCAGCTATGGCCGCTTCTATTCAAATAGTAAAGGGAAAAAGAAAGACAAATAGAATTCCAGTATTTTGGTTGGTTGGTTGAATAATTTATTAACGTTTTAAAAAAAAATACAGAGGTATAGTATACAATAATGCAAAAAAAAGGTTTCCATTGTGGTCAGTGTGAATTTAATGGTATGAAAATGAATGTTCAGTAAAACTTGTTCTTCCTGAGAACTATCAGCCACATCATAATTTAATGAATGTATTCAAACTGTAGAGAGACAGAGAGAGAGACAAAGACATACTGTATGCCTTTTCTCTCCTCTCTGTGTCAGGCAGTGTCTGGGAGAAGGTATCCATAGGTGCCATTATCTCCCTTCAATGACCGTACTACACTGCAATCTATGTTTCACTATGCATACAGTACTATGCAATCACTGTTATGTGTGCCGGTGTGTTTTTGATCTTGGGAGGTTCACGGTCAAATCATTAGTTTTAAACCTTAACAGTGTACAAATGAGGGTTACACTGAGGCTCAGTATTTTACAGTGTAGCATTGTACAAACCTTAACACCATGCTGTGTTTCCTAGAACTGGAGGTCTGAAAAAAATCATTAACATGGTGGAACACATCTTGATGTCATCATCAAAATGTGTTTCACCATGTTAATGATTTTTTTCATACTTTTCATACTAGGAAACACAGCATGGGGGGACTTTTTTATTATTTCCACACAACAGCTCTAAGGTATGTTAATGACATGGTAAAATGTTGAAAATGATTGGAATGCCCCTTTAAAGAGGTGTTAAACTGGCCATGTTGACACATGTTGAGAAGCTTTCTCCTCTCCAGTCATTTTAACATTCTCTCCCTTCTCCCCCCTCTCTCTCCCCCTTCAGTTTGCTGTTTTGTGTGCCACAAGAGGTGCCATGAGTTCGTCACGTTCTGCTGCCCCGGGGCAGATAAGGGACCCGACACAGACGTAAGTAACCAAACACCAGCTGTTGCCTCTCTGTACGTTTTGCTGCAGAGCAGGTCGTGGTCAGACAGAGTTGATCCCTTTGTCTTGTTTTCTGTCCATCACATTTATGCGACTGACGCCCAGAGCTTTGCACTATACCATACATCCATGTCTTGTTACAAAGGGACAGGAGAAAAATGAGGCTTGCTTTACACATGGCGGATATAGTCCCCCCAAGCATCTAGAGCTGTATATTGTCATTCAGGGGTATGGAGCGGCAGTAACTACATTGTCTACGTTTTGCTTTAACTTTTTCATTGATCTCTCAGAGATTAATGAACATTGAACTGTAGATTTGTCTGTGTGTCTTGACGCACAAGTTCAGAGAGAGGGCGAGGTGTCATCCCCCAGCCATGATGTACAAGTACACCCACTGGACGACACTAGTATGTCACTGGGATTTACCCAAATCCAGCCCTTGGTGCTGAGTGCCAAGTAAGGAGGCATTGGGTCCCATTTTTGAGGGGCGCTAGCCCCTCCTATACACAGGATTAATGTTTGTCTTTAGTTCAATGTTTGTTTTGTAAACGCCATTGACAATGAAGGGAAAATGTACCTCATAATGTAACTCATTACGTCATATTGTCTCTTTATTGTTAATGGTGTTTAATGTTTGTGTTGGCACTGTTTGTTTTACATCACCTAATCAATATGAGTTAGACTTTAATATATTAGCGCCCCTCACTTCACACGGGTGTGATTTATTTTTGTGAGACCCACCCAGGGAATCGAACCTACCAATCTCAGGACTAACCACAAGACCACTGAGCTGGTCTACAGCTTTAATCTGCTGTATATGTGATGAATACACAAAGGGCCCTCCCTATCTTGCGCCACCCCATATCCCTAAACTTCTTTGCCTTTTACTATTTTGAAAAACATTTAAAACTTGTTCAACTAGCCGATCTACATCGACACGTTGTGCGCTTGTAGATTGCAATTGTTTACTATTTTGAAAAACCTTTTTAAATAGTTCAAATAGCCAAATAAGGGTTTAGGGATAAGGGGTAAGGGTAGCACAACATATAGCCCAAAGTGTTTGAACTGACAACATTATTATCGTAGACCTCGAGGAAATAATTAGTAGAGGTCATCATCCAAGCAGCATGCATGTGCTCAGCAAGTGTCATAGTATTCCAGCCAGGATCTTTCAAGATAATGCTGTTTGGGACGAATTGTTGGACAGACAAAAATGACTGACATGGCCATCCTTAGAGCCCCACCACCGGTAGCAGGTCTAAAAATCCTATTATTTGACAGTCTCAAGGCTGAAATAGACTGTTAGTCTGTAAGGTGTGAGGGCCTTATTGGCCATTCTACACCAGCAGAAGGTAATTTGTACACATCCTCCATCATGCATGTTTCTCCATTGGTATGAAGCGCTGATGATAGATTGTGCCATTCAATGGTTACAATGATTCAATGATTGATTGATTGATTGATTGATTGATTGATTTATTGGTTAGTAATCAATTTAATTAATTAATTAATTCATCAATAAATAAGTTATTTGGGCCGGAGACATACAATTAATTTTCACAATGCAGAGCCTTCAGTTTGAAGAAAGAACATTGTGATCAGCCGTTCCAACTCAGAGATACAATCTGGCCTATTGTGTGAAGCTTTTCAATGAGACTTCACTGTTCTCTCTTCCTCTGCTGCTGGTGCCATCTACCAGCTATTGCTTGCATATTGCTAAAGACAAGTGCACATGGCCATAGCCTCACTGCAGCGCAGTTTGGCCCCTGTAACTGGAGATTCAAGATTCTCCTAGACTCTTTTAATAGAGCACACCATGGATGACACAGAAGCCATAGAAAATAGTCTGTGGGGAGCTCGGTGAGTCCTGTAGTGTACTGAGGTAATGAGGTAAACTGTACTACTTTATAGTTACCATTCATCATCTCTGAGTGAGTCTGGATACGCATTGTCAACAGGCTCGTACACACACCATGCTCTATTGTGAAATATGCATTCGTCATCTCAGGAATCACAACGTGATGTATTTGGCTTTGTTTACTTATGTGTTATGAAGCACATGCTTCTGTGTTGAATTAGACTCTTATACTGGCTATCTTTGTTGTTTGTGTACAATAGTATGCCAGGCTAATATTCCTCTAAAATGTATATAAGTTACATCAACTCATTTAATAAACTCTCAATATAAAAAGTGTTTTGCTAATTCTGTATGATTTGTTTCAGTTTGTACCAAAAAAAATCAAATCAAAAATATTTTCTTCTGCTACTGTTACTGATACTTTCTTAAAATACTTTCTTCTTTTTAATATAGATTTTTGTGCAATAATAAATTCTGTTGTTAGGGGCAACCACTGAAATTTGCTCAGTTTTGAGATGGACTCGCCCCCCGGGTGTGCAGTCCAGGAAGACAATATCTTCCAATCTTCCAAGGCTAGCAAATATCCAGGAAAAACTGCATCTGTTGTAGCTTAACGGGCGTTGATTTACAGTAGCATAACGAAGCTCAACTAGCAGCCCAAGAGCATAATACCAAAGAATCAGCACAGTGCTGCCAAAATGTTTTACAACACCTCCGCTGGATGGTGTTATAAAACTGTAGCGTTGCCAGCCAGGACTGAGGTGAGAGGAGGCCCACTGGGTATAGCAGCCATGGAGGACAGGAGAGCCCCTTCAAGGGAAGCCAATTCCATTCTCTTTCTCTCATGACATAATGTATTTTTGAGGGGCGCTAGCTCAAAAAGAGAAATAAACCTTCCAAGGAAGGGACTGCACACTCCAGGGAATAGAGACAGACAACTTACTGCATCATCAACTTATTTATTAGTACGACACGTTTCGCCGTGAGCTTTGTCAGGTGATATCACCTGACGAATAAGTTGATGATGCAGTAAGTTGTCCGTCTCTATTCCCTGGAGTGTGCAGTCCTTTCCTTGGAAGGTTTATTTCTCTTTTTGAAGTCTATGCCTGCTAACTAGACTTGCACCTCCCAAAGGGATTTTTGGATGTGCAGGAGTCCCCTTTTTTGTCTCCCATATATATACATTGCAAGTTAAACTCAGCCCAAAGCTCATTACTGTATGGACTGCATATTTTCCCTGGCTGGGCAATGTTTGCCCATCCTCACACTCAGGTTGGCTGGGGCAGAGGCTCCCGGAGGTTGGAGTCCATTATCCATCATCCATGCATTATAACCGCAATCACTACCATATTTATCCACTATCGATGTCCTCCTCAAAAGCAAACAAGCCAATGTGGCGAGTTGTCTAGGAAGACATTCTTCTTGACAGCAACAGCATGGGACTTCCACATCTCTTCCCATATATTCCCTGGAGAACTGGACCTGATGACCTTCTGGGTTACTTGAACCATTAGGCTACAATGCCAGTCATGTTGATGTCAATTAGCCCCATTAGGCCAGTGAATGAAACATAATGTTTCCATTTGGTAGTGTTTGGTTGCTTACAGTGAGAGCAAGGGCAGCGCTTTGCAAAACAAGCACCATAAATAATGCAAGGGCTTCCCGTTTCACTACAGGCGCTCTGGAGATGAAACCGAGAGGGGGGGGGGGGGGGGGGGGGGGGGTGTGTGTGTGTGTGTGTGTGTGTGTGTGTGTGTGTGTGTGTGTGTGTGTGTGTGTGTGTGTGTGTGTGTGTGTGTGTGTGTGTGTGTGTGTGTGTGTGTGTGTGTGTGTGTGTGTGTGTGTGTGTGTGTGTGTGTGGCGCTATACTGCATCATTGATGTCCACTTTTCCTGGTGTGACCTGGGGAAATCTGTAACTCTCTGCACTGATTCTATTTTACACACACACACACACATGGTCACGCACATGTTGAACACACACGATCACCCGGGTCCCCTGAGGGCAGTTCAGTGTGGCTCTAGCTAAGAGAAGTAAGTGAATTAAACAGAAACACGGTGCCTTCTCTGTCTCTTCTGCATGGAAACAGACAGGACTGACCTGAGGCTGACATCGTATGGCTCACTGCCGTCAAACACACAAACACAATGACACACAAATGATTTTTAAACCATGACTGAAATAAATTAATCTAAAATTTTGAAAATCAATGTTGGGAACATCAGTGAGGAACACTATTTGTCTGAAAGACAAGGAATTAAACCATTTTTTTGTGTTACAGTATCTCCCGCAATTTTTTTTTCTCCCTTTGCAGCACTCTCCCTGTAGTCCTTAAACGAGGAGAGTGACAACAACTTCCTTGAATGTGTTATTTTTAAGCTAATGTCGGATATTACGTTTCTTTTTAAATATCCTGGGTTGTGGAGAGATAAGAAACAAGGTGTGCAAAAAAAAGAAAAGAAAGAAGATTAGTTCTTTCTGACTGATCTTTTATGCTCATTCGTTGTCATATTTCCCTCTAATAAGGCCACAGAAGAAGACTGTCACCATTGGAAGCGAAAGTCCCACAGAGAATTGACTGCCTGACAAACCGCTTCCATTACAGTGGAAAGGTGGATATGAAAAAAGCATTACAGCAGTGAGTGATCCACCTCCAACTCTATTTGATTCTCCTACCTAGAGCACAGCGGTAGGAAGGCCCAGGAGGAAATAACACATTTATAGCTACAGTATTCCTTTGTTAGGGTTAAGACCGTTTTCAGGAAATGCTATGCGAATATAACATGTATTCAATTCAATTGTGTCAAATCACAACAAGTTGTCTCAAGACACTTTACATGTAGAGCAGAGAACCGACCACCCTGAGCAAGCAATTTTATAACCGTGGTAACAAAACCTCTCTTAGCTGTAAGAAACGTCAAGCAGAACCCGTCTCTATAGGGTGGGTGACCATCTGTCTCGACTGTGCTTCCAATCATTGATGCCGAGTACCAAGCAAGGAGGCATTGGGTCCCATTTTTACAGCTTTGGTATGACCTGGTCGGGAAGTGAACCCCGACCTCCCAATTTCAGGGCGGTCACTCTAACCAGAAGGCCACTGAGCTAGTTTCGAGTTATAGTGCTAAGCCCTGGAAGACCAGCTCAATAATGGGGATGCGAGAAGCGTGTGGCAAGGACTTCAGCGGGCGAACCAGAAGCATGGAGTCCCCCTCTGCCTCCCTCTCCAATGAGCTAAACACGTTCGCCCATTTTAAGACAGACGGCACCAGCACCAGACCAGGCCAGCCCATTATCCATCTCAGAGGCTGATAGTGCGGAAGGCGTTCATGCGTGTGAGCACCCGTAATGTTGCGGGCCCTGATGGCACACCAGGTCGTGTCCTCAAAGTCTGTGCACAACCAGCTGGCAGGTGTGTTTGTGGATATTTTTAACCATTCCCTTTCCCAAGCTGAGGGTCTTGCATGCTTCAAAAAAGGGATGCACACGCAGATCCGATCCGACACACCAAAGGGCCGACATGCGGAAATCACCCGTCGCTCCCGACATTGCGTTGGTCCGACATGCGTTGCGCCATGCTTGTGGTTAGGGTTAGGTTAGGGTTTTGGCTTTGGGTAGGCTGTCTGTCTAATGACAGTCGGACCAATAGTATGTCGGAACTAAAGCCTGTACCCTCAAAAAGTCCACCGTAGTCCCAGTCCCCAAGCGAGCTAACACATCATGCCACAATGACTGGGACTTGGAGACCTGTTGTACTAACGTCAATCGTCGGCAAGCATTTTTAAGAGGCTGGTAAGAGATTACATCTGCTCGGCCCTGCTCATTGCGCTGGATCCATGGCAGTTTGCATACCGGCAAAATAGATCTACCGATGATGTAGGCCTGACCTCGATTAGTCGAATAGAACATCGAGGGAGTCTTGTTCGACTACCAATCATGCAAAAAAAAAGATAAATGCAAGATTCGACTGAGAGATTGGCCTAATTTTATGTACTAATAATTAACACACGTTTAAAAAAAAGAAAAAAAAGAAGCTATATATTTCATGATTAATTGGGAGAAACCAAGTATATGTTAAATCAGACATCACCCCCCACAGCCCAAATGGAATGTTCCTTTATTGTATTTGTTTATGTTATGCAATCAGACTGATTTGACTGCCTGATTTCTCAGTCAAATGTAGCTGCCTAAAGTTGACTACCAGTCGATTATAGGCAACATTTCATCTGGCCAATCAGAATGTTGGCAGTAAAATTCTCTGTTTTACTGTTAATGTTAACATGGTCTCCTTCAAATAAATTGAATACAGTTTCAGTGACTGCCTTTGAAGCGGTGGAAAGCGGTGGCCGAACGGTTTGCGGAGCGGTCTTGATACCGGAAGGTCGCCAGTTCGAATCCCCGGACCGGCACGTTAAAATTACCACCGCTGAAGTGCCCTTGAGCAAGGCATTGAACCCCTACCATGAAATGTTCTATGAGCAGGGTGTGGCTGTAAACAAGCATCTCGAGCATAGTCCACTTCCCTGGGTAAACAAAGAACTTTGCTTTGAAGGACCCCACCTCTCAGCCAATTAATCCAGCAGTCTGAGGGGGCTGTGCAGCATGCCTGCCTGTAAATCTATAGCCAGCCATGCCCATGCGATGTAATACTGTCTGTGCCAGTGTCGACACCCCCCCCCCCCCCCCCCCCCCTGCACCCACCCTCTCAGCCCAACGCAGAGTCCCAGTGCATGCTTCCAGAACGGCACGGCCCAATCCTTGGCATGACTGGTGCAAGGAAATTCAATGCCCCAGTTTTGTGCTTAGCACACCGTTTTTATTTTGGTGTGAGTGTTGACGTGTCCCACTGAGCCCTGTCAGGGTTCGTGGTTTCCGACAGATGAGTTCATGGGAGATGTGCTTGTAGACACACAAGGTGCACGGTATGCACGTTGCACATGCACACCGCGAGTACTCGCAGAGTGAATGTTTTCACATAATGATGAATAGGAGCCATTGAAGAAACCCTTGCAGTGGGTGCCATAAGTGGATGCGCCCCTTCCACAAAGAATGAGTGAATGTGTTCTGCAGCTCGTTCAGTGTGACTAAGGAAGTTTGGTCCCCCCTCCCCCCAGTTTATACTGTGAAGAATGTGTAATGTTTGTCAAGCGACATATCACATGCCACTGTTTCACTGAAGCATTAATGATAGCCTGGGCTCGCTACTCAGTCTGGACAGAGGCTGCTTGACTCGCATTTCATAACGTCAACTGTTACGTAGCCAGTTGTTGCTGATACGTCATCAGCCAGCGCCACTCTGTTCATGCTTCTCACTGTTGAAAAGAATAGTGCCGTTCGAGACTAGAGAGTAAAAACCTACGGTAAAAAGTAAACGATTCAGTAGTTCACTGTCAGATTCAGAGTTTAGTGAATTATAAGGGGACGTTGCAGGACAACAGCAGTAGCTGCGCAGTGCACATTGATACAACGTAAAACTGGTGTTTTTCCTCAAACTGCACCACAGACCAATCAGAAGCCACGGTTCCATTTCAACCTTTCATACCTACCTACCTGCCTACCTATACCTACCTGCCTACCTTGGAGATTAGGAGACTGTCCAGACTGAGTTGCGAAGTGACATTTTCAGATCTGCGTAACGCAGCAAATAAGGCTGGAACCCAGGTTACTTTAATGAGGCTTGAAGCACCGGCGTCCTCAATAAAAAAAACAAGACATGAGATGCTGTTATTCTGTCTGAAAAATGTTTATAGACTTTGGCGAGATCGATCCAAAAATGCCAAAACAATATACACTACCAAGAAATACTTTTGTGTTATCCCCTGTATTGTTTATTGTTAGGGACCTTGGAGTCTGAAATAAAGATTGATTGTATTTCATGACAAGTCATTACCCCCCCCCCCCCCCACACACACACACACACACACACAAATTAAAAGTTCTCACACATTTACACACGGTTTTGTTTGTATGATTAAGAATGCAAATTATCATGCCAAATGCTTACATGCGTAGATTGTAAACATAATATAGCGACCATAATTTGTAAATAAGAAACAACTTTTTGTCTATTATTGCAGTGAATTAATATGGATAATATAATGGGCTACTACAGCATAATTTTAAAAGGTGTAGCATACATATTTCCCATGCCATAAGTTATGTCTTTCACAATTGAACGACTACTAGCCTAGGCAAACAGTTACAGTACATGTTATTGGCTTAATTATTGGTGTAGCACCACCTGGTGAAAAATCCACCAGCCGCCACTAGGAATGAGTGTCATAACACCCAGCAGTCTCATTTAAGCATCACCAGTAATGGATACACAGTTAAAATTAATTGAGAGTGTTACCAAGAGCAAGATTGGAGTACATGGCATGGCATGAACCCTACGTTGAAAAGAGTTCAAACAGGAAAGGAAAGACTTGGCTGCAGGGATGAGTACAAATGAATAGATAGGATAGGATGAGGGTGTTTTTAATTAGAAGAAATCACACCCGTGTGAAGTGAGGGCGCTCTTATCATCGTACATCATCATACAGTACATCATCTCATTCCGGCCAAACAGAATTTGTGTCCTCACCTTCGTCTTCAATGTTTGTGTTACGCAATGTTTTTGTTTACACAAACACTCAAAATTGTCCATTCATTGTCAATGGCATTTAATGTCTGTGTAGGACAAAGTTTGTGTTTGCACACACACAAAGCTGGATATAGGACGTGCTATCGCCCCTCAAAAACAAGTAGTTACACTGGTGACACACACACATCAATTGAAAGATGTGTGTGCATGTGTTGACTGTGCATTTTGTGTTCTTTTCTAAAACTGTTGACCTTTTAACACTGACAGCTCTCCAAACACTTATTCACTCTTGTGGCTGACAGCAAGTGTTTTCTGCAGTTGCACACGCACGCACGCATACGCGCGCACACACACACACACACACACACACACACACACACACACACACACACACACACACACACACACACACACACACACACACACAGTACTGTGCATATGTTCCTCCTTCGCTTGCAAAGATGACTTCCCAATGCCTTGTCGGTGCAAAGATGACTGATGAGACCGATCCTTGAACGGAATGACCGGTTGTGTGAGGGCATGCTGTGGTTGGGGGATGGCTGGGTGAGAATGAGCGGTTGTGTGAGGGCATGCTGTGGTTGGGGGATGGCTGGGTGAGAGTGAGGTGTTGGGCATCAGCCTCCCAGGTATCCGGATCCAGATAACAGCACGGTAGACTTTCAGTTTGGTCTATGCTCCCAGACAGAGGTGCGGAGTCCGCCGAAGGCAGCGCTTCTCTGGGCTACCCTGTGCATGACCTCCTCATTGATGTTGGCCACAAAGAGGAGGTCGCGAAAAGTGGTCGTTTGCAATTTTGTCTTGGAGTCTCTGCAGATTGAACTGCTTGCCGTCAGTGCAGTAGTGCAGGTCGATCTCCATGTTCCTAGATCGGAAGGCATCTGTCAGCATGGCTAACAGATGCCTTCCAATACAGACACACACACATGTACACACACGCACACACGCGTGCACGTGCACAAGTGCACACACACGTACACATTTCTCACATTTCTCTATGGGGTCAGAACAGTATCAAAAGTGTCACGGTAAATCTTACATATTTGTAACTCACAAGTTCAGATTTGCAACTCACGTGAGTGAACTCACAAGTTCAGATTTGTGTTTTGTATCTGTATTTCGCATCTGTGTTTTGTATCCGTGTTTCGCATCTGTGTTTTGTATTTGTGTTTTGTATCTGTAATTTGCATCTGTGTTTTGTATCCGTGTTTCGCATCTGTGTTTTGTATTTGTGTTTTGTATCTGTAATTTGCATCTGTGTTTTGTATCCGTGTTTCGCATCTGTGTTTGAAACACAAATACAAAACACAGTTGTGAAACAAAGATACAAAACACAGATGCAAATTACAAATACAAAACACAGATGCGAAACACGGATACAAAACACAAAACACAAATCTGAACTTGTGGATACAAAACACAAATGTGAACCTGTGAGTTCACTCACGTGAGTTGCAAATCTGAACTTGTGAGTTACAAATCTGTGAGACCTTTGAGACTGTGCTAAAACTCTGCTGCTCTACTTTTGAGACTCTTCTGACATTGGGCGTTAACAAATGTCATCATTGGCTGAGGGAATCTGTCAATCATTCTGATTGACAGATTCCTCGGCCAATCAGATCGGTCCGCCTTCAGCCAATCCTATGGCTCTAATGCCCTGGGGGCACGCTGGTCCATAGCTCTAATGCCCTATGGTGGGGGGCACGCTGGTCCATAGCTCTAACGCCCGGGGGGCACGCTGGTCCATAGCTCTAATGGACCAGCCATAGGGCGTTAGAGCTATGGACCAGCGTGCCCCCCGCCATAGGGCGTTAGGGCTATGGACCAGCGTGCCCCCCGCCATAGGGCGTTAGAGCTATGTACCAGCATGCCCCCCACCATAGGGCATTAGAGCTATGGACCAGCGTGCCCCCGCCATAGGGCGTTAGAGCTATGGACCAGCGTGCCCCCCGCCATAGGGCATTAGAGCTATGGGCCAGCGTGCCCCCCGCCATTGGGCATTAGAGCTATGGATCAGCGTGCCCCCCACCATAGGGCATTAGAGCTATGGACCAGTGTGCCCCCCGCCATAGGGCATTAGAGCTATGGACCAGCATGCCCCCCACCATAGGGCATTAGAGCTATGGACCAGTGTGCCCCCGCCATAGGGCGTTAGAGCTATGGACCAGCGTGCCCCCGCCATAGAGCATTAGAGCTATGGGCCAGCGTGCCCCCCCCACCATTGGGCATTAGAGCTATGGATCAGCGTGCCCCCCGCCATAGGGCATTAGAGCTATGGACCAGCGTGCCCCCCGCCATAGGGCATTAGAGCTATGGACCAGCGTGCCCCCCGGGCATTAGAGCTATGGACCAGCGTGCCCCCCACCATAGGGCATTAGAGCTATGGACCAGCGTGCCCCCAGGGCATTAGAGCCATAGGATTGGCTGAAGGCGGACCGATCTGATTGGCCGAGGAATCTGTCAATCAGAATGATTGACAGATTCCCTCAGCCAATGATGACGTTCGTTAACGCCCAATGTCAGAAGAGTCTCAATACAATTTACAATTTACAATTTACAATTTAGGCATTTAGCAGACGCTCTTAATCCAGAGCGACTTACATTAAGCAAAAACAAAAGCATGGCATACATCACATGTATAAAAAGTAGTTATCATGAATCATGCGTAAACTAAGAACGTAACAGTGGAGTATCTATGTAAACTATACATACTATACTATATAATATATTATACATGTGTACTATAAAGTGCTATGACTACATAAAGTGCAATTCTAGAGCTGTCTACATAACAAGCTATAAGTCTGTTTAAAATACTATCTAAGTCTACATAATGTGCTATCTAAGGGGCTAGGCTAGGGCAAGTGCTACGGGCCATGGTGGAGTCTGAAGAGGTGGGTTTTCAGACTACGGCGGAAGATTGGGAGTGAGGCTGCAGTTCTGACTGCAATGGGAAGTGCATTCCATAGTTTTGGAGCCAGAAGGGAGAAGAGTTTGGGACGTGTGGAGCGTTGTCCCGGCGTTTTTAGTGAAGGTACCTCCAGCTTCCCTGCGTTGGCTGATCTGAGTGAGCGGGAGGGTTTGTAGGGTACGATCATACTTGTGAGATATGGGGGGGCCATGCCTTTGGTTGCTTTGAATGCCAGCATCAGAGTTTTGTATTCTGTGCGGGCAGCGACCGGGAGCCAATGGAGCGAGCGGAGAAGGGGGGAGACGTGTGAGAATTTTGGCTGGTTGAAGACCAAGCGTGCTGCGGCATTTTGGATCAGTTGGAGGGGCTTAAGTGCACATGCCGGTAGGCCAGTAAGGAGGGAGTTGCAATAGTCAAGTTTTGACAAGACTGTTGTCTGGATTAGGAGCTGGGCTGACTCCTGGGTGAGGAACGGTCTAATTCGTCGTATGTTGTAGAGTGTAAACCTACAGGATCTAGTGACAGCTGTGATGTGTGTTTTGAACGAGAGCTGACTGTCCAGGACAACACCAAGGTTCCTGGCTGTCGGGACAGACTTTACCAGGGCGTTGTCTACGGAGATAGTTAGCTCCCGCATAGGGCAGGACTTAGCTGGGAAGAACAGAAGCTCAGTCTTGTCTGGGTTCAGCTTGAGGTGGTTGGAAGACATCCACTGTGAGATGTCAGCCAGGCATGCAGTGATGCGCTCTTCTACCTGGGTGGCAGAGGGGGGGAAGGATAGAAACAGTTGTGTGTCATCGGCATAGCAGTGATAGGATATATTGTGAGCAGAGATGATGGTGCCAAGGGATTTAGTGTACAGTGAGAAGAGGAGGGGACCAAGTACAGATCCCTGTGGGACCCCAGTTTGGAGGGTGCGGGGGGGTGATAGCAAACCTTTCCAAGAAACCTGGTAAGTCCGGTCAGAGAGGTAGGAGGAGAACCACTTCAGCGCCGTCCCGCCTATGCCTAGATCAGCTAGGGTGCCTAGGAGCAGCTGGTGGTTCACTGTGTCAAATGCCGCCGATAGGTCTAGGAGAATCAGGACTGCAGAGTGGGAAGCAGCCTGGGCAGCATGTAGTGCTTCTGTGACTGCGAGGAGTGCAGTTTCCGTGGAGTGTGCCTTCTTGAATCCTGACTGGTTGGGATCCAGCAGGTTGTTCTCTGAGAGATGGAGAGAAAGCTGGTTAGAGACAACACGTTCAAGGGTTTTGGAAAGAAAGGAAAGGAGTGATACCGGTCTGTAGTTCTTGACATCTGAGGGGTCAAGAGTTGGTTTTTTGAGGAGTGGTGATACCCTGGCTGACTTGAAGGCAGATGGGACACAGCCTGAGGTTACTGAGGTGTTGATAATGGAAGTGATGAAGGGGAGCAAGTCAGGTGCGATGGTCTGGAAGATTGGAGACGGGGCGGGGTCGAGAGGACAGGTGGTAGGTCTAGTGGATGTGACTAGTTTCAGGACCTCATCTGGGGATAGAGGAGAGAAGGAGGACATGCATGGTATGTTATGGTTAGCATTGGTTGAGTCGAGTGCTTCTTTATGGGGGAGGGGGGTAAAGGAGCTACTGATATCATCAACCTTCTTTTCGAAGTAGTTGGCAAAGGCCTCCGCGGTGAGGGATGAGGGTTGAGTGGGGGGAGGGGGTTTAAGGAGGGAGGAGAAAGTGGAGAAGAGTTTCCTTGGGTTAGAAGTGCAGGATTGGATTTTGGTGTGGTAGAAGGAGGTTTTAGCGGTGGTTAGTGAGAGGGAGAAGGCAGAGAGGAGTGAATGAAAGTGGGAGAGATCATCTGGTAGCTTTGTCTTGTGCCACTTCCTTTCAGCTGCCCTGAGAGGTGTTCGTTCAGATCTGAGGGTTTCAGATAACCAGGGGGCCGGTGGGGATGAGCGAGCTGGCCTGGTCGAGAGAGGGCAGTGTTGGTCAAATGCAGATGAGATAGAGGAGAGGAAGGATGTGGTTGCGGGGTCGGGTGAGAGAGAGAGGAAGGACTCTAGGGAGGGTAGAGAGGAGAGAATAGAGGATGAGAGGGAGGAGGGGTTTAGGGACTTGAGATTGCGTCGGGTGGTGACGGTCGGAGGGTGAGTAGGTTTAGGTGGGAGAGTAGAGAGAGAGAGGGAGAAGGTTATGAAGTGGTGGTCAGACCTAATTAAGGGAGTAACAGAGAGTGTGGAGGGGGAGCAGGCTCTGCAGAACACGAGGTCCAAAACATTACCAGCCTTGTGAGTGGGAGGGGAGGGAGAAAGGGAGAGGTCAAACGAGGATAGGAGGGACGTAACGGGAAGATACTTCTCTGCCGTAGGTAGGTTAAAGTCACCCAGTAGAATCAGGGGGGTGCCATCCTCCGGAAACGAGCTGATCAGAGAGTCTAGTTCTTCCAGGAAGTTCCCAAGGGTTCCTGGGGGGCGATAGAGCACAATGAGGGTGAGGGGGACTGGTTGTGATATTGAGATAGCATGAAATTCACATGTGGTGAGAGAAAGGTGAGAGAGATTTAAGACACGGAAATTCCATTTCGGGGACATGAGTATCCCTGTACCACCCCCCCTACCTGTTGAGCGAGGGGTGTGTGTGAATTTGTGTGAAACAGAGAGGGCGGCGGGGGTAGCTGTGTTATCAGGGGAAATCCAGGTTTCGGTTAGAGCAAGGAAATGCAGAGACTTGAGGGTGGCGTGGGCTGAGATAAATTCAGGCATTTCCTCTTTGGTAGCTGCGTGGCAGTTCCAAAGGCCTCCCTCCACCACAATGTGGTGACTGGGTGAACGAGCTGGGTATATGAGATTTGAGGGATTTCTGTGGCGGGGGAAGTAGTGTCTAGGGCGACATGAAAAGGGCAGGATAGGGATGGTGGGAAAACACATAGTACACAGTTAAATAAAAGAAATAAGAGCGTAATAATAGTAAAAAAAAAAATAATAATAGTAAGAAGAAGAAGATTGATACAAAACCCTGGGAGGCTGCCTCCTTCGTTAGATGTGTCTGGATGTCCGGGTCTTTGGCTTGGGCACCAGGCTAAAGTGGTCGTTGGTTAGCCGGAATGAGCTACGGATCAAGGTTCATTCACGCGCGTACTAGGGCAGTATGTATGGAAGAAAGGGAGGAAGTAAAAGAACCAACCGCAGAGATGGTTGAAGAGTAGAGGGGTAGCTTTAATGGATAGTTTATAGGGGTTAGAATAGAATAAGTGCAAAAAGGAACGGAGTGTGTTCCTCTACCTGTGTGTGTGTGTGCAGAGATTCAAAGTTTAAACAGCTGTGTAGCTGTTTATCTCCTTGTCTCTGCGACCGTGAGTGAGTGACTGAGTGATTTGAGAGCAGATATATACTGCCTGAGGCCTTTAATTAAAGCCTTGATCTGGCCAGCAGAGGGACTCAAGTAGATCACTCAGTGAGTGGTCTGTTTGATTCTGTCTGATGGCTGATTCAAAATTCAGATCAAAAGAGTCACTCCCACAAGGACTTAAAGTACCCACAGAGTATAGAATAGACAAACAGAGAAAATACAAGATGACAGAATATTAGCAGAGAGGGTAAAAAACAATGCAGACAAACAGAAACAAGCTATAACAAAAACACAGAAAGGCAGAGTGGTAAGAAAAGGAGTGAGAATGAGAGAGATAGTTTTTAAGTGGTTAGAATAGAATAAGTGCAAAAAGAACAGAGTGTGTTCCTCTACCTGTGTGTGTGTGTGCAGAGATTCAAAGTTTAAACAGCTGTGTAGCTGTTTATCTCCTTGTCTCTGCGACCGTGAGTGAGTGACTGAGTGATTTGAGAGCAGATATATACTGCCTGAGGCCTTTAATTAAAGCCTTGATCTGGCCAGCAGAGGGACTCAAGTAGATCACTCAGTGAGTGGTCTGTTTGATTCTGTCTGATGGCTGATTCAAAATTCAGATCAAAAGAGTCACTCCCACAAGGACTTAAAGTACCCACAGAGTATAGAATAGACAAACAGAGAAAATACAAGATGACAGAATATTAGCAGAGAGGGTAAAAAACAATGCAGACAAACAGAAACAAGCTATAACAAAAACACAGAAAGGCAGAGTGGTAAGAAAAGGAGTGAGAATGAGAGAGATAGTTTTTAAGTGGTTAGAATAGAATAAGTGCAAAAAGAACAGAGTGTGTTCCTCTACCTGTGTGTGTGTGTGCAGAGATTCAAAGTTTAAACATCTGTGTAGCTGTTTATCTCCTTGTCTCTGCGACCGTGAGTGAGTGACTGAGTGATTTGAGAGCAGATATATACTGCCTGAGGCCTTTGATTAAAGCCTTGATCTGGCCAGCAGAGGGACTCAAGTAGATCACTCAGTGAGTGGTCTGTTTGATTCTGTCTGATGGCTGATTCAAAATTCAGATCAAAAGAGTCACTCCCACAAGGACTTAAAGTACCCACAGAGTATAGAATAGACAAACAGAGAAAATACAAGATGACAGAATATTAGCAGAGAGGGTAAAAAACAATGCAGACAAACAGAAACAAGCTATAACAAAAACACAGAAAGGCAGAGTGGTAAGAAAAGGAGTGAGAATGAGAGAGATAGTTTTTAAGTGGTTAGAATAGAATAAGTGCAAAAAGAACAGAGTGTGTTCCTCTACCTGTGTGTGTGTGTGCAGAGATTCAAAGTTTAAACAGCTGTGTAGCTGTTTATCTCCTTGTCTCTGCGACCGTGAGTGAGTGACTGAGTGATTTGAGAGCAGATATATACTGCCTGAGGCCTTTAATTAAAGCCTTGATCTGGCCAGCAGAGGGACTCAAGTAGATCACTCAGTGAGTGGTCTGTTTGATTCTGTCTGATGGCTGATTCAAAATTCAGATCAAAAGAGTCACTCCCACAAGGACTTAAAGTACCCACAGAGTATAGAATAGACAAACAGAGAAAATACAAGATGACAGAATATTAGCAGAGAGGGTAAAAAACAATGCAGACAAACAGAAACAAGCTATAACAAAAACACAGAAAGGCAGAGTGGTAAGAAAAGGAGTGAGAATGAGAGAGATAGTTTTTAAGTGGTTAGAATAGAATAAGTGCAAAAAGAACAGAGTGTGTTCCTCTACCTGTGTGTGTGTGTGCAGAGATTCAAAGTTTAAACAGCTGTGTAGCTGTTTATCTCCTTGTCTCTGCGACCGTGAGTGAGTGACTGAGTGATTTGAGAGCAGATATATACTGCCTGAGGCCTTTAATTAAAGCCTTGATCTGGCCAGCAGAGGGACTCAAGTAGATCACTCAGTGAGTGGTCTGTTTGATTCTGTCTGATGGCTGATTCAAAATTCAGATCAAAAGAGTCACTCCCACAAGGACTTAAAGTACCCACAGAGTATAGAATAGACAAACAGAGAAAATACAAGATGACAGAATATTAGCAGAGAGGGTAAAAAACAATGCAGACAAACAGAAACAAGCTATAACAAAAACACAGAAAGGCAGAGTGGTAAGAAAAGGAGTGAGAATGAGAGAGATAGTTTTTAAGTGGTTAGAATAGAATAAGTGCAAAAAGAACAGAGTGTGTTCCTCTACCTGTGTGTGTGTGTGCAGAGATTCAAAGTTTAAACAGCTGTGTAGCTGTTTATCTCCTTGTCTCTGCGACCGTGAGTCGCGACCGTGAGTCAATAGTAGAGCAGCAGAGTTTTAGCACAGTCTCAAAGGTCTCACAGATTTGTAACTCACAAGTTCAGAGTTGCAACTCACGTGAGTGAACTCACAGGTTCACATTTGTGTTTTGTATCCACAAGTTCAGATTTGTGTTTTGTGTTTTGTATCCGTGTTAAGCATCTGTGTTTTGTATTTGTGTTTTGTATTTGTGTTTTGTATCTGTAATTTGCATCTGTGTTTTGTATCTGTGTTTCACAACTGTGTTTTGTATTTGTGTTTCAAACACAGATGCGAAACACGGATACAAAACACAGATGCAAATTATAGATACAAAACACAAATACAAAACACAAATACAAAACACAGATGCGAAACACGGATACAAAACACAGATGCAAATTACAGATACAAAACACAAATACAAAACACAAATACAAAACACAGATGCGAAACACGGATACAAAACACAGATGCGAAATACAGATACAAAACACAAATCTGAACTTGTGGATACAAAACACAAATGTGAACCTGTGAGTTCACTCACGTGAGTTCACTCACGTGAGTTGCAAATCTGAACTTGTGAGTTACAAATATGTAAGATTTACCGTGACACTTTTGATACTGTACTTACTCCATATTTCTCTCTCTGAAAGCCTTGCCTCCTTTGGGTGATAATAGTCATCTCTGCCATCATTTCTCTCGCTCTATTTCACTTTCCATCTCTCTCTCACACACACACACACACACACACACACACAATCATTTTTTATTAAAATAGTTTAGTTTTATTTGCTATGCATGCAGTGTTCAGTCCAGTGTGTTGTTTGGATTGAGGGGTTGTGGCATGTCCATGCCATGTGTTACTGCATTCTACAACTCTGTGTGGAACAGAGAAGTACTATCTTTTACTGTACACTAGGGGCCTCAAAACTCTGCGAGGTTAGCGAGGTGCAAAAACTGTGAATAGCTGTGCGGGCTTGCGTGCATCTTCAAAACTATATACCAGGGCGTTGACCTGTATAGCCCTATCGATGGCTCACCCCTGGTCTCACGGTAGCGCTATAGAACACTAAGAACAGGTCCCTTCACGTTTTGGCCTATAACTCTTGAACAGTAGGTTGTACAGGCAATGACTCAAAATCGCACAACCTATGAAGGAGAAACTCCACATATAGGCCACAGACAGTCACAATTTCGCCAGACAAGATCTTCTGCAATTTTGCATTTGCTTCAAAACACACTTTTTGCTACTGCTCCTAGACATTTTGCCCAAAACTCACACAAATCGGTACACATTATCTCTGGGGTCATAAGCTCTACCAGTCCGATTGTTCTGATTCCATTCCAGCTGGTTATGACTGCCTTCCATGTAAATGTCGTGCTCCCTGGGTAGGCAATTAACCAGCCTGCTCCAAGGAGTGCACTTTTCTAGTGTAATATCATGAAACTTAATGGGGCTTCAGAGTAAAAGCGTCCATTTCTTTCCGGCACCCCAGAGCTTCTATTTTGAAGGAATCCCGGCACTGATTGTGTGTGTCCAGTTGGAAGTTACCCCCTGTGTGTTGATGCCATGTGCTGCCCATGACCCACAGTCTGTCCAGAGGCTGCCGCTTTATCTATTCTGCACTGTCTGGCAGCCATCTGCCTCTGCTCCTGCTTTCTCACAATGATGGGAGCCAGGGCTTGCCAGAATTTATCTCTCACTTATTACACACACGCACGCACACACACACACACACACACACACGCGCACACGCACACGCACATACATACATACATACATACACACACACACACACCTACACACACACACATACACACATACAGTCATACACACACACACACACACACAGTACTGTGCATATGTTCCACAGACAGACTAGCAAAGACATACAGATGTTACATTATACATACACACACTGTCCGGCTGTGCATACACTGCACGCCATAGATTACTCCAGTGGTTTGCTTACAGAACATGACATTCTCCAAACCATGCTAAGTATTATTAATGATGCACTGGTGGGAGTGCTGGACTCCCTCTTGACCCTACATCAGCATAGTGTGGCAAATCATTGAGGGCAGAGGTTTGCCCACACTAGACTCCCTGCCAGTAACATTGCATACAGTATATCTTGTTTATGTATCTTATCAAGATATTAGGTTTTTGGATTTATTAATTTTTTCCCACATTTAACACGCTTCCTTCCTGCCATTGCTGTAGATCTGCGTCAATTAATAAATACAAACACATTTGAAACAACATAATATAGGGTTGTATAGTTTTTTTTTTTAGGTAAACAGGCATGTTTTTTGTGACTGGTCAGTGGTCACATGTGTCATCGCCCCAACTGTACATTGCCTCTCTTGCTAAGAGTGAAAGGTAGACCATGGAATGGGAAACTTACAGTGAGTCTGACTGTAAAACATGTGAGAAGGTGGTGGGCAGCGAGCAGGGGAAGTGAGGCCTGTTCGACACATGCCCCGAGCAAGATAAAGGATCCACTCGCCATCAGCTCCCACAGGCAATCAGCTCTCCTGTCATGCCTGACATCCTTACATGATTTAAGGATAGAGAAATGAAGGCATTGTAAGGAACCATGGGAAAACAAAAAGGGAAGAAAGAAGAACAGGCAGGAGAAGAATGGAGGGATGAGGAGACAGGAGGGAGATGGAAAGAAGGGGGAGATGAAGGGATGGGGAAATGAGAGGAGAGGAGAAATGAGTTAAGAAATGAGTTGGAAATGGAGAAAGCGATGGTACAGAATGCAATAGACAGGCAGTGGGAGGTAAATGGATATGAGCACCGAATGGGAGATGAAAGGGATGTACTGTATTGTCACAGCCAGGGTAGATGGATTGATTATGACAAGGAGTTGATGCAGTGAAATGATGGTAGGGTGGAGGAAGGGGGCAGCCTGTGACTGAAGAGAACAGGACCAAAACCAAGTTAGTTTGAGGTAACCATAGTGGCTGCATCCAAACTCTTCCTTAATCAAATTCGTTTTTACATCATCCCAAAACGGCCTATCTTGGGATAAATGTGACCAAGACATGACAGGGGTCCCTCCCCTTCACGCCATCTGACGCCATCCCGGTTACTGCCACACTCCTGGAATGCAGGAGTGCCGTTCTCGAACCCAAGAAAGTAAATGGGTGACTCCTCTGCCAAAAAAACAAAACAAAAACACACAGTTAAAATGACAGAGGCGCGTCGTCTAAAGCGAACTTGAGCCACGCGAGGCACCACCGAACGAGCTGTTAGGCGAACAGTCGAGCTGAACTCTGTGAAGCCAACTTCAACTCACCGTTCCAGTTATGTCCCGATAGGGACATAATTGTAACTCAAATCCCCCCTATAACCGTTTAGTCAAATCCGTCCCACGGCGTCACCAATGACATGAGAACGCGCTCACACCAGTATCATGTTGTCACTTGCCAACAAGAATAGATTTGAAAGTTTTATCAGATATTGTTGGCAAGCGATACTGTTGTACGATGGAATATAAATTAATCTTCTGGTGTCTTCGTCGGCCAACTATTTTTGTATGCTAAACCCATCTGATTAATCTGTTCCATTCCTAATTTATCCTCTTTTTCGTTGTGCCTTAACTTCTCCCAGAGACGTCTTCAGTCCAAACGCCATACTTTCCCACTCTCTCTGTTTGACTTGCAGACAAATATTTACTGTGATCAGCCCACCCAAAACCATAAATAGATTGTCACATCCCGATGAAGCAAATATTAAGACCTAAAAAAAACCCTGCTCTTTCTTTTAAATCGTCCCAGTGTCCTAGACTTGGAGAAGGATTCTGTATGTACGTGGAACAAGAAGAACTCACTGCTGTTCTTCTTGAGCCATAATTGGTGTTGGGCAGGGTGGTCTGACTCTTGGAAACACACAGTGAAGATGCATTAGTGGCGTTTGCCTTGTTTGTTCTGACACAAGGCATACTGGTTTGGTTTTATCAAGTGTATCGATTTCTGCTTGCTTTTAGCTTTTTATTATATGATTATTTCTTTCCGTACCGGGTCATACAGTATTACAGTATGAAGCCTAGTGTGTTTGTCAATTTTGTGACACACACACACACACACACACACACACACACACACACACACACACACACACACACACACACACACACACACACACACACACACAGTACAGTACAGAAATAACTATATACCATACAAACCATTTTCACAGAACATTTCTCTTTGTGTCTAATTCGGTATTTTGACATAATCACAAGGACCAAGGCTAACGTCACAGCCACTGAGGGCTGTGGCAAAACAAGGTACAGTAGGATCCATTCCAGTGGTTGAACTACACATGCCAGTGTTGGCCCGCAAATGAGCCCACATCTGAATTTCAAATGTGGTACAGTAAGACAAGATAGACCTTTATTGATCCCTGTGGGGACATTCAGGACAGGTATCATTGCAGCAGTGGTGGAAATGATCCGGATACCTGGGAGGCTGATGCCCAACGCCGCGTTGCAGTCAAGCATGGTGTAATTAAGTGAATTTACTTAATTACTGTACTTTTTGAGGCAATTTGGAGGCATTTGTACTTTACTTGAGTATTTTCAATTTCCAATACTTTTACTTCTACTCCACTACACCTTAGAGGCAAATATTAACTTTAGTTAATTTTTAGATTTTGATTATTATTGATTGATTGATTGAAATATTTACAGAATTACAGTACATTTCAAGCACAACTCAATACAAAGACTGTTGTTATTACTTATTATTACAAAACATACATTAACCACTTCAGCCCTATATACATTTCGGCCATTTGAAAATACCAGATCTACAAGTTTGTATTTTTAATCATGTTATACTAGTCTAGGTGGCGGTGGCTCACGGGTAGAGTGGCTGGATGGTATCAATGATAAAATGTGTTCAAATACCTCATTATGTAAGAATGTTGTGAATGAATTAATGTGAATTCATTCATTCATTCGTTCATTCATTCATTCATTCATTCATACTATATGTATTTGTATGATATGATGATATAGTAGGGTCTATCATACTGTTATGTTAAATGTCAAAGTAATAAAATATGGAGTGAGAAGTAACGATGCAATTTAGGAGCCCCTGAGCCCAAGAAATTTGCATCTACGAACCGCTTTAATGTTTTGTTCTGCAAGAGAAGAACAAAGGAAACCCTCCTTTACTTTATTCCATAATTAACCCCCTGACACCTACATACACAGGCATACACTGCATTAATTTCCTCATTGCTATTTTCCAACGCACACATTTATAACCTGGCGTACACTAAATACTAAATCTGCACACCTGGTGCAGCGATAGAACAGATAGACATTTCCTTACTATTTAGATTTTTAGTTTTGTTGTGATTAAGATGCGGATAAACTCATAGAAAATGTTCAAGCACTTGATTCTCATTAATCCTGTTAATAAGAATTTAAACAAAAAGTGCCACTGACGACTGTTATGCGTCTCCAAAGAATGACGAGTGGTAAGAAGAGAGAAAGGGAGAGGAAAAATAGATGCATGTGTTTCATTAAAAAGCCTGCCTACATTTTATCATTGATATAATATGTTCAAATACCTCATTATGTAAGAATGTTGTGAATCCATAGTCCCCTAGCATTCCATATCCGTCTCTGTAGCTACCGTAAGGTCATCATCTGTATCCAAATGGAGTTCCCCGTGTGCGAGGAGCACATTTCTGCTGCCACTCTGCAGTTTAAAAAGAACTGAAAATGAGCATGTATTTTGAATATTATGTTGATATGTCAGTCAGTATACCTGTATATCAGTATATATGTCTCTTGAACATGAGGGGACATCAGGCTACAGTGATTCTGACCTCAGCAACACTGCCAATGTGTTTGTCCACGTCACATCTGCGCTTTTGCTCCCCGTAAGGGTCCATTTGGTTTCATTTTACACTCTCAAAAGTTAAAGATAATTTTGTTACCAACTCCTTTAGCTGGGGACCACCTGGAACCCCCTCAAGGACCACTAGTGATATGGTTTTGGTCCTATTTTATTTGGGTGGGGTGTATAGTGATCGGTCGAGCTGTCATTGTCAAGATTGTGCCGGCCCGGCAGGGGTGTTGAAGGGTGATATTTCCCACGGTCCCATCGCAAAAAAGCAACTGAGCGACGGGACATATTTTTTACCAACGCTGACCAGCGCAACCAAAGTGAATCGATCAGTGTTATAGTGCTAATTTTGAAAGTGGAGGAAGTGGGTTATCTGACATGACAGGCTGTTCCACTCTGGGTTTTGCATACTGTTTATGCAGTGTATGCAGTCGTGAATGGAATCATGTTCTCATTGTTCTGCCTTGCTGCATGGGATAAAAATAAATAAATACGAGAAGTGATAGGGAACGAAGCTCACATCAACAATAATATGCCTACGCCCCCTTTCAGAACGACGAGCTGCCCGGAAGAGAATTTCCTATTCATTTTTCCCATAGACATAAGCCAACTTGGCTGCTGACAAATCATGACAATAAACACGTTTTTTTTGGGCAGAACAAATAATTAGCAAGAAGAAAAACTCTAAAAAAAAGTGTTGTACAGTACCTGCCCTTGTTTTCTTCTTTGTAATTATTTGTTCTGCCCAAAAAAAATAGTTTATTGTTATTGTAGAGTGGTGCCCGTTGGAGCCTCTACAGAGGTGCCGTTGCAGGGGCCCTGTCCAGAGCCCGGGCAGAGGCCTTTTGAGGCGGTTCTGGAAAACTGTGGGTCCGACCGATTCGACACCGGGCACTGAGGGGGTGTGGAACGCGTGTGTCAAATTTGAAGTAGGTGGGGCGAACGGTTCTCGAGTTATGTGGATAACAGACGTACGTACAGACGTACACACAGAGTGTGTATTGTTACTAGAGCGGTGCCCGGGGGGCCAGTGCCCGGGGGGCCAGTGCCCGGGGGGCCAGTGCCCGTGAGATACTGGGCAGTGGCCATGCCCAGTGCCCGGGCAGAGGCGTTGTGATGTCAGCTGTGGCCCGGGCAGAGGCCTTTTTGGGGCAGGCGGTTCTGGACAACCATGGGTCCGACCGACTCGACACCGGGCACTGCACCCCCTGTGGTGGCGTGGAACGTGTGTGTCGAATTTGAGGGACAGTTCTCGAGTTACGTAGATTTCAGACGTACAGTACAGATGTACACACAGAGACCTGGTGCATTTATAGTTGGATGCTTCCCCTGATTGGTTTAATTAATGTAACACTCAACACACACCCATGACTAACTCATAATCTACATACAACCTCTTTGCACCGACCTACTGTAGCACAGATCATCTAAATAAGGGCCCGAGGCCCCATAATATTAATAATCTAGTTCTAACCCTAAATGTAACCCTAAAATATAAACCTCACATTTGACCCTTAAAAGGGTTTTTTTCTTGTGAGGATCACAAAAGAGCCGAGGTACAGGAACACACACACACGCTCAGTTTCAAACCTTTGCAGTTCAAGCACTTGCAAGCCATATTTAAACTGATCATGGGAGCAAAGAGCAGTGAGATGAACGGCCACGGCTGCTCTCTGTCACACTGTTCATTACCGTGAAAAAAGACTGCCGAGACTTTGGCCAGAAGATAACCTATTTTTAGCCTCACAAAGTTCTTAATTATTAAAACCTTTGCAGATGGCCTGATACGCCAATTTATTCAGACTTTGGCGTGTCTGCGACACAACCCAGTGAGCCAGGAGCTTTTCATCACCCCCCGCCGCCAACACACACACATACACCCTCTTCTGTTATCACCAAGTCTCTCTGCGGTAGTTTGTGTGGTGTTGAAAAGGTCGCCAGAAATGACCATGTATGATGCGGTCAGCCTCAACCCGATGTGACGGCCATGATAGCAGCCTCCTATCCTCTCCTGACCCCACCGAACACACAAATACATGAAAATGAGCTGGTATGGATATATACGGTACATCTCACTCCTCCAACTCCTCCTTTTTTCATGTCTGCATGGTGCCATTTTAATTGGCAAATATTTGCAGTAGCAGACTGTTTGGTGCCTGCATGCGTTCCCTCACAAATTAGTCTTTGGGTTAGCGGGTAAATGGGTCCGCCACCCACAAAGGAAACAACACTCCTCCTGTTTATCTTCCTGAGGTTTTGCATTTTCTATACGCTTGAGCACCAATGAAAAAACAAACTGTCACTTGGTCCCAGCCTGGAAAGTATGGACTTGGAGAGGTATTACATTGTTGTTATTTTTATTATCTAAGAGCTCCTCTGAGCTGATAGATGTAATGACTGTAAGTGTGAAGCGAGGAACCGTGCAAGCCAGTAGATGTAATGGAAAACGCATGGACAGGAAGACCCCAGTGAGGTGCAGCAGCAACCTGCCCCCCCTGCTCTGCAGTCAACAGCTTAGTGAAAGGCCATCGGGGAATCAGGGTGCTGATGTGTATATTCTAAAAATAGTGGCATCCAGCGGCATAGCTCTATCTGGATAAATGGTAGCCCCAGTTTGTTTCTTCCAATGCTTATCCCTGCACTCCAAGAGAGAGGGGGAGAGACGTGCTGTCAGGGGGATATAGTGAGCTTGCCCTAGGCTGGCTGCTAAGCCCTGGTAACGTTGATAGAATAAAGGTCAGGGCAGCCCCATGTTAAATTCCACACTGTTTTCAGCTGTGTGTGTGTGTGTGTGTGTGTGTGTGTGTGTGTGTGTGTGTGTGTGTGTGTGTGTGTGTGTGTGTGTGTGTGTGTGTGTGTGTGTGTGTGTGTGTGTGTGTGTGTGTGTGTGTGTGTGTGTGTGTGTGTGTGTGTGTGTGTGGAGAGTACAATCGACTGTGTGAGTGAATGCACATGACTAAGTGCACTCTCATGTTTGCTTGGCTGTGTAGTGCAAAAACAAGTAACAAGTGCTGGATGTGGTTAATGATGTGAATGCATAATTAGCTGCTCTAATAACCAATCGTGTCAAATTATTGTTGCAGAGAAAAGCATTATTATAATGTATCACTTCACTCTGAAGAGTGAAGGTGAAAAGTAGACGGGTAAAAATTATGAGATGCCTATTCTAGGCATCTCATAATAGGTGAACATTTGGCGAAAATAGGCAGATATTTGACTACAAGCTAATAACATGTCATATTGCGAGGATATTTTGTGTAGCTTGAAAAAGTATCGAACCTGGGGAACCCGGCCATTGAAGTATAGGGTTGTAAGTGCTTAATCACATCCTTGTCACATCTTATGTACTTCTCAGTTGAGTAACATTTACAACATGGAAAATTGCATTACCGTTGAATTGTGTGTGTATGCATGCACACACGCATGTATGTCTGTAGTGTGTGTGTATTCACTGCACATGTGTTGGGTGTAATGCCAAGAAGGATTCATGGATCTGTCGCTGTGGGTTGCCAGGTGAGAAATTATTGACTTAAACCCCAATGGAATAAGAAGCCACCTGTTTGCCCCAATCCAAATGTCACCTCCTGGTATGGGGCGAGGAGGTGAGGAGAGGAGCAAACAAAAGAGTGAAGGGAAGAGAGGAAGCCAAAAGAGGGAGTTGGGGGATATAGAGGAGAACTTGATGAGAATGGATGCCCCTGGCTGTACTTCTACTGCACCTTTCAGAACAGAAGAAATCACACCCATGTGAAGTGAGAGGCACAACTATACTTTTGTTATTATAGTTACTGTACTGTACTCTGTACTGTATGGTACAGTTTTATTGTTAGTTATACTTTTATTTTTATAGTTATAGTGCTCCGTGCAAAGGTCCGTTAGGCTGCTCAACCCAGCGGTATTGCAGCTGTTCGTACCCCAAACAGACATACATAATCTTTCAGATTTTACATACTCCATCCTGATTAGCTTAGATTGGCTTCCAAAGTTTGATACGCAAATCGATTCGCATGATCTCTACAGTCATGTCACCAACACGGATCTGTTAGATTTTTCATATTCCATTCTGATTGACTACAATTGACATATATAAAGTCCGTTTAGAACAAAATTATGCAAATCATGAACGCAGCGTCCGATTGTGGTAAAACTGTGCACACACATTCCCACTAGGCTGAGGAAGAAATGCCTGATTGACTTATGTAAAACACATGTTTTCATATTACTCCTTCAGATAAAAAATATATATATATTGCTCCTACAATTTTGTCCAAACATCACAAACGTTCTGGACCTGGTGGAGAACGGTGCTCCAATGAGCACTTTTTCTAGTTTTAATATGTGATTCTCTCTCCTCCACTCTGAGTCACTATGAGCAACTTCTTCCTTTACTGTAACTTCAAAGTCACCTACCCTGTCTGTTCCCCAGGAGACCTATTTAGTTTTGCATTAGTTAATCACCAGATGGTGAATTCTGCACCAAGTCATTTTTCTACCTCTAATTTATCGTGATGAGAGACTAGAAGAGTTGAATCATCAGTAAAAAAAGAATAAGAAAAAAAACTTGTTATCCCTCTTTCTCCCCTATTTTGTCAATGCGCCAATTAAATCTGTCTGTATCACTGCTGTCATCCTACTGGCTGACCTGCCAGTGAGGAGCCTCCACTGAGAGGCTGTGGAGCCTACGTCCTACTCCTCCTGCTCAACACTCCCTGCTGACAGTTTCCGCCCCAGCCTGAGTGTGTGCAGTGACAAATATCACCCTTCCCGCCCAGCTTCCTTACCCCGAACATGCCAATTGTGAATCGTATAGAATATAGATGGATGATCAACAAAGCCAGAGGTATGTAGGCGTTTATTCCCCTGCTGTAGGGCAAACTTGGCATCAGTTCCACTGCTGATGGGCATGAACATTACCAACTAGAGGCCCTTAATTGGTTCTACGGTATTAGTCTTGCAGTTGGAATAAGCACAGTCTTTGTCTTGAAGCTTCCTGTTGGGACTATGACTTGGTAGACATGGTAATTTAGTGTGCAGCAGACAAGAAAACTGCAGGGTGTGAAGAAGAGCGAGAGGGAGAGTGGTACGATAGAGAGAGAATAATCTATCTTTAGCCTCCTATCCTAGCCGCCTGTTGGCATTCTGCTCATCTCGCTGGCCTGTCTTTTGTTCCCAAGATACACGCATTCTGCATTCACTCATTGCTCTGGCAGAGTGACACACCTGTGGTGCCATATCCATTGCCAGTGCACAGTCTGCACAATATCACTTTGCCAGCCAGGACCATGCATGTACAGTACATACACACAAACGGGTACATTTTACCACTCTCATCACTCAACTAGAAAAAGCAATTCCCGTATAAGCTGTCTGGACTAACACAAAACAAATATAGAAAACATGTTTAATAGAAATTTGCGAGATAATAAAGTATTTGCGAGAAATATTCCTTCAGTTGTTCCGTAAAAAGTCCATAGACTTGGCTGCCACACACACACACACGCAAGTACTGCGAACGGCTGGGTATGTATGTCGGTGTTGTCCACCGGCCAAATGGGTATACCGGTATGTATGTATGTAGTATGTACTGTATGACGGTGGCCAATAAGGGACCACCATTCTTGATGACGTAACTAAGGTACGTTTGGTGATCGACTGGGTGTGTGTGTGTGTGTGTGTGTGTGTGTGTGTGTGTGTGTGTGTGTGTGTGTGTGTGTGTGTGTGTGTGTGTGTGTGTGTGTGTGTGTGTGTGTGTGTGTGTGTGTGTGTGTGTGTGTGTGTGTGTGTGTGTGTGTGTGTGTGTGTGTGTGTGGTCAGTATGTCGGTCCCTTATTGGCTGTTGATGGTGACGTAACTAAGGTACGTTTGGCTCAAAGAGCAGTACTTGCGCACTCTGCTTGTGCACAAGTCTACTTGTGTGCAAGGCGCAAGTTGGCACCTCGACAGAGTGCTTTTCTAGTTAAGTATAAATCAATTGGAACACTGATTCTTTTTTACATTTCCTGAAAAGTAAAGTTTTCGGACATACAAGGCTGCTGTCTGCCTGCATGGCATGTAGGCACTGCTGTTCACGTGAAAGCTCTCAGAGATTAAACTGAGAGGGTATTTATTACCTATTCAGAGCATCTTTACAAGGGATTAGTGAGACATTCAATGGAGGTTTACTGTGTTCCTATTTCTCAGTTGGGTGGCCTTGATTAACTCTGCCACCGGGATCAGACAGGAGGCGTGAGCTAGGGTGTTATTGCTTATAGGTTTAATGCAACAGTGGTGCTTAGAATGCCCTGGTACGGAACCCCTACCCCGGGGTCACTCCAGGGCAAGAAAGAATGAATGGATGGATGATGGAGAGGGGGAGGGACAGTAATGAGATTGAGTCTGGTTGCACAATTCAAAAGGCCCCTTTTCACTCTCAGCACATGTAAATCATGTATTGTAGTGTAACTGTCATGGGGGCGGCAAGGGGCAGCAGTGGCTCAGGGGTAGAGTGGTAGAGCAGCCGAATGGGAACCGTGAGGTTACCTGTTGATGCATGGTTCCCTCCAGTATTGATGTATGAATGTTTGTGTGAATGGGTGAATGTCATGCACAAATCTACAGTATGTAAATCGCTTTGGATAAAAGCGCTATATAAATGCACCATTTACAATTTACCAAATGCACCATTTATGAAGATTCTACAAGTCCAATAATGGTAACCTGTGGCACATATTTAAGGCAATCTTGGAAAATTCTGACGGAATGGCCTTGAAATAGTTTTCAAGATCCAGATGGTCAACCATGTACAGCAGTGACTATTGGAACCCATCCATTTACTAATGGAACCCATCCATTTACTTTTGGAACCCATCCATTTGTTGTCTATATTAGATGTCTCGACTCAATGATGTGCTCTCAGGAGAAACGTACGTGTTTGACCACTGGCTTGGGAAGCAACAACCGGAGGAAAAGGGCTCTAGAGAGATGGAAGACAGTAGACGACTAGACGTAGTAGCAAACATGCTAGATTGGTTGATGTTTTTTAATGCGTACAAATACCATAATTTTATATTCTGTCAAAATGGTAAAATACAAAAAGCTTGAGGACTTATTTCCATTCTTTTGAGTGCAAATGAAGACAGTAAATGGTAAATGGTAAATGGTGCATTTATATAGCGCCTTTATCCAAGGCGCTTTACAGAGATTTGCATTACATTCACCCATTCACACACACATTCATACACCGATGGCAGCGGAAACCATGCAAGGCACCAACTAGCACATCGGGAGCAATTAGGGGTTCAGTGTCTTGCTCAAGGACACTTCGACAGTAACTCTGGGGGAGCCCGGGTTTGAACTGGAAACCTTGCGGTTCCCATCCAGGCACTCTACCCCTGAACCACCGCCGCCCCTACTGGAGGAAAAGGGCTCTAGAGGGATGGAAGTGACAGGAGTAGTAGCAAACATGCTAGATTGGTTGATGTTTTTTAATGCGTACAAATACCATAATTTTATATTCTGTCAAAATAGTAAAATACAAAAAGCTTGAGGACTTATTTCCATTCTTTTGAGTGCAAATGAAGACAGTAGTTTTGTTGGATAGGATAGCCTTGGATAGGAAAGCATTTAATACAATGTTGCTATAGATAAGTACTAGTAATCACAACCGATTTGCTGTTTATGCGTTTTGAGTCATAACCACACCTACATGTATAGCTATAAATGCGTCATAACTTATATCTATAGATTTGGTGACGTGCCTGCTGTCGCAAAAGGAATATTATTCTTATAATATGTTTTTATTTTTTACAGAGGATGGCCGATTGGTTTAGGGAGGGGGTGTCAACAAAGGCAGGCTAATACTTTGACAGAGCAGAAAGAAGCAGAGAGACAACTTCTATTGTCTGCTGTGCTGTAATGTGTGTGTAATAGCCTTGTGTAATCAGATCATAAAAAAATAAAAACTATGAGTCATATAACTACACCATTGACACAGAAGACAGACTACTTCACAAATAAGTGTCTGCTCGGGGACACAAGGAATTTGTCCCCCTGAGGTGCATTGTGCTGTTACACAAACCCTGGTCAGTTTCTCTGTTTGTTGCTATTCTGTTCTCTACTTCCATAACAACATGATCTTTAAAGCCTTGGCCTGAGCTCAGGTTAGGCTGAATGTCTTCTTGAGCAGGAGAGATTACCCTTCAGCTGCAGTGGCATTCTGCAGTAAGTGTCCTGTAAGCTCTGATGAATAACTTGACAAATCCAATGAATGCTGACCAACCTGTGGACACCAGCACAGACTGTCTACTCCAGTGGTCCCCAAAGTGGGGTCCGGGGACCCCCAGGCTACCTGAGGGAGTTCCAGGGGGTCCGGGGACCCCCAGGGCTACCTGAGGGAGTTCCAGGGGGTCCCCAGCTAAATGATTGTTTGGAACCAAATGGACCATTATGGGTCTGTAACTCAGAGAGTGTACAGATGGAACCAAATGGAGTTAAAATAACATTGATTTTACAATATAAAATATTATTACAATAAAAATATAAACAGGTTGAGAATCACTGCTAGAGCCGTGAAAATCTTCTCTTATCGGGGGGTTTCTGGCATCCCAATGTATGAATGAATGAACCATTGTAAAGCGCTTTGAGCACTTAAAAATGCAACGCTATAAAAATGCAATTCATTATACCTCTTCAAATGGGGGTCCGTGGGCTAATTAGTGTCAATTTGGGGGTCCTTGACATGAAAGGGTTTGGGAACCACTGGTCTACTCTACACTGTAGTTTTAAATGGCTCCTCGCCAGGCTTTACATATCGTCGCTGTCGGATGGAAACCTTGTATGTCCAAAATGGTTGGTTTTCTGAAAATGGGGAAAAGAACCTGTGTTCCAATGGACCTAATACAGTTATTATTTATTCACAAGCTCTTGTTATTATTTGTCATTGGTTAAATAATTATAAAACCCACAGACACACTTAACCACTTTCACTTCCTTTTTCCCCCTCTCCAAAAAATAGCAGATTTACAAGCTGCAAGGCTATTTTTTACTACTTTTGTGTGACGTCTGTAGTATGACGACGCAATGCACACAAAGTTGAAATGTGGGTCCTCTGTCCCTCATGATGCAGACCTCTACTAGGTGGCCCTGGGCCGTCAAAACCTGTTCACGGGAGATGTTGTGGTGCTCCATGATGAGTTGTGTGTGGCAGTGTGTTGGCTTTTGGATATCAATATTTTTGTAGGGCACGACAAAGGATTTGGGGTGGGTTTTCTCCCTGGTCATACTCACATTATCAGTTTATATGTGCATACATTTGTATTGGATTTATGGACTAATTATGGTGTGATTTCCCCACATGCTGTTTGTTCAAGCCAAACATTAGCACCAGATGATCAGTCTTCGTGATCTTAATGGTCTTTTCCACAAAGGGCAATTTGCAAGCCACAAAGTTGGCGGGGGCCTGCCTCTGCTAATGAAATATAGGGGAAACGACTACCATACGGAGCATTACTACAGTATACAAGTTCCCTTTGTGTGGGAGGATGGAGAACACCAGTGCCTCACTTCTGCTGGGAAGCCCTGCTCGACTTTACCCATCATTAATGAACTATAAGGCTGGATGGCTGACACGCTACCTGCTAATTAATCCGGGCTGCTAATTAGCCACCAAGGCTGTGCTCGACGTTGCTGAGTCGTGCATGTTCTCATTCATCGCCCTCAGTCCCCACCGGTTGTTTGATCGGGACGATTTGATCTAGGATTTCACAGGTGCTGAGCACAGGGTGCGCTTAAGGGCACTATGACATCAGCTTCGGACGGGGAAAGTTAAGTGCCATGACCAAGCAGCAAAATAGGATACCTTAGGGTGAGAATGTCTTTGTGTCTTCCATTGTGCAGCCAGATTCCATCAAAAGGTTGCTGTTGAAGCTTTTTCATACAACATCGTAAACAGAATACTATAGATATGACATACCCCTCCCCCCCTTCATGGGTTCTTTCATGCTATAGAAGTTTCCGGGTAGTTGAAAGGAACCATATACTGTACAGTACTGACATGATTGTGATGATACAATCCCCTCTCCTCCTGCATTTGCCCCGAATGTACTATTAAGGTCCAATTAGGATGGAATGGTGGACATAGGCTGTAGGATTATATCCTGCAATCCATTCCCAAGCTCCAGGGAATGATGTGTTGAGAGCCAACCTGACAGTGCATGTCATGCACATGTCATGGGCAATTTGTCAGCATGTTACTGCTCTCCCTGGTGAGAAATTATGCTACAGATGTCTGTAGTTCTGACCATCCAGAAAATAATAATCGATGTGTTGAAACAACCTTTTAAACCAGGTTTTTAGCCAGCTTGCCTGCGACTCCATGTTTAATATAGACATACTGTAGAATCTACAGTTGAATGTGTAGATGCACATTCAATATGGAGTTGTGTTCATGATCAAAATGCCTCAGTCAAAATGCCACAGCTCGCTTGGTCTTCAACCAGCCAAAATTCTCACACGTCTCCCCCTTCTCCGCTCCCTCCATTGGCTCCCGGTCGCTGCCCGCACAGAATACAAAACTCTGATGCTGGCATTCAAAGCAACCAAAGGTATGGCTCCCCCATATCTTGCAAGTATGATCGAACCCTACAAACCCTCCCGCGCACTCAGATCAGCCAACGCAGGGAAGCTGGAAGTACCTTCACTAAAAACGCTGGGACAACGCTCCACACGTCCAAAACTCTTCTCCCTTCTGGCTCCAAAACTATGGAATGCACTTCCCATTACAATCAGAACTGCAACCTCACTCCCAATCTTCCGTCGTAGTCTGAAAACCCACCTTCATCATGGCCCGTAGCACTTAACCTAGCCCCTTAGATAGCACTTTATGTAGACTTAGATAGCATTTTATACAGACTTATAGCATGTTACGTAGACAGCACTAGAATTGCATTTTGATGTAGTCATAGCACTTTATAGTATATATGTATAGTACTGTAGTAATGTACTATGCATAGTTTATGTATTAGTTTCATTATATAGATATTCCACTGTTACGTTCTTAGCTTACGCATGTTTCATGATAACTACTTTTTATGTATGTGATGTATTGCCATGCTTTTTGTTCTTGCTTATTGTAAATCGCTCTGGATTAAGAGCGTCTGCTAAATGCCTAAATTGTAAATTGTGTAAAAAGGGGCGTGACCCAAAATAAATTGCAATAGTAATCGTTCAAGGTTTTTTATGATCCTTAGGGTCATCCAAATAACATATTAAAATGTGATTATTATATACATTTTGGATCATGCTAAATTCAGGGGTTGAACGTTGAAAACATATAAGGCAACATTTTCAAATTTGAATTATGCTTTAAGTAGCATGTCAAATGTGACATGTGTCAATGTGACATGTCAAACTAGGGGTTATTCATGATTCTGAACCCATTCCAAGCATTAGTCTTGCACGAAAAACACTCCTTGGGCTAAAAACCGCCATAGCCAAATGTGATGACCTCATCAAATTTGTGAAGATGGACGGGGTCACCCATTGAAAGCTGATCTGACAGTAGACAAAACCATATGATCCATTTGTGGCTGATCGAATAAGCTCACGTCACTGATTCATGGCTTGGATAGGGGACACAAAGCGATCCGGGGGAAACAAGAGGATAATCCTTCAGGATCAGCTGTGTGTGGGTGGACATGAGTAACTGCAGCTGCCTGGCATGGTGTCTCTCCAAACCCCCTCCCCCCCTCTCTCCTCTCACTCTCTCTCTCTTGCTTGCTCTCTCCATGTCTCATTCCTGCTTCATGAACCTTCTGTTCAAACAAAATATCCATAAAGTCAAAATCAGATAGGCTGGCTTGCCATGGAGTTTGGTGTGCACCTTCATGCTTCCCAACACACACACACACACACACACACACACACACACACACACACACACACACACACACACACACAGCACCACTGAGTTTTGTTTCATAATCAGTTACCTGCCATTTGAGCACAATTCTTCTTTTTTGTTGCATCTTAATCTTAAAAATACGGTCTCACTGCGCACAGTTACTGTAAGACCAATTCAAAAGCTGGTCAAAACACAAAACCTCCGGACAGAATCCACCCTGTTTATAGTACGATGTTGGTTGGTCTCCCCCCCCCCCCCCCCCCCATTTACCACTGTAACAAAAACAAATCTGCTGGGATATTCTTAGCCATGATGTATTTTTTCCCAGACAATGTTGTGGAATCCCCACTTCCCACAGAAATGGAGCTCTCCGGTTTCCAGTAAATAAATAGGCAGGTGTTCCCTTGCAGAGTTGCAGCTGATGCACTGCAAGGAGAAAGCAAAAAAGTGTATCCTTGAGAATGTTCTTAATACAAATCCACTTAAAGGGATTCTTGTTCTGAGAGCAGTTTACTCTACCTAATACGTTGAGAAAGAGCAGAAAAGTAGTTTGAAAGGCTGCTCGGAAAACTGGCCTCTTTTCTGTTTTTACTCTGACTGAGAGTGCTATGAGCTGTCAGTTAAGTGCAAAGAGAAATGAAAGAACAATGTGATGTGAATGGTGCCAAGACCCTGCCCAGCTTCATTGATATACCTAATACTATTAGCAAACACTGTTAGGTAATCCAACCACACGCGGGGCTGTCCTCGCACGCACACGCACACACAAACATAGTTACAGTACGTACAACTTAATAAAAAAGTTGTTTTCGTTGTGTGCTCTCTATCCAGAAGGATGAAATAGATAGGTAGTTTGGAAGCTGAAACTGTATTGGCCTTTCAGTTTGGTTTTACCTGTTCAGAAGAATACCTCTCTTCTTCAAGCTGTACGCCCACTGATATTTGTTCAAGGCAGAGTTTTATTGTTTTTTTTAGCCCCTATTTAAATGTTTTTCTATCTGGGACAGTGTTTGACATTCTTCTCTTGCTTGTTTCAATACTGTGTTTTCTGTAAAACCGAGAAGTTCAAATTTGAGCAACGAGCGAGTTTTAAATTAATTGAGCGCATGAATGATGCTTGCTGGGTGGGTCGCTCTGATATGGACTGATATAGGAAGTATAAGTCATGAATAGAACGGCTATTTGAAAATGGCAGATCTACAAGCTCACATGTCTCTTTGCGACAGTGTGAGCTTGTAGATCTACCTTTTTAAGTATTGGGGGAGGTAGAGTTGTCCCGATCGGATCGGGTGATCGGAAATCGGGGCCAATCACGTCATTTTCAAATGATCGGAATCGGATCGGGAGCCAAAAAACATGATCGGGACATCCCTAGCATCAAGAATATATATATGTACTGTATATATATCATGATATGATATATATACAGACAGACTGATAGGCAGACATGGCTTTCTACTTTTGTTTCTTTTCTACTTTTGTTACATTAAAGTACATTCAGGACTTTTTCTTGTAACAGAGTATTTCTACATTGCAGTATTGATACTTTTAATTAGGTCAAAACGGGGTACTTTTTCCACCACCATATTCAGTCAGAGTACTACACAGTCAAATGTTTCACGACATGTGCCATACCGTCGCTGCCGGGTGGAAACTGCGTTGTAACCTTTAATTGTTAGGCACGTTAGCTTACCCAATCGGTTGTCAGCTTATAATTGGCTACTGTAACAATAATTGTAATTGAACATACTGTACAGTAGAGGGTTAGTGTCTGGGGAAATGCAATGGTACATTAGAAAGGTAATGATACATGAAGGGCTCGCTCAGGCTGATGGTTGTTTCCACATTCTGAAACCAATTATTAACTGGACAAATGGAGATCTTAACCCCAATAACTACAAATGACTGGAATGTGGGGAAAGAGGTTACTATTACACAGTAAAATCCTGTTAATTTACAGGGCAATTTCGTTACATGTGTACAAATGGATAAATCAACACTGAGCATTTTTGTGGTTATGTCATAATGTACTGATTAATATCTACAGCATTCCATAAATCCATAATACTATTTATGCCACTTACTGTAAAGAAGATTTAGTGATTATATTTCACATTTTTCTTCAAAAACATTTGACAGACACTTCTGAATAGTATAATTTAAATGTTTTGTCATTTGTAGCATTCAATTTGTGGTTTTAAATAGTAATAGCTTGATTGCAGCTAAATACCAAAACGTAATGCTTTCATATTCACAGGCGGTTGACATTTTGTCATGCCTGAGTGGCTCTGTGTTTAATTTTAGTCCATGGAGTGCAATGGATTACACGCTCATTCACCCCAAAAGACAATAAATGACTGAAGGGGAGCTTGATGTTAACATTTCAAGTGGGCTGGAGGCACATTGATTGGACTGCCGCTCAATTAATCCTCATCTCGTCCAAATCTGATTGAAAGATCAATCAATGGATGTTCATTTTGCTCTTTCCTTTGTTATTCTTTACCCTTTAACAAATGCAATATGTTTGAGTGCCAGCGGATAAAAGACTAAGCTGAAGACTGAAGTGAATGCCCAGATCAGGCAAAGATGACTTTTTATGTGGTTTTACTTACTGTATAGGAGTTCTAATGAAAAGTTATTACTCTGTGATATTTCCAACTTTTCATGCCCAAGTCTTTCAACCATATATTGCGGCGCTCGGGTGGCACAGTGGTAAAGTGCCTGCCCTTTGTCGAGCAGCTATACGAACACAATTGGACAGTTTTCAGGGGAGGGAAGATGGGCGTGGAGGGTGATATTAGGTCCTACGGGCTGGTGTAGCACCTGTCAGCAGGGGAGGGAAGATGGGCGTGGAGGGTGATATTAGGTCCTACGGGCTGGTGTAGCACCTGTCAGCAGTGAATATTGGGGCGGGAGGAGTAGGACGATGGCTTTACGTCCTCCCAGTGGGGGCTCCTCACTGGCAGGTTGAGGCAGTTGAGAATAGGATACAACAGCAGTGACAACACACAGCAATGTGTGTGGGGAGGAATGGGTAAAGAGCAACATTGTTGAAATGCACATATTGTTTTGGTCTTTGCTGTTTGCAGAACAGTAGTTGATGATTTGTCCATTGCATTGCTTTAACATATTAGACACCACTTTATGCACAATTCATTCATTCCTTTATTCATCGGGTCTAATGCTTCTTATCCTGTTTATGTTGTCAGGACCCCAGAACCAAGCACAAGTTTAAGAGCCACACCTATGGCAGCCCCACCTTCTGTGACCACTGTGGCTCTCTGCTGTACGGACTCATTCACCAGGGCATGAAGTGTGAAAGTAAGTACTATTACTTAACAACTCTTACTCTAACTTGGGGATGACCTTGTCTGTTAGACTGTTACCAGGAGGATGTTTCTGAAATGTAAAACATAAGTGTCAAGTGGTGTCAGTGGCTGAACTTGGATGATTTACAGACTACATGAGAGACAATACATGGACATCCTTAAAATTGGCTAATGGGAGGGCGGGCGGAAAGGGTAGACCTCTGATGTCACGCTCACGTCACCATGACTTAGCCTCCTAAAATCCTAGCATGAATTACAGCGAATCAATTAATTAATCATGGGGCCAAACAGTTAAAAACTGTCTGGGGTGGTCCCAAAAGCCTGAGTAGACGTGAAATATCCCTTACTGGTTAAAGGGCCACTTTTGCAACCAGATCTTATTGTAATGATGTTTGGGAGACGACAAACACTTTCCTGTGGGTTTTTTTATGTGGGTAATATGTGTTTTTAGATACTTTAGTATTTCAAAGTGTCTGTGATGTCACAAACACTGGTCTCACTTCCTTCCTGGACTACATGTTGTCTCAGTAAAACAGCCCTCCCCCTCTCCACCAGGTGGGATAAGTGCACGAAAGCATTATGGTCATTGTAGTAATCCAGCAATCCAGTCAAACCCTAGTCAAACACACAGAATACATTATTTTTCTGGCCATAGAGTGCAAATTTCAAATTGTGCTACTGAAAACCTGCGCGTCACATTACAATTTACAATTTACAATTTAGGCATTTAGCAGACGCTCTTAATCCAGAGCGACTTACAATCGGCAAGAACAAAAAGCATGGGAATACATCACATATGTAAAAATGCATTTATCGCGAAACGTGCGTAAGCTAAGAACGTGACTAGAACATATCTATATAATGACACTATACATATAAACTATAACTAGAACATATCTATATAATGACACTATACATATAAACTACACATATATGCTATACTATGCTGTACATATATACTATGAAGTGCTATGACTACATACAATGCACTTATTGTGCTGTCTACATGACATGCTATAAGTCTGTTTCAAATGCTATATAAGTCTAAGAAGTGCTGTCTAAGGGGGGTAGGGTAAGTGCTATGGGCCATGATGGAGTCTGAAAAGGTGGGTTTTCAGACTACGGCGGAAGATCGGGAGTGATGCTGCAGTTCTGATTGCAACGGGAAGTGCATTCCACAGTTTTGGGGCCAGAAGGGAGAAGAGTTTGGGACGTGTGCAGCGTTGTCCCGGCGTTTTTAGTGAGGGTACTTCCAGCTTCCCTGCGTTGGCTGATCTGAGTGCGCGGGAGGGTTTGTAGGGTTCAATCATGCTGGCAAGATATGGGGGAGCCATACCTTTGGTTGCTTTAAATGCCAACATCAGAGTTTTGTATTCTGTGCGGGCAGCGAGAATACAAAACTCTGATGTTGGCATTTAAAGCAACATTAGCTCGGGATTGCTGTTTAGCAACACTGCTGCTGACTTCCACGGACATGATCACACGCCACGGAGCATGGCCAGCCTCCCGGGACCTCGCGAAAAAACACCCTCCGATCCCGCCACAATGTGTGCGCCAGACTTGGCGCAAAGACTTGTGTGTAATACCCAAATGTACTAGCCCTGCCAAAGCCCCCGCACTGCACGTTGGGAAGGACATGTAGGGGTCACCGATTGCTGTGCAACATCCCCCTCATGTTCTCACCACCCAATTCGGCTACACCACACACACTAACCTACACAATTCTCCACATGCAACACAGAGCCCTTATTGGCTGGCCCGCTCACATGCCGATCCCCACGCAGCAAAACACAGCTGTGATTTGCCGCACGCACGCACGCACGCATGCACGCACGCATGCGCGTGTGTGTGTGCATGCATGCGTGTGTAGTTTGATTTCAGCATGTTTTACTCCCATGCACAGTTGCGCAGTGCACACCATGGAAGAAATCGGATTTTCACCCTGGGAAATTTTCAGATTTCGTATGTCGTTGCTCCAATACAATCACTAATCAAAATAATACAAAACTACACATAATAATAATAACCCATCCGTACATGTGAAGGGCACAATACTGGGTTTAAAAACACAGCTGAAACATGAAGTAGAGTCTGTCAAATCCCGCAATTTCCTTCTTCCCATTGCGCTGCAACATAACTTTAGGATGAGCCGCCCAAAGGGCGGCGAAATTCTAGTCTACTACAAATACTATTAACATTGAGTGACTGCAGTTTCTTCCAGCTGTGAAATGTCCCTTTAAAACCCAGGAACAAAACTGCACAGCCTTAAGCAGCAGGCCTCAGTCTGCATATCCATTATCAAAGCATCGCTTGGTCTATATTAATGAATCCTTCACTCTCCATTCTTCTCTCTTAATTATGTTTTAATGGTGTATTATAGACTGAATGCCTTAATTGGCTCCTGAATGGGTCACTGTCCTAAGTACAATATATTGTGGATGGTATTAGGAATTATTTCGGCAATTCCAAATCCAGACTGTGAACCACGTAAAGGAGAATTCTGGACATGTCTTACCGAAATCTGATGCTTTTATATCCAACAACCAGTGGTAGAGACAAAAAAAGAAAAAACTATGGCATGTCGGTTTTCCACACCTTATTGTTCGTCTCAGTTCCTCTAGGCCGAGGCGTAACAACATCCAGTAACCAGTAGTAGAAACGGGGGGGAAAAAACGACTCCATCCTGGACGCACCACCGCACAGTATACACACATGACACTGTTGACTGTACTGTAAGTGCTTCATTAGCTGAACATAATGCCTAATGTAAAAACTCTCTCGCTCTCTCTGTGTGTCTCTCTAGCCTGTGAAATGAATGTCCACAACACGTGTGTGATGAACGTGCCCAGCATGTGTGGAACGGACCACACCGAGAGGAGGGGACGCCTCTACATGAAGTGTGAGGTCTGCAATGACATTCTGCATGTCACAGGTACGCCACAGCGCTCCACCATTTCACACACCCCAAGTCCGAGTGTGAGTGTGTGAGTGTTTGCATAATTGAGTTTCAGCTAAATATCAATACCAAAACGTTTAAAGGTTGGCTGTGATGTCAGTTACCCAGTGCTTTTTAAAGTGGCTTAACGTACTGGGTCCCATTTTCTCATAAACCTCAGCACTGTCTTAGCTATTGGGGCACACGCATGCACACCAGTTTACGTGTGTAACGGCAGTGGGCACATACTGCATGTGATTGTGCACATGTAGCTGTATTTGCCACCTCGTAGAAGAGTGGGAGGCAACATGGTGACTTTGTATGTGTATAGGTGACTCGTTTTTCAGCACAACTTGTCGATAAAGCCCCCGTGACCCAGTCCTGCCACTAACGTGAAATGAACCAGCTCTGAGCAGGGATCTCTGAGTGTTTTACAAACACTCTGGAGTGGACACAGATCAATAGAGCTTCACCCAGAATCAAGCAGACCCATTATTCTGGGCGACCATTGTCACAACACATGTGCAAGAACGAAGAACAATTTTGGGTGAGTGGGTTGCTGTGTGAGCCCGCATCTCATGTTACTTGTGCAGTCACTGCTGTGGCTCTGTGACACCTGGAATTTACAATGATGAAGATTATTAGGCAAACCTTTTCTGGAAATTGGACACCTTGCTTATTATAAGCATACTACGGTATACAATACTTGCGATAGTTAATGTTTCATTGGAATTAAATAAGGGTCTTTGTAAACAGGGTTTGTAGGGCTGTGGCATTCCGGTATTATATATTTTGTTTTATTGCTTTGTGCTTTGTATTGAAATTACAGTACTAAAGGCAAGGCCACGGAAATATATTTAATGTATTCAATGTATAGCACGTTTTAAACACAAGGGACATTTAAAGGGCTTTGCATAAGCTATAAACGGCAATGAAGTACTAGGACAGAAGCTTTTAATACTTTGTGAACTGGTATCAGAGGCCAAAATGAATGGCAATTCATTATATATCTGCTATTTCCAATCAGTGAACCAATATTCTCCAACACTTGCTCCATGCCCACTAATCTAGACCAGAAGGCATGCTGGCTGGGCCAGGCTAGGTTACCTTTGATGCAGTAATGGTCTTTTCCTTTTTTTAGGTATTAAAAAGGTCTTAAAAGTCCTTAAATTGTCACTTCACTGTCAAGTGAAGTGACAATGTGGGGACCCCCAGGGGTTGAGAAACACGGTGTTAACCCATTTTGGGCGGGAACCCCTTTTGGTGTTAGCATTATGTTATGCTTTAGCTATTGAAAAATAGCAGATCTACAAGCTCACAGCGCGCCACCGAGTGGCGCGCTACGAGCTTGTAGGTCTGCTATTTTTGAAAAATCGAAGAACGACTGACATAGAAACATAGAAGACATTTTTAGAATCTGATCTCAGGTCAAAATGGGTTAAGCCACTGGTTATGACACCCTGTAATAAAAGCTTATTAGAGCATCTGTTCAAACAACAGTGATTGGACTAGGATCATTCAATTAGCAGGCCAAAGGGGGCTCACCGTGGCTCACACCACGGACTCAGCACGTTACTCAATTGTCAAATTGTCACATTGAGCAGTGGCTCTCAAAGTAGGGGGGTTCCAGGGGGTCCCCAACAAAGTAGTTAATATAGCATCCCAATCATTATTAAGCGCTTTTTCCATTTTTATGTTGGCTATTCAAAAATAGCAGATCAGTTTTTGAAAAATATCGAAAATGTTTGCTAAAAATGTTGATCATTTTGAATTCCTTTCACATAAATCTTGTCATCTGGGGGTCCTTAGCTGGCACAAAAGCTTTTCAGATGGTGGTCCACGGCCAAATGCATACTCATTTTGGGATCCTTGACTTGAAAACTTTTGAGAACCACTGACATAGGGGATGGAAGTAAACACATGGATCACTGTTAGGGTAACCTCGCGTCATCAGACTTTCCACCTCGGAGGGAAGCCTGGTCTGCATTCCAAAATGGCCTGTGTGATCTGGTCTAGACCACGGATATGAAAAATCAAAACAAAAACACGTGGTTCCAGTTGAAGGGTTCCGTTTTTTTGCCGACGCTTTGTTTTGGTTCCCCCAATTATAACTACTAGTTTAGTCTCCCCAGTCGCTACGAGTAGGAATAGAAGATGGATATACCAAACAAGCTATTCCTATAAGCTAATCTACGCCGCATCAAGGCTTTTATTGGGTAGGCCCTAAAATTATGATGTGGGGAATTATTTTGTGTAATGCTGGTTCCGGTTTGGTGGTTCTGGCTGGATGACTACAAATCAGTGACTACAACTACTAAAAATAAACTACTACGTAGGTTCGTTCTGCTCCCGACCGGATCAGAAACCCAAAAATGGTATGCCGCCCCGCCAGGCTACTCCAAGGGTGGATGGAATATAGCCTATGTGCAGTAAATGTGCTGTAAATATCTGTGTTGTAGGTCGGGAGAGGCTTGTTGTTGGTATCAGCCGATAATGCGGGAGTCTGTCCCTGTTACAATGCTGTGGTGGAGCCTCCATACTGACACCTAGCATCAGCTTCCAGTACTTACCGCACGACTTGCAGCACCCAAGCCGTGCTACTCATACTGTACACTGAGTTGGCGGTGCCTGGGATCGAACCCATGACCTTGTGTCCAAAGGCGAGAACGCTATCGTTTAATTTAACTGTGAGCATTTAATAATGAACCCGTATGGGTCTTTTTTGTTTCCCATTACACTCTGGATTTTAGAGTGTATACCCAAACACATTTGTATATGAAGTAGCTGAGATAGCCCAATGCACAGCAAATGGACACGGTCAAATTGAGAGAACACGTGCACCAATTTGACATCACATGCATGGTATTTTAGGACAGCACTGCACTGCATTTGGGCAAAACACAAGCAAAGTGTCCTGTTGGACAGGACGGGAGTGCTAAGCTGTATACACAGAGCCACAGTGTCTCATATTGCCATGGATAAGAAGGTTGAGGTTTATTTGACCCATCTGAGTGCACAGAGAAACAAGCTGTCATCAGACCAGATGGTCTGTTTAACGTGGCTTACAGAGAAGTATTTTGTCCAGTATTTTTCTTTTAGAAGTCTAGGATCAGTGGGACTTGGTTCAAATGAGGTCTACATGCCAGACGACACTGAGTACACTTGAACAAAGTCTGTATTTGCTGTATTTCACCAGTGCTGACCACGATTTATTGCTTATTTCTGCTTTCCTGTTTCTGCTGTGTTTATTTAACCAAGTTGATTTGAACTGATTGAGACCTGAGGCTGATTCTACAATTGCCTTCTGAATCAGTATTTCTCACACTTTCAAGATTTTTCAGAAATGTTCAAAAATAGAAGATTGTATATCAGCTAGTTTTGAGTAGCCAACTCAATCTAAAATGACACGGATGCTTTCCCGGTTTGAATGGGTTAAAGGCAGGGCAACAGATAAGGGACAACTACTGATATTTACATACTTGTCCATATTGTGTTCATTTGTGTAAAACAGCATCAGTTTATTTTTAAATATACTGTATTTATATGGAAATGAAAAGGCGACTGTACAGTTAGCAGAATTAAACTGCACAGTGATGACATTACGAGGGGAGAACGTTGCTACTAATGTAGCAACCATACTTTCAGTACAATATTGATTGAATGATACAGTTTGCCCATATACACAAACACAGACCAATCAATAATCTCTCACACATTCATGCATTTAATATCAGAACGTTACTAGACAGAAATGACTGGCAGAAACCAGGACAAGCATGTTATGAAAGGCATGGAGCTGACAAAGAAACAATGGACAAATGCAGTTCTATTTATCTAGTCCTCCAGACGACATAGACCACATAGCTTCCTCGCCTTCTCATTCCCACTAACACACAGCTCCCTTATGTCCTTCTATTGCTGTCGGTCCCCCTTTCTGCTTCTTTGTCCCGGCGAAATCTTTTGTCCATTCACAATCCATAGCAGAAGGAGATAGGTAACAATGCCGTTTGGGCTTGTGAGTACGGATAATACCCTGAACTGTTGGCATATAATATCATTTGGTGCAAACTGCCTGAGACTAAACAATTAGCCCCAGAATTTCTCTCTGTATGTGCACATATGTGCGCGTGTGGCTGACTTGTAGCCTGCCCATCCTGTGGGCACTGGGAGAGCTGGAGACAGAGCTGTAATTACATTTTGTCTTCCTTCGCTTGTTGACTCACCCACTTCTGCAGCAGAGCATCATTTAATGATGACCTGCTGCTCTCCCTCCAGTCAAAAACTTTCTCACTTCCACTGCTCTCCACATGTCACCGTATACTGCACTGTTGCTGCCAACCGTGACTGGGGACCATGTCTGGGAAGGTAATAGACAACGTCATGCATCCTCTTTTTTTCTCCCCCAAATTATAATTACTAGACCGGTGCCCGGCTTTAGTGCACCGAGTCAGTAACAATGGAAGTTGGAGATCCATGCCCCACCTGGCTATGCAATACCCGTTGTACCCGTGTCAGAGTACCCGTTCCACCCATCGGTCTGTGTCCCTTTTATGCCCATATATGGACATTTCTGTATCTGTCTCTCTGTGTCCTTTATTATATGGAGTGTTGTGATGTCTGAACAGGCCAGCTCCATATATGGAGCCTGGGCAGGGGCCCTGTCCAGAGCCTGGGCAGAGGCCTTTTGTGACGGTTCTGGACAACCGTGGGTTCGACCAACTGCACTCCCTGTGGTGGTGTGGAACGTGTGTCGAATTTGATGGGTGGGGTGGGGCGAACGGTTCTCGAGTTACATGGATTACAGACGTACACGCGGTCACGTCACACCTCCATATATGGTCACATGTCGTGACATCATGCCTCCATATAATGGTCATGCCTTGTGACGTCATGCCTCCATCCACATATGTGCAGGAGATGACCTGTTCTGACATTCCATTGTTGATCCTTTCCCACCCGTCCTTCCTCTTCGATGTCTCCCTTTTGACTGATACCTGTCCATTCAAACTCTAGACGCCAGTACAGAATTCATTCCATATGTTGATCTGACCCCCCATGCCAAAGCGCCAGTGCTCACCCAGCAGTCTGCCGTCACCCAGGCGGATGTGTGCAGGGTGAGGTTGCTTCTTGCCCTTAGGGTGTCTTACTGGTATAGTAATAATTATTTTTAGCCCTTATTCTCCCTAATTTACTCATTATGCCAATTACGTCCCCCCCACGCATTGCCGTGTTGCCACCTGCCAGCAAGGAGCCCCCACCGGGAGGACGTAAAGTCTTCCATCATTCTCCTATTCACCATTCCATGTGCATGCTGCCCCAGCCCATAAGGCGAGGGTACGTGCATCGACAAAGATCACCCACTCTACCCGGCTTCCCTCCCCAGACCACGGCCAATTGTGCACGTACAGACGCAACACACACACACACACACACACACACACACACACACACACACACACACACACACACACACACACACACACCAGTCAGAGAGTAATAATACACTCAGTTCCGTGCCGTTTTACCCAGTTCCCCTCCTCCCAGTGCTCGTCTGCCTTGTGTCTCCATGTCTTCACCTCTGTCTCCATCCGTTGCGCTCTTGTCCTCCTCTCATGGTGTAAAATGACAAGTGTCCCCTCCTCCCTCATCCCTCTGTATTCCCGTCAGTGGTGCACCCTGGTCTCAAACGGTACTCCTTAATGTCTTATTCCAGCCCTTCTGTCTTAGACTTGGAGGGTTGTATTTATAGGATAACAGGAATATTTGAGCCATACTAAGGATGATACTCTAATCGTGCAGGAGCTCTGTGTGCAGGAGCTCTTATTTGAAGCCCATAGTCACATTTACATATCTATTATCAACATGATTATTGGTATGATTCTTTAAACCAGTCATAAAGGTATCCCACCATTCAGTTCTGGCTCTTAGAATTCACTGAAAACCTGACATCTCTTCCACCCTATACCTTAATAATGCTGGACTAGATGGAAGGTGATTTCAGTGCTGGAACATTACAGACGAGATTTCAATCTGCAGGCTGCCTGGCTGCCAGGTGCTAATCAGTGGTCTGCCATTTACTTTATTGCTTCTACCCCGCCGCTTTCTGTTCCATTGGTCATTTTCATCTTATCTCTACAACATCATGCAGAGGATGAGTCATTACGTGTGAATTGCCTGCAGTTCTTTTTTCGTTTTCTTTATTTTTAATTTCTTTTGCCATAAGCAGAATGAATTAAAACTCTGTGACGTTTCCTATGAATCAGAGCTGACATTATTCCACAGCGTAGCTGACATTATTCCACAGTGTGCATTTCTTCCACAGGCTGTTGGGGCTGCAGTCTCAAGTGCTTACTATAGCTACTATTAGACTATGCCTTTACAGGTATATGTAGAGGTTAGGTTACCTTAAGCTAAGCAGGGGCTTCCAAATCTTTCCATGCCAAGGACATTCAAATGTTGGGGTGGAAAAATAGCCGATCTTTAAGCTTACAACATACACAATAATGACATATAGGAAACATGTGCACGTACAGTATGCAGTACGTGCACACACATGCATGACATCAAAGGAGGCTTGATCCCCTGCCCTTTTGCACATCGTAGCCCTGTGTATCCGATCTGATGCTGCTCACCCTCTACATGGAGAGTACATCCTTCTCCCATCCGGCCTTCGCTTGCGAGCCCCTTGTGCCACAAAAAACAGGCACAAACATTCCTTTGTCCCTGTCTCTATTTGCACACTAAATGCTGCTGTGGGTAGATCTAGGAGATAACTTATGGTAAGCACTTTTACGTACTTACCTTCATACCTTTTTACATATTATATTTGTCTCGTGCCTAATGCCTATGCACTCACACTTTTACGACTATCGCATAGCACTTTAACGCCTGCACTTTATTGGTTATGTGCACCTTTGTACTTTGGTATGATCTGCTATGTGAACTGTTTGTTTATGTGTACTGTCTCATTGTTTAATGTACGTCTATGCTGCAACCCAATTTGCCCTTCGGGGACACTAAATAAACTTGAACCTTGAACCTTGAACCTTGAACATCTGCAAACAACTGCCCTCTCCATACCATGAATGCAGCATTTGCTATGGTAAAAAAAAAAAAATGCCCCACTTTCCATGCCATACCCGAAGGCAGCATTCAGGAGAATTGCCTTTTCCTGGACTCCCCTGAACTTGAACGCAGCATTTTGATCTTGAAAGAATTTATCCATGTTGTATGCTGCATCTCCAGTAGCTAAAGAGTTAATTCCATGTTGTATGCTGCACAGGCACGGAACTACCGGGGGGGAGCGGGGTGTGGTTTCACCCGGCCCGTGACTCCAGGGGGCCCGGGGCCTGGGGCTCTCAGATGATCCATCGACGACCACACTGCGTTACACAGTCACTCACGACAGATATCCATTCAAAGCATTATCTCTCAGGGCGCTACAAATATATCTACACATCTTGTAAGTTCACGTAAGAAATAAAAATAGTGTTGACTAATCATTACAAGTATAGCTCTTATTTTGAAGAGGAAGAGGAAGTCTGTTTCGGTTGTAGCCTACTTCCATGACAGACAGTTGTTTTCCAGATCATGATGCCGGGAGGGAGGGACTGACAGACTGTAAACATTGATTAGAAGTGATGGTGGTGGTGGATTAAACATGTGCTTTTAGCCAAAGTTTATATTACCATATGAAAGCCATGATGCTGCGCATCTTTGACTTAAACAATGTGTACACACTTTGAAATATACGTTAAACATGGTGAAAGTGGATCCTATCATCCTCTACTGCGGCGGCAGCCAGCATTAGGTCAGTAATTAATTAATTAAGTTAGTAAAAGTATCACGCTGACGCTGGTAAAATCATCAGCAGCAGCTGCCCAAAGCATTAACAGGTGGCGCTTCACACTGTGCACAGGTGCATGATGGGAAGCTGAGTTTTTAGCAGCCATTACGTGTGACATACTATAGCGTCATGTCCTTGTACATCAAGCAGCCTCACAATACAGAAACAGCAGATAGGCTCCTGCCCTATGGGCCTCATGGCTCGGCACGGCTTACTTACTTGATTTCAGGTGTTACAGTACAGTACAGTACAGTACAGTACAGTACAGTACAGTACAGTACAGTAACCCCCACATGGTAACTCTGTCATTTCTCGACCGTTTCGGACGCGGGGCGGGTCGCCGGAACCAGGCCGCCCCACCCTGGCCGTGTTCCTGGGGGTCTGGACACACTGTAACTCTCTACAGTGTACAGTACAGTACAGTACAGTACAGTACAGTACAGTACAGTACAGTACAGTACAGTACAGTAAAAGTATAGTTGCACAACTCAGTTCACACGGGTGTGATTTTTAACACACACATGCTCAGTCTTGCTGTTCTTCTGTCTCTGCCCTGTCGCTCTCTTTTTCTGTGGGGTTCTAGAACACAGTGCACAGTTCCTGCTGCCAGAAGCCATGTCATTGGTATTCCCGCTCTGTCACCTATTCCCCTGCTGTTCCACCTCTCACACTGCTGCCAATATTTTAACATGCTAGTCCTTTATTTGTTTGGTTTGCTGTGTTTGTTTGTATCGTTATTTTTCTTTCTTTCTTTCTTTCTTTCTTTCACTGTAGCCTTGGATCGTAAAAAGTATGTTCTGTTTTAAGAAATGGTGGTAATCTAGTAAAGTATTAATAATACCAATCTAGGTGTTCTAATCCACCGTGGTGTGTCTGGCTTAGTTGAGTGTCTATATGGCAATAATGACCATAAAACATTTGATTCTGTGTCAAAGAATATTTTTAGAAACTGCAAAAAAGGGTATCTATTAAATATAGTGTATATTTACTCTATTATTTTGACACAGAATCAAATGTTTTATGGCCATGATTCACCAGGAGCCTGGATGGCTTGGTTCTATGCTTAAAATATGGGTTTTCTACCACAAAATGTCCACCACTGCTACAGTATGCCCTATTACGAATAAAACTGGCCTGTGTTTCGGTGAGGGATTTTATTTTATTTTATTTAAAATCTCAGCTCCATTGTCGCTCCTGGCTGTGGCCAGTACAGTAAATGTTAAAAATGGTAAATGGTGCATTTATATAGCGCCTTTATCCAAGGCACTTTACATAGATTGTGCATTACATTCACCCATTCACACACACATTCATACACTGATGGCGGCGGAAACCATGCAAGGCACCAACCAGCACATCAGGAGCAATTAGGGGTTCAGAGTCTTGCTCAAGAACACTTCGACACTAACTCTGGGGGAGCCCGGGTTCGACATGGCAACCTTGGTTACCCCTGAGCCACCACCTGAGCCAACGCCGCCCACAGTACGTCCCCAACTTCATATTTGGGCAAGACTGATATCAAGTCAAGTCAATTTGTGGTTGATCCAAAGTGCTTTCCCATCAAGAAAAACAACGATATCAAGATTAAAACAGTATGAAAAGTTAATTGCATTGAAGTAGTCATTATGTAAACATAGACAATCAATCGCCCTCAGACTGAGCTAAAAGCTAAAAGCGAGAGAGAAAAAGTGGGTCTTTGTTTAGGTTCAATTACAAATGTTCCAGTGGTGGGGCTGGACTTGATGTGTGGGAGATTGTTCTAACAATCTCCCATTGTAGGGACAGCATGAGAGAAGGCCCGATCTCCTTATCATATTGATGACGTCATTTACTATTAGACCTTGAAGTCCTTCATCAAAAACTGCTGTAATGCTGTTCCTGTTTCATTTAATACATTCTTAATTATACCCAAGGCTGAAAATGTGGTCAACCTGAACCCCATTTAGAGCAGGGGAATTAAAAGATTAAACAGATTGCTCTCCTTAAACAAGGTGATCACAGAAGTTTAAAAAGACGTGCCACATGCACTGAATTATTTTACTGATTACAATATAAAACTACATACAAATACAAATCTAAAATGCAATTGCCTATCTAAAAATCCAATAACCTAAAAACATAAATCTAAAATCTACTATTATGTATGGGATTGGTGATTTATTGTATATCTGTTTGCCATGCTGGAGTATCCAGGGCGTCTCCATTTCTTGTTTTGTGTTTCCCAGCAACTGTTAAGATGCCCTGGTTGCTGATGTCCTAACGTGTGTTTTATGAGTGTGTATCCATCTTTGAGTGAAATATCAATGACAGAGAGAAGGTTTCATGACACTTGAGGGACACACTTAAGAGTGTAGGCTGTTGAGAGCTCTTCACAAGTTCTGTGTGGAAAATGCTGTGTCAAACACCCACCAAGTGTCACGTTTTCCTAATCCTTCTCAATAACGACTTTGATTACCACATTTAGCCATTTAGCCTCCTCAGTCCAGTGCACGTCTTGACACTGCGCACATGCACAACACATACGCACGCACGCACGCACACACACACGCACGCACACACAAACTAGACACATCATTAGCTTGTTTTATGGAGATGAAGCTAAGCCATAAAGTTCAAACTGGGTGGTCTCAGCAACAGAAAACAACAGAATGAAAAATAGTGTAGTCTAGGTTTCCCCCTACAGGCCCAGGCTGGAATTACATCTGTGCCTGTCGGGAGGAGATTGCATTGGAAATTACCTTTTAATGGCACCGTAGCTAAAGTGATGATTTTCCTCTGTCTAGATAATTATGTAAATCACACAATTTGCATCCTCGGGCACTGTGAGTTTTTGACTTTTCTTCTGCTGTTTATTGTCAGCAGAGGAGTGGCCTTACCTACCTAGTACCTACTTACAGTATAGGCTAAGGCTACCCACTCTGTTTCTTCACATGTGGTTGAAGGGCACCACCACATATCTGCTAGTTAGCCAACAGAATAATAATGGGACACCTGCAAAGTTACCCTTCATTGATTTTCTTCATTGATTTTCATCATTCATTTAACTCTCATTCAACAAGTGAGCTTTTAGTTGGGAAACATATTGACAACTTTGGGTTGAATTTTAATCTTGTGGGCTGGATACTGGATTTATTTTATCTCAAAGAACTCAGTCATTGTACATTATTGTTGGCCTGATCTGTTCTCTCTCTCTTCTCAAAAGTCAACATAATTGGAATTTGCAGATGACATTATCATCATCATTATATTATTTATATTATCTTCTATAAGCCACCAAATCTCTCTCTGCAGAATCTCTCACCGGGGCATAACGTCTTCAACGTTTTTCAGGCCAAGGTCCCTTAGCTGAGAGAGAGATGAAGCAGGGACCCCACTACAGTACATAAACAATTCATGTTAAATGTGTTTTCAGTACACCAAACCTCTTTGCTGAAAATAGCCGATCTACAAGTTCACAGTTAATTGAGAATGTTGTTTGAGAATGTAAAGAAATGACCTGCAACGGTGATGATTCTGTATGTTGGTTTGTTTCATATTCATGAACCTTAGCGCCCCTATTCTGAGGTAAATATTCAGTAAAAATAGCAGATCTACAAGCTCAAAACAGGTTGTGCTGCGATACATTGTGAGCCTGTAGATCAGCTATTTTTGGCAAACAGATCTGGCGTTGAGTGGACTTACTATAGAGTCCTAGGAAACCCTGATCAACTACAAGTATAGGGTTTAAATTGTTAAGCATAGGAATGCAACCATCAACCATCAACCATATTGTTGATCAGAGCAGCAACATAATTGGAGTCAAACATGCTTGTCTGAGTTATGCCCACTGCATTCAGGGTTTCTCCTCACAGCCGCTCACTGTCAACTGATGAGGACTAATGGACAGAAAGATTGTCAGTTAGATGGATGACCACTGGATTGATTTCTTCGTATCATGCAGTCTTTTAGCCTGTGTAAATGTGTTCTTTATTATTGTGATGTGATTTCTGTACTATTATTGTGTTAGTCATTTCCCAATGGTATTATAATAAAATATTCGTCTTGAGTTCTGGAGATACACTGTAGGAGGAGACGTGCTGGCAAGGCAATTTAGCCCTTTGCTAATTTGTTTTGTTACATTCTGTTCTCACTCAATCACATTATGGGAACAAAATGTATTAAAGTGAAATTATGAGATTATTCTTCAGGGTCCATACAGTCTTTGAAGGCCCATTGTGTCCCTTGGGCCAAATGGCTGACTTCTCATCGCATTCACATCGAAACCTAATACACACATAAAGATGATTTCTTGCAAGACAAGCTTACATTTTTCAGATAATAATGTTCAGTATCCTGTTCCCCCTCAAGCATAACCTCTTTTTAACATCTCTCTCTCTCTCTCTCTCTCTCTCTCTCTCTCTCTCTCTCTCTCTCTCTCTCTCTCTCTCTCTCTCTCGTTCCCTTAAAATCCCTTAAATCTTAGATGTTTGTTTGTGTTTGTTTAAAAGCCTCTCTAACAAGACGTAGGTTTATTTTCTGGCTGTGCCTTTTCTGCTGGATATTCTATCCCCATGCCTAGAGGGCGAGCCACAGCGACTTTTGCAGTTGTCAATGATCACATCATATAAAAAAAAAAATCAATTCTCCCGTTCTAGGCTGCAAAGAATTGGGGAAGATTGTTAATATTTCCATTCATTTGCCCTCTGCCAGAGGTTGTACATAAGGAGAAATTATTTGCACAGAGTCTAGCATAATGTATCATAAGAATGGTCAGCAGAGGCTGCATTTTATGTGCAGACTGAGACTTATCATTGGTTAATAAGAACAAACTCTATAAAATCATCAATGTATCCATCAAAATAGCTGGTGTACGACTTGAGAGTATGACATCAATCTATGAGACCTGGGTACTCAGGAAGGGGAAAACTATTGCTAGGGATAGAAGATTGTTTGTGCCCATAAGTATAGGACTTCTGAACAAGCAGGCCCCATCTAAGTTCTGTGCATAAAATATAATCCAATGTGATGCCTCTTGGAAATATGACTGGTAGCCTTTTGTTTCTTTTTCAATCTCTGCAAGAGAGGAGCTATGACGTATTGTCAGTGTGATCTGTTTGTATTGTGTAGATGTGTTGTTTTTTTGTATCCTGATAACTGCTTGGCACAAAACACATTTCCGCAAAGACATCTATAATTTAAATGGTACCAATCAAGAGTCAAATATTAGATGATTGCGGGGAAAGGAACTGGTTAATTTTTTGTATATTGTATACTCATTTTGTTTGAGAGTCCAGTTCGGAGTTCATTTTGAAAGTCAAAGACAAAATATACATCAGTTTCACTTTTCTGCCTCCCTTCTAGGTGGAACGTCAGTTATTATTATTAGTATCATCACTACTGTATTGTGATGGGCAGTGCCACATGAGGAGGACATTCCCAGGGTCTCCGGGGTCAAGGGCTTGCCTGGCAAGGCTTAAGCCTGTCTATGTGGAAATACTTTGTAATTGTGTGTGCGTGCGTGCATGTGTGCCCCTGCATTCATTCCCTTTGGGGATGTGTGTCTGTGTGCAGCGGTGTGTGAGAAAGCACACATTTCCATGAGTGCTTTGTCTTTTCCATGTGTGTACAGTATGTGTGTGTATGCAGACTACAGACTCAGTATGTGTGTGTATGCAGACTACAGACTCAGTATGTGTGTGCATGCAGACTACAGACTCAGTATGTGTGTGCATGCAGACTACAGACTCAGTATGTGTGTGTATGCAGACTACAGACTCAGTATGTGTGTGCATGCAGACTACAGACTCAGTATGTGTGTGCATGCAGACTACAGACTCAGTATGTGTGTGCATGCAGACTACAGACTCAGTATGTGTGTGTATGCAGAATACAGACTCAGTATGTGTGTGTATGCAGACTACAGACTCAGTATGTGTGTGCATGCAGACTACAGACTCTGTAGTCTGCATGCACACACATGTACACACATGGAAAAGACAGAGGCATGGTAGCACACTCTGTAGTACAGAGTGTGCTACCGTGCCTCTGCCTGTGCGTGTGAGCACGCGCATGCATACATGTTGTTGCCAGGTCTGGCAGTGCTCCATGCATGGTTCACTGCTAATGGGGTGCTAAAGTCCCGGGTGTCGGTCTGTGTTTACAGAACAGCTAAATACAGAAACCCGGGGAGAGGGGAGAGTCGGCTCCCGCTCAGGAATTAGACCACGACAGTTTAGATACAGTGCTTTTATTACTCTCATCTTTTGTTTGAAGCTGTACACCCGTTCCTTGGATGTGTACACCACTATACCTACTCTTATTTTTGATTGCATTGTCAGAGACACAATTGTCGTTGTGTGTGGTTATAAACCATTCATTTGTCCATTCAGTGATTGATGAGCTACTTTATTTGTAGCCATATACTGTAGATTCATTGATGCTTCTATTGACCAAACACGCACAATTATACTGTACAGTGTACATGAACATGTGTACATGTATTTGTACATGTCTGTTCAGAGGATAAAAAAACAAGTGCATGCAATTAGTCTGTACAATAAGCCATTTTGCTGTCTCTCTCTTTCCACAGTGAAAGAAGGCAGGAATCTGATTCCCATGGACCCCAACGGCCTGTCTGACCCCTACGTGAAGCTCAAGCTCATACCAGACCCCAAGAGTGACACCAAACAGAAGACCAAAACCATCCACAACAACCTCAATCCCGTCTGGAATGAATACTTTAAGTTGTGAGTTGATGGGAAGTGGTGAAGGGTGACACCCTCCTTCACAGTCCCTCAGCCTGCTCAATTTGTTTAGTTAACTGTAACTAGTCCTTACCCATTCGAATATATGAACACCAAATTATGTACAGTGTGGGTAATGCGATTTAATAGATCATATTATTGATGTACTGTATGTATTTTGAGGTGTGTTGTAACTGTGGCCCATACGGTTTGAGAGAAAGTTTTCGCTTTTTCCCATACTGTATAAGTGAATGGGAAAATTGAATTTACTAATACATTTAATTAACAGCGTTAAATTTGTTAAATTGAAAAAGGGCTTCGTTAAGACCTCCATAATATTATGGTCCTAGCCTGTGTGAAAATTCTGAGCGATTGGTGCAGCCAGTGAGGAGCAGCGACAGGGTTTCAGACATTCATTCATTCATTCATTCATTCATTCAATCAGACAGACATTCAGACAGACATTCCGTTAATTATATGTTAGATAATTATATGATCGATCTGAATATGCATTTTTAGTTATTGTCTCCGCCGGACCGAAGGCATGGCCGTGACTGTTTCCTGTCCGTTCTGCATGGGTACAATTTTGGCAATCCGTGCCTGTCACGCCCGAGGTACCCTCACAAAAAACAGTAATCCTGGTCTCTAAACTGCCTCCCCCTCGCCAGCCGGGGCGCCTGATGGGGGGGAAAGGAACTGGTGGAACGTGTTCTTTCCACGTGCTACGTACAACCGGGGAAACTCCCCCCTGTCAGGTGAAAAGAAGCGGCTTGGACGCTCATGCATTGAAGGGGAAGCATGAGGTCAGTGTGTTTCTCTCCCCAGGTTGGCGGAGGGAGTGTAGATCCCAGGATTACATTAGATAATTGACAAAATGGGTTAATTTAATTATGGGGGGAAAAAATTAAAGAAAAAAAACAATCGTCTAGTCTGCTCAAAGTCAATACACATCAGTGCAGTGCAATATGAATATTTAGAAACGCCTGCAGTATTTTGTCTCAATTTAGTAATTGAGTCCACATTGAATGACATATTGACTCATCACTAACTTGTGCTGGTCTTGTGTTACCCTGTGTGTTGTCCAGCAAGCTGAAGGCTCAAGATAAGGACCGCAGACTGTCTGTGGAGGTATGGGACTGGGACCGCACCACCAGGAATGACTTCATGGGAGCACTGTCCTTCGGAGTGTCCGAGCTAATGAAGGCCCCTGCCGATGGCTGGTAGGTGTCATCCTACCTGTTGTAGCCATAGATATTTAAAAAATAGATGCCTCATTGGCCACTGCGGTTCTTTGGAGCCATACAGTATGTGTGCAAGAGGGGGCGCAAGCTTAATAATTTAAAAAAACAAACAAAAAACGATAACGACGAATACAAAAATAAATTAAAATAAACAAAGCCACTATGATGCTCCCGCCACTAGCAAAAACATTACATCACCCCATGGCTGAGCACCAACATTCAGCACCATCAATACAACACCCCTTCATCAGTCTCTCTCAGTTTTTGTTAGTTGCTGCCCCACAACTGGTCCCTTTATTTGACCTAAATGTATTGCACAAACAGAACAAATTTGAACGTTACAGACAGCAACTTTCTTTAATTGGAAATGGTTTTGGGTGGCATACAGCATATTGGCTCCAGGCATGTGTCAGGTTTCCTTCTTCTCCTCCTTACTCCCTTTGGTCTCTTCACAACTCTTCACAACAAGGCCTCGATTATTTTTCGACACTTTTTACAGCAGATGTGAAGATCCCTCAGTTTGTTAACGGTAAACCAGGAATTCTAACATTGCCTCTATATTTGTTGTAGGGCTAACCAACATTCCATTCCCAGCCAACACTGACCAATCGTCATTCGTCTGTGTCTCTGAAACTCTATTGCGAACACAGAGGTTGTACTGATAATTCAAAATACCTGAGTGTGATAACTATAACTCTTACTTCCTGGTATTTAGCCTCTACCCTGAGTGGCTGTGACCTTGTTCGCTGTGTTTATGACAAAATAGGGATTTTGACATCAGAAAATATGAGTCAGATTTAGGTAATGGTGTTATTGACTACTTGGCATGCCAGGCCAATGCTTTCTTGTGAAATACATCATGGGAATTCTAGGAACACAGAGAAAGTCTGAAATAAGTCTGAATTAAGCATAGTTGTTTCTTGTTTAGACTACGGCAGTCATCAACAATTAACTGAAATGTGTATCAACATGAGTGTTGGCCTTTAAGGTTAATGTGAGCAAATATAATCCGTAACTGCAATAATGAATAATGGCAACAGGTACAGGATTCTGAACTGTTATGCGTGTCAAATATGAAGAAAATGATAACCCTTAAGAAAATGGACCAAGTTATTTATTTCTCATCTCCGTTCCTGTCTGTCTGTCTGTCTCTGTGTCAGGTACAAGATGTTGGCCCAGGAGGAAGGAGAGTATTACAACGTGCCCATCTCGGAGGAGGATGATGGCAACGAGGAGCTGAGACAGAAATTTGAGGTGAGGACTGGGTTAGAAGAAACAAACACCATGTTTCGCTGTCATTGCTTACTGCATAGAATGTTAGGTGAAAGTTTTACAACAGTCTCATCAAGAGTGTGCAGTTTGTGTGTTTCAAAAACGTGAATGTGAAGCACTCCAGCTTCACAATACACAACACTTATACTTCACCTCCGTTGTTTACATTCTTCTGGTTGGCTCTTATGTTTTTGTTTGTTGTTTATGTATGTACATGTTGTGTCTCTTTATACGTGAAACGTAAGATGACAATATTGCTGCGTCACAGTGAGTCTGTTAGCGTCACAATTGTCACGGGTTTCACCGAGACAAAGTCCACTTAGCCTGCTAAACCCATGAAGGCTACCCCTGCGCCTTCCCTAATCCACTCCAATCTAATTAATCACGCCTAGTTAAACCCTGACAGTTGCGTCTTCATCCTGTTTCGACTGTCATTTCTCTGCATGACAGTGCGGGCGGGGCCGCCCACAACTTTGACACCTGATACAGCAGCATCTGGAGACGATAATGAACTGCTACAGGTTCCTGTCAATTAAGAGTGACAGCCTGACAGTCGCACCTCTTGATGACCTCTGTTAGCTCACCAGGGTCATCACTTGATCTCTGTGATTTGAGCACTGGCTCTGTGCCCAGCTTCCTTTGATCATTTTACATTTCTTAAATATAACTGAGCTTCTCCTCAAAAAGTGGATGTGTACTAATGTAGAATAAAGGGACCAGCACATTATCAGTCGAGACTGTACCAACCCCCTTATTATGCTCGATGATGAAAACAGGCAGACATTTCATTTTACTAGACTATATTTTATTTGTGATGACGTATTCAGCATAAATATGCTCAGAAGTTAGTATTACTGATAAAGTTAGGCTTCCTTGATAACAAACTCGAATTAGGTATATTGTCCTATCGCTATAGAGCGTCGCAGTCTCGCTCCCTGTGAGGGCACCAGGAAATAATAAAAAGTGTTTATTTAAAGACCTTTGAAGCCTCGGACAAAGCCAACTCGGCAGGTGACAACTCATGACAATAATAATTACTAGAAAAAGTGCCCCTTGGGGCACAGGTCTCCACCAGGGCAGGTCAGGTTGTGGCCTCCTGGTGGCGCTATAATAAGCCAATGTGAAAAGGGAGCCATTTCTTCTTACACCTTGGATGGCAATTGGATGATTTTAGGCATCTTGTTCCAAAAATGTGTAAAAATCCACCTGTGTTGTGTTTTACAAAAGTCGTCCTCCTGGTGGGGCTATTACAGGCCGTTCTGGACCATTTGGGGCAGAGGTTCATCGTTGGCATCCATGGAGTGTGTGTGCAAAGTTTGGCATCGACCAGGTTAACGGTGCCGGAGATTGGCTGTACACGGACAGACGGACACACACACACACTGACAGACGGACGGAGTGCAAAACATACTCTCTCCCCATGCCTTCGGCCTGGTGGAGACAATAATAATAATAATATTTTTTGGGTCGAACAGATAATTAGAAATACGAAAAAAGGGGGACACAGTCGGTAGTGTTGTCGCCTCACAGCTAGAAGGTCCTAGGTTTGATTCCCGCTGGGGACGCTGTGGGCGCTGGCGGCGTGTCCTCTCCTCTGTGTCATCAGTGCCCATATACCCGAAAGGGCCTTTCTGTGTGGAGTTTGCATGTTCTCCCCGTGTCCCCTAGGGTAGGTACGCTCACAAAAAACATGCAGTAATCCTGGTCTCTAACCTGCCTCCCCCTGGCCAGCCAGGGCGCCTGATGGAGGGGAAAGGAACTGGTTGGAATAACGTGTTCCTTCCACGCGCTACATCCAAACAGGGAAACTCCCCCCTGTCAGGTGTAAAGGAGCGACTTGGACACTCATGCATGGAGGAAGCATGAGTTCAAGTCCGTTGCTCTCCCCAGGTTGGCGGAGGGTGTGTAGAGCCCAGGATCACATTAGATAATTGACACAGGGGTGAAAAATGGGTTACAAAATCGTGGGATAAAAATTATTTAAAAAAAGAAATAAAGATGAAAAAAGGGCAGCTGGGTACAACACTTTATTTGTTGTTTTCCTTCTTTCTAATTATTTGTTCGGCCCAAAAGAATGTGTTTATTGTCATGAGTTGTCACCTGCCGAGTTGACTTTGTCCGAGGCTTTAAAGGTCTTTAAATAAATACTTTTTGAAACGTCTATGGGGAAAATTAATGGGGAATTATTTCCTGGTGCCCTCGTCGTTCTGAACTGCGACGCTCTATAGAACTCTGGTTAAGGCCTTTCTGTATCTCTGCTCATTGGATCAAAAGAGAACATTTGCAGGTTTACTACTGCAAACAAACACTGCAAAACACACATTCACATAATTTCTCGCACCCATAGCATGCATGCACTCTAAATTCACACAGGATACAACTTGATCCCTCATAAAAGGTGTTTATAACTACTCTTTTCCTGCCTGCAAGCTGTGACATCTCGCTGCCTAATCTGGTGTGAAATCATCGAACAAGCAACATTGTTAATTTTTAGTAAAAGAGATAACTCTAGTGGCATTACTCCCTCTATTTATTAATTCAACATAATAATTCAAAACATCTTTTGAATGAAAGAAAGATTTATCAATTTCAAAATACTGTATGAAAGCCAAATAGTTCTTGTTGTTGTTGTTATTGTGGGCTCGCTCTGGCGAGCACACACTAGTTCTGTACAGTTTATATTTATTTATTCTAAGTTTTGCCACTTTTTTTGGCACCCTACTACTTTCACTTACTTTATGCTAGCAATTTAGTTCAAACTTCAACATGTTCAGCTTTATGCAGTTGTTATTATTGCTTGTACTTTTCTTTTTACAAATTATTATACTTTTTTTTAACTTTTTAACATTCTAATTCTAATGAGTCTATAGGAAAAGGGTCCATTTTTCACAGATCATTTTTCGTGCTCTTAAATGACCTGTAATAGAGTTTCAAAACCAAGCAAAACAATACTGTATATCATTTCACTGTGTGCTGGTACTCACTCAGAAAGAGTGTACCAGCTGGTACCCAACAACAACCTATTATCAACAGCTCCACTCAAGGACCCTCTCGAAAACGAGATGTTACATCCGTCTTGGAAATGAAGCCAGTGAGGAAGTTGATTAACACACTGCAGTTCTGATTAATATTGGCGTGAGTGGGCCATGCCCCCTTAACTGGACCATCTCGCTCCTCCTTCAAGACTGCCAGTTTAAAAAAGAAAAAAAATCTGGTCATTTTTAATTAATAGCGTTTCGGCGTTAAGCCTTTGGTGATTAATTTGGTGATGCCTCATTCTATTCTATTCAAAATAGGAACAGCACAATGGTGTAAAACGGAAAATCTAAAATGTGTCATGGACAAGAGCATAAGACCAAGGCTTTGCCACGGACACATTTGTGTATGTACACTTTGTACAGACATATTGATGATCCCTGTGCAGCATTTGTATGCCTACCTTCAAACTCTTGCTAAACCCACCTCTACCCCAGCTCCTCTTTTTTTAGATAGGGAAAGTTTTTGACCAATTTGCTAAATATACAGTATGCTTACCAATAGCTTTCTCCACAATAATGTGTTCATAAAGGTGTCTATACTAACACCTCACAATATGTCCCAACCCAACTCCTATGGATAACTTTGCAGGAGCCAATCAAAGTTGGGGTAACCGGAGGGCCTGGGCAAAGAACTGAAAAAACTCTTCCAACTCTCATAGATGTAGATGTAGGTCTATGTTAACATTTCCAGACATTTATTACCTTGCCCTAACCTAATGACCTAACCTTTCTCATTAGCACAATAATAAATACCTACAGTATATAACCAGCACACGCTGGCTGACCAGGTGTGAATTGAAGGATGGTTAGAGATCAATCTGAAAAAAGCTATTGGCCACCTCAAGTTCACCGGCCATGTACTGTACATGTAATGTGCCCTCTTCACAGTGAGTGGTAACATGCTATCTATGCACAGACAAGATCAGCTCATGACTGCCCGACCAGGAGAGGAGAGGATTACTGATGACTTTGCCAATGCTGAGCAGTGATCAGCAACCTCAACGTAGTATCAGTGATGGTTATCCCCTGAGAACTAAGAAGGTAACTCTCATGGATGGAATGGCAGTGGGACAGGGAATTGGAAAGCCATCATAGATCATGTGCCCAGTAGGCTGACCACTCCACAGCCACACTGGACAGCAAGTCCAAATAGTATAGAGAGATCAATGTAGTGTATGACCTCTTTAATCTCCCATCTTTACTGAAGGAGGCCACACGGAAGAGATTCCAGGGTGGCAAACAAACAGTTCCTGTCAGACGGGAAGCGAGTGATGCAGACGTTCTCGCTTGGATCAGCGGCGCTACTGTACATGAGGGGCGCGGGCCGTAGCGCGGGCACGTCCAAAATAAGGGTGCTTCCCGTCTGAAACGACCTTTACAAGGGTTCTATGCCTTCTCTGTAGTTGACAGGACTGGGCATTGATGATAACGTGGCAGATGAAGATACTTCAATTAGCATGGTTACAACACTGTGTAATGGAAGATGCCTGGAAGATGCCTGGAATGGAAGATGTGTTTATTTGGTAATTTCTTGTTTTTATTGGACACGGTGGCACAGTCGGTAGTGCTGCTACATCCGGCCGGGGAAACTCTCCCCTGTCAGGTGAAAAGAAGCAGCTTGGACTCCTCATGCATAGAAGGAAGCATGAGGTCAGTCCGCTGCCCCCCCAGGTTGGCAGAGGAAGTGTAGCGCCCAGGAATTACATTTGATAATTGACACTGGGTGAAAAAATGGGTTAAAAAAAAGTAAAGTAAAGTAACTAGTTACTTTCATAATTTAGTAACTAGTAAAGTAATTAGTTACTTTTTCAGACTAGTAACTATAACTAATTACTTTTTAAAAGTAACTTGTCATCCCACCAGTTCATATTGGCCAATTGTAAAACAATATATATTTTAGCCCAGGCCCTCCGGGTACCCCAACTTTGATTGGCTCCCACAAAGTGTCCCATGGGAGTTTGGTTGGAACAAATTGAGAGGTGTGTCTCAGGTAGTGTCCGGTTAGCTCAGTCGGTAGAGCTCTCGCCTTTGGACCACAAGGTCATGGGTTCGATCCCGGGCACCACCAACTCTGCGTATATGAGTAGCACGGCTTGGGTGCAGCAAGTCGTGCAGTAAGTCCTGGGAGCGCATTGTAACGGGGGACAGACTACCGCGTGTTACCGGCTGATACCGACAATAAACCTCTCCCGGCCTACTTGAGTACTTAAGCCCTATTCATAGTCCAGATTTGGGTGAATTCAGTGGTCACCACACCAGCGGTGGTTTTGATGGCGCTGCTCATAGTCCATCACCATGCTCATACCCTCCATGGCCAACACTTCCTCAAATTCGTCCATTGTGTTCCCTCTGCTTTCTCTCTACTGCCTATCTGCCTCTATTCTATTCCTTTCTGGTCCTTTTCTGTTCCTTTCCTATTCTATTTCTGTCTCTATTATTTAATTCCTTTGTTCTCTCGTTCTCTCGCTGCTCTGTTTCGGGAGTTTGTTTGTTTTTACATCGGGAGCTCAGCTTGCAAAACCAAGGGGGCCGCTCACCCAACTTTTTTGTGTGTGACTGACGCTGCCTATTGGACATAATGTAATACCTAATGTATCAATTGGTCAATTGAATAAATCCAGCATTTTAACAACACGTCGTCGTCCAGAGCTCTCATTGTAACTATTATAAAGTATAGCCAGCACAACATAACAACTTCTAGACCAATCACATTGCTCTTCACTGCGGCTCAGGCTCATGTTGTTAGTTTTTGGTGATAGCGATGGTCACCTCTTCACCGAAAGCTGGAGTATGAATAGGCCTTTAGTAGACACCTTTATGATTTGTGAAGAAAGCTATTGGTAAACTATTTTGCAGATTAGTCAAAATAATTTGCTAACTTTCCCCAACTATTCTCATCTGATCTTGACATTAGACAATGTTGCTGCTGCTCTGTTTTGAAGTAAATGTAATGTCTTATTTTGATGAAAGTGAACCAGACAGAACTTTTATTTATTAATTTCAGGCATGGATTGAATTAATTACATTTAGTTTAGTGTGAAAGTTTTGCCGAGTTCTGGCATGACTTCTGTCCTTTCTAGGGTGGCCATTCAGTGACAAGCAGTTTATATTTACACTTTGTCAACAACTTTGCCTACTGTTTGCCTACCCCGTTCAATTGCTGGACCAAAAAAGCCCTAAGAATTACGTATCCAAGGAGTAGTCCTCTGTATCCCTACTGCAACTTCATTTTGACAAATTCAACAGACCTCATTATTGAGATATAGCAGATATTCCTGTCACCCTGTTACTTTAACAAACATGACTTGGACCAGGTGCTGATAATTGCACTTTACATGGAACTGAAAACTGGTCACCCTTTTGTCTTGATGGTAACTTTGGTATAACCAGACTTTGGCATGAAGTCCAGTGTTCATTCATCACTCCCGAATTGAGAACTGCATTGCAAATGTGTGTTCACTTTGAGTCTTTCTCGCCCTGCTGTGTGTCTCCCCTTCTTTCTTTCTTCCCTCAGCTTCCTGTTCTCTCCTGCGTGTTTGGAGGGCGAGACCTACGAATGTTTCTTCCTTTTGCCTTTGTCCAATCTAACGCCTGAGTTTCTCTCCTCCTCTCTCCTCCCCCGTCCCCCCTCGCTCTCAGGACTGCCAAATTAAGCGAAAGGTAGCTCTCCCGTCTGTCCTCTTTGTCCTTCTCTCCGCTGGTGTTCCTTGTCCTCTCCTTCCCTCTCATCTCCTCCCCTTTGTTTTCTCTTCCTTGTTTTATTTCTTCTTCTCTCTCTGCTGCTTTCACCCCCCCTCATCTTACAGTATGCGGTGACTTCTTGTTCTCTCCACTCGTTTAAAAAATATTTAGGTGTCATGCCTCTGCAAAGCAAACCAATTCACTAACAATAATTGTATTCAAGGACATGACTAAATAATAGAAATAAATTAACAGAACCCTGTATGACATTCCTGCGGTAAACCATTGTCTGTACTGTCTGTGTTTCAACTGTTGTCGCTGTCACAAGGGCCAGGATGTGGAAATCATAATTACAAAAGCATTGAATGATTTTTTTTACACATTGTTTAGAGTAGGCTACAAACAACACATGCTGTTAGAGTCAGGTATGATCATGTGATTTTTATTACAGACCACAACAACTCGTTTAGCTACAGCCTCGGGAGCCTTTCTATCTTTCCATCTGTCTTTGTTCTTCATGTCATTCTTCTTTTACCTCTTTTCCGGCATTACTAGGGAAGGTTTGAGAGAATAATGTCCATCTATAAAGTCTAATGAGCAACAGAATAGAGACAGTAGGCTACAAATGTTTAGGAGTTATAAACCCCAAACCAAACTCCTCTGGTAGGAAAATTATTCTTAGTACATTCCAACACTAGAATGATCACAATTGTATGTTGTATGTATCCATTTTGTTCTGTCTGTCTGTCTGTCTGTCTGTCTGTCTGTCTGTCTGTCTGTCTGTCTGTCTGTCTGTCTGTGGTAATATTCCTGTCATTATGTGAATATCTGCACTGCACTCACATTTTATAACCACAAACAATACCACCTATGACTACTAGATGTCACCATTGCGTATCAATAGAAAAGTGTATGTTCGTGCCAGCAATAGCTTTACTGTTGCGTTTACTGTCTGTCTGTCTGTCTGTATGTGGTTTTTTTCCCCCTCTCTCTGTCTTCCACTGTCTTTCATTCTTTATTCATTACTTGTTTAGTCTACTCTCTTCTCATTTTAAAGCATCAGTCTTCAAAACATACTGACTATTGCTTCATATCTTCCTACAGTGTGAGACAAGTAGGCACGTGAAATTGATAGAGAAATCCATATATTGGCTAAATATACATTAGAATTTCATACTACGTAAGTAAGCAAGTAAGTTAGAGCTTGATTCAAGGTCAGTCTGTCAATCTCTATGTATATTTATGTACTGTAGTGTAGTGTCAGTATTATTTTGATTGAAACACACAAAGTGAGACAGGAATTTTGGCCCTACGGTTCTCAAACCTTTCAAGGACCAACAGTTTGCATTAGGCCACAGACCCCAATAACTGACATTATACAAATGGAACCAAATGGAGGTTACAATTGTACTGTGTCAGATTTATAGACCTGTAGCCAGGCCCCCTCATGGACCCCTGGGGTCCCTGCCAGGACCCCACTTTGAGAACCAGTGCAATTACCTGAAGCGAGTGGGCCACTGTGCCTCACTTCTCCCCTGTGGTTTCAGGGCAAGGCAGGTGTGAAGAAGTCTGATCAGGTGCGTCTGACAGGAAGGAAGTAAGGCTGCTCGGCTCGGCTCAGCCAGGCTCGTTTCATTGGCTAAAGCTTACAGGTGTGCTGTGGTCCTGTGTGGTCTGGTTTGCTCCGCTTTGTGATTCTCTGCCACTCCCAGTAGCAGCAGACTTTGGTTGATGGCATTAACAAAACTAAAACTGCTTGGCAAATCAAGTTTTCTCTCTCACTCTCACTCTCACTCACTCTCACTCACTCACTCTCACACTCTCTCACTCTCACACTCTCTCACTCTCTCATACAAGCCAGTTGTTGAAGTAGTCGCTTTTTGGGCATTGATGTGTTGTCTCTAGTCAGAAGTTAAGTTAGTAAGCTTGTTTGTGTGTGTAGCATTGTAGGTTTCTGTGTGCTTTATGACGAGATATGGCTATCAGGTAAATTTGTAAGATCATCACTTGATAGACTTAATAATAATAATAGTAGTAGTAGTAGTAGTAGTAGTAGTAGTAGTAGTAGTAGTAGTAGTAGTAGTAGTATATAGTAGTATATTAGTATATAGTAGTTATTATTAGTATAGTAGTAGTAGTAGTATAATAGTAGTTATTATTAGTATTAGTATTTATGTATTTATGTATGTATTTATTTATTCTTTTTTGTATTACATTTCTTAAAACCATGACATTTGGCAATGACAATGACCTTTTATCAGAAACAACGCGTTTTTCGGAAAACCGACGAAAAAACGCAGCTAAAAATCAGAAAAATGCAGCAGTGTGCTGCTTTTTGGTGTTTTAACTAAGCATTATGTTATACTTTAGCTATTGAAAAATAGCAGATCTACAACCTCATAGCGCGCCACTCGGGCGCGCTATGAACTTGTAGATCTGCTATTTCTGAAAAATCGTAAAAATGCGGCACAAATCTTTGAATATATATTCTTTCAGAGCGAACGTTTTTGTTTTTTTGTTTTTTTGGAGGTCAGGCCTAAATGGGTTAACTGTACATTTTCCTTATGGGAAAATTCATCTATAGGTAGTTCAAGTACAACTACAAGTATTTTGTAATTAATTAATTAAAATAATGATTATATTTACCTTGTATTCAGCAGAGTGGCGTTACAGAAGTGGTGCATAACTGTACTGACAAAACCTTAAATGTCTCTGAAATTGCTATCACAGCATAACAATATGGACTGTAAGACACAGCTCCGCTGTCTTTTCAGTTCAAATACAAGCTGACTAGAATGTTATAGTTAGTAATTAGTAATTGTTAAAGTGTGAAGTGTCATTGATTTTGCTATGGAAAATGAGCCTAGTCTGTGCACGAAGAGAGGGAGGGGGCATCCCACACATGTTCTGAATTTCACTTTTGGTAATTATACAAGTTAAACAAAAAGTAATTATGATCCACACGTAGCCACTATGGCCCACTCTTCTAGCTTGTATTAGTGAGAGTGTGGTAAAACCTTTAGCATGGGTCTGTTTCGTCTGACGTAATGCAACGTAATGTTGCAACACATGTGGTGGTATTTGCGGAGTAAGAATGATTTCAATGCTTCCTTCAACTGCTATGAACTGTGAGTGTGGGTGTGTGTGCCTGTGTGCGCATTTGTGGGCATGTATGTGTGTATGTTTCAGGTTAAAGTATCGAACATATGTGTATGTTTCAGGTTAAAGTATCGAACACATCGAACATTCTTATCTTGTTTAAACATAATCCCATTCTAAGATTAAGCATGGTTTGGGTGTGATGGCAGTTGCATAGCCTAAGATAAATTATTTCTCTTCTTTGAATGGAGGTCTACATACTGTAAAGGTGTGATGATGACCTCTTTGTCTTGACATGCATGTCATTTGAATATTAAAACTACAGTCTGGTAATACTTTGTAACAATTGAATTGACCATTGAGAGCACAGTATCGTCAAGGAGAAACAGCCATTTGCAGACATTTCACAGTAAGGCATTTTGGTTCATGGTTGGCCGATGGTTTGGTGACTATTCAGTACTGATAAGGATGGATGAAATGAAGCTTTACATGACATGGATGAGACTGAACAGGTACAAATTGTGCGTCACAGCTAATATGCAGTAGGAATCAGATGAAAGAAACAATTGAAGAAAGTGGCTAAGGCGTCGTTTTTTTGTAATGGAACCAAAACCATAGAACATAAACTTGAGTATAATAAATAAATAAAAATGAAATGTCATGCCATATATGCTCCCATATCTCTTCTGTTGAAACCACCTCAGGGCATCTGCAACATAATAGCACATCTGTTTGATTCCCTTACATTCTGACTCCTGCAACAGGATTGTTAATGACTGGATGTTCTGTGCGGCTGAGTTTTGTTTTGGTTCACATTGTTCATTTCTTTTTCTGGATAATGTGATGGCATTTAGTCCATGTCATTAATTACAATCATCCAAGTTTTTTTTTCTTACCCAAACTACAGTACATACTCCAGTTCAAGTCTCTGCATTCTAACTAGCTGTCAACATTGTGTGTGTGTGTGTGTGTGTGTGTGTGTGTGTGTGTGTGTGTGTGTGTGTGTGTGTGTGTGTGTGTGTGTGTGTGTGTGTGTGTGTGTGTGTGTGTGTGTGTGTGTGTGTGTGTGTGTGTGTGTGTGTGTGTGTGTGTGTGTGTGTGTGTGTGTGTGTGTACATTCTCACTTGACGCACATGTTTTCATGAAATGTCCGCTGCACTGTCCTTTGAGTGCAGAAAGCCATGGGCCCTGCGAAGAAGCCTGGCAGCCCAACAGGAGACGACGACGAAAACCGCGCCTCCTGCTTGAGCAGCCTGGACCTGGTGAAACTCAAGGACTTTGAGTTTCTGGCTGTGCTGGGGAAAGGCAGCTTTGGCAAGGTGAGAGGATGAACATGCATACACACTCACAGACTGTACAAAATCCCCAAATCGCAATACAATTTCAACACATAGACATGCTGGCTTTCTCCATCACTGTCAACAAAGGTCCGGGCCAAGACAAAGAACGAGTTGGCATCTACAGTATACATTCCTCATGGCCAGCTTTACTCTGCCTTCTCAAAGAGAAAGACATGCAGCAACATTTAGTTTGTTTGTGGGCCCCCACTTTCTTAGACGGAGCTGTCCCGTTTTGGGGTGAATCCTACAAATCACAACGTGGTCACGGCATTAGGGACTATCCCATCATCTCTCTGTGTGTGTCTCTCTGTAGGTGATGCTGGTGGAGATGAAGGACACAGGGGAGCTGTATGCCATAAAGATCCTGAAGAAGGATGTGGTGATCCAGGATGACGATGTGGAGTGCACCATGGTGGAGAAGAGGGTCCTGGCACAGCAAGGCAAACCGCCCTTCCTCACATACCTGCACTCCTGCTTCCAGACCGTGGTACGTACAGTATAGTATAGCAGCATGGCCGAGGTTTGATTGATTGAATACTTTATTGGCAGAAATGTAATCAGTACAGGGTACAGGTCCACTTCTTTATGTGAGATATCATTGATTTGAATAATAATAATAATAATAAGGATAATAATAATAATAATAATTGCGACCGAAGGTCGCAGTTAACTATGGAATCGTGCATTTCCCGTCAGTGTGTTGGTTGGTTGGTTAACCAGTGTGTTGGTCGGGCACCATATATGGTGCCCAGGTCTCGTGACATGTGGAGACCCTGGTGTCATAGTAAATGCGACCTGCTGTCGTAGTTAAACCCATATATGGAGATCCCTGATGTCATCAATATTGGCCAGCAACTCAACATCTGACCTCAAACCCTTAGATCTCCTTATATGGATATATGTCAGAACCTGTTCTGACATTCCATATGTTGATCCTTCCCCATCCATCCTTCCTCTTCGATGTCTCCCTTTTGACTTATACCGGTCCATTCAAATTTCAAACTCTAGACGTGCCTGCCCCAAAGTTATTAGTGCAGCCGCGCCCGGCAGCTGGCGAAAACTAGAGTTCTCAACAGGCCCGAAAATCTGGATCTTCTCGCAGCTCCTTTTACACACAGCGAGCAAAATCTTGGGAATCAAAGCCCGATCTTGCGTCAGATCGGGAGTTTTGTCGGCGAGCGCCAAAAATGCTCCCCGACAGCATCATCGGAGAAAATATCGTGCAGTGTGTACGAGCCATAATAGCAGTCCTAGCTTACTTGACTTTTCTCATTCTCTCTCAGGACCGTCTCTACTTTGTCATGGAGTATGTGAATGGAGGAGATCTCATGTACCATATCCAGCAAGTGGGCAAGTTCAAGGAGCCCCAGGCAGTGTAAGTGTTGTATTGCATCAGTTGTACTTGTTGTATTGCATCAGTATCAAGGGACTGCACACTCCAGGGAACAGAGACGGACAAGTTATTTCATTCATCAACTTATTTATTAGCACTATATATAAAATTATATTATATTAGCCATAATCTTAGCCAAACATGGGCACTGTTAACACATTCAGACCGTACGACGTGTGGAACCGTCATAGCTAATCCAACCGATGGATCCAGTGGACGTGTACACACGTCCTAACGCTTTTTCATTGATATCAAACGAAAAAAATATATTCCGATGTTTTTCTATTTTTTGGGGGGTTGGCCTCTCCTGCACCATACTCCTTGCTGTTTGCGCATGCGCGCTGCCGTTCACTTCCTTGTTTAGCGCTCAGAAAGAAAGGCTCGTAGTGCGTAATCTAGGGAGCTCTCCGTGGTTTTGACCAGATGGGTATACTTCTGTCATCATTTCTGACTTCAACATGCCTCTCGTTTAAAATATTAATGCTTCTAGAGAGACTTTATCGTAATCAACGCAAGGTAAGCAAGCAACATTATGCCTCCCGGTTTTTGTACGGAACGGAAGGGGGGAGGCTTTCAGAGTAAAAGCTGCCATATCTTCCCGGCACCCCGAGCTCCTGAGTGGCAAAATAATACTTTCTGGCCTTGACTGCCCCTACATCCAAACAGAAAAGTCCTATCTGATTGCATTAAATGACGTTAAACTCACTTTGCAACTTCATTTGCCACTCACATTATACATGCGGATACCCTCTATTGCACGATTAATATCTATTTCAACGTACATATTTATTTATAAAAGCTTGTATAGGGCTTTGCTCTCGTGACAACTTTATATATATATATAGACGATGTGTGCGCGTGCGTGCGTCTGTCTACTGTCCAGTGAAGGTGTTTTGATGTTGCTCTCTCTGGATGTCATTACAGGTTCTATGCAGCAGAGATTGCTATTGGCCTCTTATACCTGCACACAAAAGGAGTCATATACAGGTGTGTACCTACAGTATGACAATATGGTGTATATTCATCGCATATGTACGTTGCCCTCCAGTTCAAATTTAATGACAATATTACAAGACAAGTTGGGTGCTTTTTTCTTATTTTTATTTAGCCTGAACGAAGAGAGCCAGAATTAAGTGTTATGTCAGCCATATTTGTATTGAGAAATTAGACAATCAAATAATGTTTAAACACAAAAAACAAAGGATGTTACTCTCCCCTGTTGCATTGTAGCTCTGGAGTACTGTGTTCAAGGGCACATTTGTGATATTCACTAAATTCATGAATCAATTTTAGGGAAAGAAGAGCATTTTTCAGTCACTCACCCTGCTAAGGCCTAAACCATTAACCATTTAACCAAAATGTTGTTTAAAAGTAATAATCCTAGTAGATGAAAACAAGAGCCTTGTCCTTACAGGGATCTGAAGCTAGACAATGTGATGCTGGATGCTGAAGGACACATCAAGATCGCTGACTTTGGCATGTGTAAAGAGAACATCGGCGATGGTATGACTACACGCACCTTTTGTGGCACCCCAGACTACATTGCCCCAGAGGTAAGGACCTCACTGTGTGTGTGTGTGTGTGTGTGTGTGTGTGTGTGTGTGTGTGTGTGTGTGTGTGTGTGTGTGTGTGTGTGTGTGTGTGTGTGTGTGTGTGTGTGTGTGTGTGTGTGTGTGTGTGTGTGTGTGTGTGTGTGTGTGTGTGTGTGTGTGTGTGTGTGTGTGTGTGTGTGTGTGTGTGTGTGTTCTCTGTTATATGAGGTCATGTAACAGTCTAATCTAAGCGCCCTCATGCTCCACATCACCAGACACTGCTCCAGTACAGAGTGCAGACACGCATAGGCTACATGCACACTTGCAAATGGACAGACATATCTGTGTGTCCCCTGTACAACAGTACACAATATCGCTGTGATAGTTACGACTGGCTGTACAAGTTGAAAACAGACCTTTACAAAATAAGTTAGATTCCGCATTGGACATATTTTAATTGGAAAGGCATCTTGCCACAATGTCAAGTTTTATAATTGTCGGTTGCCTACCCATGCTTTTCATACTATTTGTGGGCTAATGCAGCCGGTCTCTAGTGTGTGGTGGGCTGGATATTGATTACCTGTGACCCCTCTTGGGGTGGGGGGGGGGGGGGGGGGGGGGGGCACGCTACGTCAGATTAATGCTGGTGCATCCACACACACACACACACACACACACACACACACACACACACACACACACACACACACACACACACACACACACACACACACACACACACACTCAATCAATCAATCATACACATAACACACTGTCACACACCTATCTTACACAATAGTGTGCACTCACCCGGCCCAATAACACAATGCATGTCCACATGCACAATGACATCGATGGATTCTCTCTCTCTCTCTCTCTCTCTCTCTCTCTCTCTCTCTCTCTCTCTCTCTCTCTCTCGCGCGCATTGTATTGTAGTTTGTGATTGATTGTTTGAAAGAGCTAATGTAGGAAACACTGTTTTGAATGATAATGTTAAAGAGTTGTTAAAAATAAAATATAAATCTCTCTCTCTGTGTGTTAGAGAGAGAGGATAAGAAAATGTACTGGAATGTGTTGCAGGATCACCAGGATCACCAAGTGTTATTTTTAAGTGTCAGATTTAAATGTTTAAATAGCGTTCTAGAAGCACATTACAAAGCCGAAGGCTCGTGATGAGTGTGTTGCCTGCGATGTATGACAAATGAAGGCAAGACAACAGTTTGGGGCTGAACCATGGGCTGAACCATGTGCAATTGATTGCCTAACTAGAACAGTCCTCCTCATCTCTGCATTCATAGCCAATTGGAGTGGGAACAAATATTGACTTTTCAAAGAATGTTTACTAATCTTCTTATGGAGATTCTGAAAATGTTACACCCTGTATATCCACTCATTTTGGGCCAAAACAACAACTTGAAGGTTACATTTTGGTCTGATGACTGATGTACCAATGTGCAATGTTAAAATCATTTTTACTCTACAACATTATTCCTCACCATTTCCCTTATTAGTATTTTTCCATTTAGGAGAAAAACAAAATGCCCCTTTCACATTGAGCTGTCAATTATGTTTAGCCACCCACTGGACCTGTACTGTATCTGTCTGGGGGTACAGGGGATTTTCACATGTAGGCCTGGGAAACTGCTGCTAGGTACAGTAGTAGACAGCCACAGGAATGTCCTAATGGAATATTCAATGAAAAGAAAAAAAAAAATATCCATGAGACCCTTTGGAAAATTGAGCCTTTGCCTTTTTATTCTTTTTTTTTGCATTGATTTGAATTTTGAAACTCAAATGGGCTTCATCATTTAGGATTTAACTAGGTCACAAAATATGACAGTTTTTTTTTTTTTATATATTTTGTTTTTATTTTAAAGTCTTCACAAAATACACATACCACCCGCCCACAACCCTCCCTGCTCCAAATGGAGCAAAAAACAAAACAAGAAGAGACAAATCTATATTACAGGTTTTTGATATGCCCATGCTTTAGAGAGTTTGTGTGTGAAAGACACATTCAGTGCTGGATAAATGTCTTTGTGAAATCGTATGGTCTAATCAAAATGAATACTGTGCTCCATAGTGCGTGCATTCATCCCAGGGGGTGGCGATAACAGCAGTTATGAAAAATATTTGCACACACCCGCGCGCTGAAGAGTGTGGCCTTGAGTAGCTACAAGGCTGATCTAATACTGTCATGTAGCATTAGGACTAATGGTAAAGAGATGTCCATGCTGCCAACACAGACATTTTCCCACACACGATGTAAATCGTATTTATTGTGTATGGTTGTTGCCAGTATGAGCGACGAGGCAACCCTGGAAAATAAAATGTTTGGCAGCATTCATTATCATCGGCGATCACTCCAATCAAGTACGATTGTTCTCCTGCCGGTGGGTTTGGTCATCTAGGGCAGGGGTTCTCAACCCGTGGGTCGCGACCCCTCGGGGGGTCACCAAATTATTTTGGGTGGTCCCCAAAGTTTTTTTTTTTGGAATGGCTGAATGGCTGTAAAGTGGAAATGAAGAGTTTACATATAGTACACATAGTACATGCATACACCTTCCTTAATGATTATGGTTTCAGTATTTATTTATGGTGTATTTATTTAAGGTTATTGTAGCAGTCAATTTATATTGGGGGTCGGGAGGGGGCGGGGCGGGGGTCCCGAGACGTTGCCAAAGCATTTTCGGGGGTCCCCGGCCAGAAACGTTGAGAACCCCTGATCTAGGGGTCTTCAGGCAAAAATAAAGGAGAAACAGCGCCCTCTTTTTCTTTGAAGTTGTCGGAGTCAACAGTCTGTCTCCAGAGACTAGTCTTCAGGTGGCTGTAGAGGCCGATCCTTGATCCACACATGCACAGCACACACACACACACGAGCTGGAATGAGTCAGCAGGGTTGAACTGGCCACAGGCATTCGCACAGTATTGAAGAAATAGATGGGGAAAGAATGGCAGACAGGGGTCATGCTTGTCTGTCCCCATCAACCTCATCACCCTTTCTCTTTAGATAATCTATGGCAACCCCCCCCCCCCCCCCCCCCCCCACACACACACACACACAAATGTGGTTATGCACAAAGACACAGGTTATATACACAGGTCACCATGTCTGCATTCTGTTTAATGTCCAGTGGCATGCCTGCCAACCGGCGATGGGCTGCAAGGACAGCAGTGTCACAGCAGTGTCACGTTAAGACTGTGTGCTATAACGTAACATGAAACTAATCTAAACAGAATCTCGAATGGCATTTCTCCATTGTATGGTACCTGCTCGACTCTACACTACTACTCAATTTTGGTTTCAGGAACGTTGTTTTCCACTTCAGATCCTACTGTGTACTTCAATGTACTGATCGGCATTACAAAATATGTACAGGTTGGGGAACAAAGGGGGTTATCAGGAGGTGGGGGTAGTCACTAGACTAAGGGGGGGAAGGGGAATAATTTCCTCTCCCTTTGGCATGCTGAAAGGTGGATTTTCAGGCCTGTTTTAAAGGACGCCAGGGATTTGCATTTTTTGAGGGATGGAGTCAGGGCATTCCACAGGAATTCAGTGCTGCAGAAGGAGAATTTGCCCATGTTTGTTTTAAAAGTAGGTGGAACCAGATCGTTGTTCTTGCTTCCTCTTGTATTGTGACTGTGGGAGTCGCTCACTTTTTTAGGTAGTTTGTCAGGTACAGAGGGCAAAGCTGCATTTACAATTTTAAATGTCAGTCCCATTTTCAATTGCTTAATTCTATTTTCTACCGGAGCCACCCTAGACTATTAAAATGGGTTGCAAAAAGATGGGTCATGGGCCCCAGACCGATGCATTTATAGGTATATAGATGTCATCCACATGTGTGGCTGGCTGCTATATTACCATATATGGAGCCATATTACTGTACCATTATGAAGATATTGACACAAATCCAAACTTGACTCACAAAGTGTGGAAAGGAAGTGATATGACCATATATGGAACCTACTGTCTCAACTTGCGTCACCGAGCGTGACCTGGTGTCTTTAAAAGGTGGATAAGAAGTTTCGTAGCAACTTAATTGGCCGTTTGAAACATATAGTTACAAAACATCCAGTCTATTCATATTTCTTTCAGTAAGAAGAGTGGAACCTGGTGGTTCTGTCAGTCAGCTTCTCAGGGAAACTGTGATCAGAGAGGGCTGTGGAGCAGAAGCCACAAGGACATATCATAATGTCCATGGACGTACAGCCCAACGTTCCCATACCCCAATCCAGAAATGATTCGGAATCAGAAAAACTTTATTGTCACACCTTAGAAGTACGTTGCAGTAAAATGACTGATGCTGCATGGCTTGTGAAACTTGCAGAAGATGCCCAGCTCACTGATTATGAAGTGAGAACTTGCCCCATGTCCAGTGTATCCAACAACAGACCTGTAATGGGTACCTCGGTAAATCACCAGACACCCGGGCTTGTTGCAAGCCCCATGATGACTGCTGCACCTCGGCTGAACCCTGATGCACAACCTGATACGAACGTTAGGGTGAAAATGGCAGAAGATGGCTGTGAGTACTGGTTGCCACAGCACATATATGACCGGATCAAACAAACGCAACAACTAGGCCAGACAAAGAAGATTTCTCCAAGGGCAGGACTTAATGTGAGCCCTATAAGAACACCTACACCTCAACTGCCTGTTGGCCAGCTGCTGATGGCCCCAAAAGTGATGGCCCAGGCGAGAGTGTCAGTGTCAGTGTGCAGACCTAATGCCCTAACTGCTGGGGCCACCGTCCAAGGATATGGAATGGCCAAAGATGTGCTGAAATGCAGGGAATATCTGTCTAAGATCCTTGACTTTTCAACCAGAAATTCCTCCCAGGAAACCCACAAACGTGTAGAAATCCTGGTGCAGGATCTGCTCGATGCCAATATTGAACCAGATGAATTTGCCACTCGGCTCTACGTTGAGCTGAAAATCCCTGAACCAAGGGAATACCTAATTCCCTTCCTCAAGAAAACCCTTCCTGCCTTGCGCCAGCTGACACATCCAAGGCTTCCTGGGTGAAGGTGAGATGGAGGGACCAGTGGAAGGCAGCAGAACCATCCATGCTTCACCACTACATCGAGGATCCCACAGATGTTCCTGGGTGGAGGGTGGAGGCCGTTTCAATTGAAGCTGGTGAAACATAACAAAGGCCTCCTATGCATACAACAATACCACCACCAGGCCAGCCCTCGCAAATACACCTTCCATGGAGGCCCAGGCCCCAGGGTCCAACTAGCTAATGTCAGAATGTCCATTGTATGATCACCCAGTCATTGATATCAGTACTGTATGTGCATGTATATCATATAGTTGTTAGAGTGCCTACCATCATAGCAGCTAAAAGAGTCACGAAACAAGATGGCAGCTAAATTTGGAAGCTCCATACAACCTTGCACCAAATATATATTTTTGATCCCTAATCCTAATACCGTTATGAGAGTACTTGGTGGCCAAGACTGGAGCCATGGAACTCCAGGGGTGGGTCCATATTTGGTCCATATTTGGACCCACCCCTCACAATACCCTTTATCATAACACTATGCCTATGTATGATGTCATATTGGTGACAATAAAAGGCCCACCTAAAGATGGTGCTTGGTGCCCAACCTATGATGACAGTACTCAGTACTATGATGTCATATTGGTGACATCAGTGATCTCCACAATCTGTGTCCCTTTATGCCCGTATATAGAGATACCAACTGCTGATTCTACCATACTGTATATGGTGATTTGCAGATTTATCAATATCTTTTTTTTAACTGCCAATCCGAGCAACTTCACACCAAGCAAATCCACTACCCCGGGTCCTCTGTGACACACACAGAGTGTGAAGTTGATTGGTTGGATAGTTCTGGGATTGCGCAAAGGATTTTGCACATTTATTGAAAGGAATCGACCTTGGGAATGATGCAAGTTGGGAATGCTGCACCAGGTTAATGCAGATGAATGTATGTGTGTCCTGCCCCCACCCCCATATATGACCCCTTATGACATCGGAATATGGGCATACTGATGATATGACCGATATGTCCATGCATGTCCATATATGGGCATATTGATCCAACCAATGTACCCATATATTGGCATATCGGTCAGATCTGCCCATATGGTCTATATATGGTCATATAGGCTGGATCTGTCTGTATACAGGAATATCGGTCGGGTCTGCCCATATATAGGCGTATGGGTCTATTCTGCCCATATATGAGCATATCGGTCCGCTCTGCCCATATATGGTCATATCAATTGGATCTGGTTATATATGGGCATATCGGTCGGATCTGAGATTCTGGACAACTGCCGGTTCCGTCCTGTCAACGTTGTCTTTCTTTTTTTCCACATTTTGTGAATTCATGATCTCAGAATCACTGTTGCGCTGTCCCAACCCTCCATATTTGGACAAGACTGACCATCATCAACACCTGTCTTGTTTTTGAGCAGTGCTAACCGCTCCAACATGTGACTTTGTGTGTTTTGGTGTCTTTAGTCGGTAGCAGCACGGTCACTGATCATGTGGGTCTATACATAATCATCATGATAAAAGGCACCGCACACTTCACATGGGTGTGATTTTGTTTTTTAGCAGTGCTAATCGCTCCAACGTGTGGCGTGTATGTCTCCCCCCCTTGATGTCATGCTTTGTGTGTATGTCTTTGTATGTCTGTCTATTGCACCCCCTGTGTACTGTACATGTTCATACATCATCATCATGATTAAAGACACCACTCATCGCACCACCACACTATACTAAACGAGGGTAATTTTTTTTTCATTGCCCATGAGAATAAGCTGATACTGACTGCTTTAGTATAAACCTACAATAACTAGTACCAGAAGACATTAATGTTTTTGAGGGCCCTCCTATCCCCAGCTTTGTGTGTTTGTGTGTACCGAATTTGAGTTGATTTGATTGGCTTAGCACGGTGTGGTTGTGTGTACCAAATTTGAGATGATTTGAGTGGCTGAACACGGAATGTGATGTATGATGATGTATGACGAGTAAGAGCGCCCATCACTTCACATGAGTGTAACTTTTATTTTTGAGTGGTGCAAACCACTCCAACAACCAGCTTTGTCTGTATGTTTGTGTACCTGTGTACGTGTCCGTGTACCTGTGTACGTGTCCGTGCACAGGTGAGCATGGTTACCATGGTCACTGACATTACGTCAGACCACAGCTGATCAGGCTATATAAGACCTTGCACCACTCAGTTCACACGGGTGTGATTTGTTTATTTTACGCGGCTCCTATGCACAGCTTTGTGTGTATGTCTGTCTGTATAAGCATCGCTACTGAAATGAGGTGTCCCTCAAGGAAGTGTACTTTACAATTTACAATTAAATAATAATATAATAAATAATAATACATTTATAATAAATAACATTTATAATAAATAATAATCAACACATTTTAATTTACCATAATCGTTCACCCGTAGTTAACAAAAAGTTAACAAAATCCAGCAGCTATTAATGCAGTTTCTTCTTCTTTTGTTTGTATTGGGCATGGGTATATCACAATCCCCCTACCATGTAGCTATAGGCAAAATATATCAATATATCAATGCCATGATAGGAAACTCAATTTCACCAGGAATTTTGGATATTGTAATATAATCATATGGCATAAATGTTGTCTTTTCCTGGTTTTAAAGACTGCATAAAGTGATTTTCTGAACTTACATGAATTGTAATAGTAGTTCTATTATTTGTCTAGCTACTTCATTATTATAGTCACTGATGATTATTTATCAAACATTTTGTGAAAGCAGTCATCTCCAAAATAAGTTATTTGGTTATCAAGCATATTAGATTTTCTGAGGGGCGCTAGCCCCTCCTATGTCCAACTTTTAGTGTGTGTGTAAAACTGTAAACACAAACATTGTCCTAACACAAAATGCCATTGATAATGAATGGCCAGTTTTGAGTGTTTGTGTAAACACAAACATTGCATGACGAAAGTGAGGACGCAAATTGTGATTGGCCGGAATGAGATGATGTATGATGATGTATGATGATAAGAGCGCCCCTCACATCACACGGGTGTGATTTTTCATTATCGCATTAATTGTTTTACGTTACCTCAAGAAGAACACAAATATTTAAAGTGGTGTGATTTTTCAATTACAACACAGCTTCATTTTCCATACAGTATCCTGTGTGGCAGCTGTATTTTCCATGCAATATTTGATTCCTGTAAAGCAAAGTGAGTGTTGCTACAGCAAAAACCTGACGCATTATTTCAACATGCTCATTAAGTCTCTCTGCTCAAAGGGAAAAGTGGTGCACCTTACTATTTGGGCCTGTGACTGCAACAGTGGAGATTCTTCCAATACACAACTGATGATTAGCTCTCCCTGTCTTCACAGATCATTGCTTATCAGCCGTATGCATTTTCTGTAGACTGGTGGGCATATGGCGTGTTGCTCTACGAAATGCTGGCAGGGCAGGTGAGTGGTATGCACACAGATGCACGTGCACACACACACACACACACACGCACACATTGACAGTCCCAGGCCAAGTAAATATTGTTCCGACTTTGGCCACCCACACCCTCCAAAATGCACTAAACTAATGATCTGGTAGTTTTCAGAAGCATTAGTATCTGTATTACTGAGGATTTCTTAGGATAATGCCCGGGGTGCTAGTACCCATGTGATACACAGAGATGAGTGGTTGAAAGAGAACAATAGGTTACTTTCGTAACCCATGGTTCTCTGAGAACATGACTGAGGAGTCTCACCACACTGGAGACACCACACTCATGTTATCATTAAAGTAACCTATTATTTTGAAGAAGTTTGGGTTTGAGGCAGCTGACATGCCAAGTTTAGTTGAAATTTGGCACCACAACAAGGGTGAACAAATAACAATGCATACATTTTAGAGTTCATTTCAGTTCTGATCATCCGGGTGTGATGACATTCACAGTTTTCACACCCAAATTCATTTCTCGTTTCGGCACACGTTGAAGCACACTTCCTCCAGTCTAGTAAGTCAGAGAAAAGAGGGCTAGAGTCTAGACAGATTACCTATTTCTAAACTGGTTTATTTTTTCTAGACTGTCATAACAGTCACATTTTGATTGGTGATGAGAAGCCCACTCCAGTGGCACCACAAGGGCTTCTGCTGAAACGTCTCAGTACACTTTTCACCGGTCACTGTTTACTTCTTCATCATTGTTCTCAGTCAACGTACTTACTGTAACTATGTTTCTGCTCTCTCTCTCTCTCCCTCCCCTTCCCCTTCTTTGTCACCCTCAGTTTATATCCCTCGTGCCTCTTTCTATCTGTCCACTGTCTTATTCTTCTCCTTTGTTGCTCTCATCACCCTCAAGGGTGCTCAGAAAGTATGAAAGGACCCTTGTGTGTCCACTTTTTGAGTGGTGTAAACCACTCCTACAACTGGCTTTGTTTTGAGTGGTGTAAACCACTCCTACAACTGGCTTTGTTAGTGCAGAAAAAATGAGCATGGTTGCTATGTTCACCCTGTTCACCCGGGTATGATTTCCTACACCTGGCTTTGTTAGTGCAGAAAAAATGAGCATGGTTGCTATGTTCACCCTGTTCACCCGGGTGTGATTTCATTACGTCAGACATGATTTCATTACATCAGACAGGCCTTACACCACTCAGTTCACACGGGTGTGATTTTTTATTGTACACTCAATAAAGCAATAAGAGGCCGTGGTTCACCATGCCTTTTAGAACGGCATAGGATGCCTGGGGCGTAGCGGAGGGTTTCCAACCCCCTTAGCTGTTGTCGCCAGACAACAGTCTAAAAAGAATGTAATGCCATTTTATGCCAGGCATACCATATTCTGTGCACAAAGAATGAGATGCTTATGCACACCAAAGTCCTTGTAGTGGTTCCCATAGGGCAGCGTGAGGCAGCTTGATGTACAAATATACCCCCTGGACATGATGTACAAGTACACCCCCTGGACATGAAGCTAGTACAGTATGTCGCAGGGACTCAATCCAACCCTTGATGCTGAGTGCCAAGCAGGGAGGCACTGGGTCCCATTTTTAATCCCCTGAAGAAGGCTTAACTGCCGAAATGTTGGTTTCTTGTACTCTGAGTCCTAAATAAAGTATTGGCACTTTGGCTATCATTGTGTGCGGCCACATTCTTCAAGTTTCTTGTTCCTTCATGATTACTATTCAGGCATACCATATGCTGCATGTTTTCTCATATTTAATTATATTTACTATTACATATTTACATTTTTCCACTTTTTATTCCTCCGTCCGTAGCCTCCGTTTGATGGCGAGGATGAAGATGAGTTGTTCCAGGCAATTATGGAGCACAATGTGTCCTACCCCAAGTCCCTGTCCAAAGAATCTGTCTCCATCTGCAAAGGGGTGAGTAGGAACTAGGAATACCTTTTTTGAAGAACAATAGACAGTTGTCAACAGCAGCTGCTGGTCTGGTTGTGTGGACAAAATGAAAGGTCACTTTATGTTAGTTGAAGTGATCATTTTTGTGTCAAACCAGGTGAGAAAACATGCCGGGATTTTTCCCTTCTTCCCAGTGATTTGTACTCTTTTTTTTTTTTATCAGAACAGAAATCAACTCAAACAGAAAATGGAAAGGAAAAGCATTCAGGGCATGGGAAGCTATTTCTTTACAGCATTATACAGTCCTTCAAGTATTCAGAAATCCACACAAGAGATACTATTGTATCTATCTATAATGGCTTATGTCTTATAAAGAAAGTGTAAAACAAAAACATTTTTTTAATGTATTCCATCAGAATTGTTTAAGCGTCCCTGAATGGAATTTTCTGTCTCCTTTTCATGACATTGTGTGTTGCTGAATATAATCTTTCACTTAAACCATAATGTAGCTCTTATCTCATGTCAGAAATTGAGCAATTGATAAATAACAGTATTCTAGAATAGAAAAGACACGACAGCAATATAGCATGTTATCACAGCTAGACAGAACCGGAGATTATACACATCAGTGTGTGCGTGCCGTGTGCGTGCGCGTGCGTTCAGTTCAACACCCCATCTCACCCACCTACTGTTAGTGTTTTGGATGTCCACATGTTTGGATGTCCACATGTTTCTCCTGTCTCCTGTTAGAGACAGGAGAGGGGGAGAACATACTGGTACTCTGTCTGAACACAATCAGCATTCAGGACACTAAATTAAAAAACGGGTAGATTGATTGACTTCCTGATACACTATACCAATAGCCAGCCATCCATGACGTTTCTACAGGCTTTCTGTTTGCTTTCAGACAGCCCTGTGAACATGAAAATGTGTTAAAAACAGGTAGCAAATTTCCTTTCCTTTCCACCCCAAACTGTGTCTGCGGCTGGATTCACACCTGGTTCCATGTTTATGGTTATGACATTACCGTAAAGAAAGTTGTTTATGTTGAGTCAGTCAACATGTGGATTTACACACCGTTCCAAAATAGAAACATTTCAGGAAATGAAAATAATCTTTTTTGAACAACACAATTTGATACTGCCTCATCAAAGTTGGTATGGTGATTGTATACATTACCAGATACTTGAATGTGTATTTATATTATCATCACTTAACCCACACCTACTGGTTATGCACCTCCTGGCGACCTCTGTTGCCAGGCGGTGAAAAGCGGCCAAAGGTGGAGGATTCTGTATACTCACTCATGTGAGACTGTCTGTCTGTCTCCGTCTGTCTGAAGTGTAATCTCCGGCGCTGTTGGTCCAAACAGCGTGAAACTGTGCACGCACGCTCCCTGTAGGCTATTTTCGGCCTCATGGCAGGCCAATTTGCATTTTGGCATACATTTGTAGCCGTAAGGCATACAATGATTTTTTTCTCTGGATTCCTTGGACCATGGCAATACCATGCAATTATGCAATACCATACTGGTCCAGGATCCACAAACTCACTTCTGCACTATTAGTTACTGTGGTTCATAACACAGTGGGTGCATTGCTTTCAAGAGCCACGGTAATGCACAATGTACAGTACCACTGTGCATGTGGAGTTCTAAATGTCTCGTGCCATATTTCAACAGCTGTCAGAGAAACATTGGATGACAGGTGTTGTTTCTGGTCATTAGCGTGTGCGTGCGTGCGTGCGTGCGTGCGTGCGTGCGTGCGTGCGTGCGTGCGTGCGGTGCGTGTGGTCATCCTGCCCCAAGGCTCACACACAAGAATAAAATATAATGAGGGTTACAACAACTAGGCTGTAGGCTAACTGAGAACTACAGTATGTTTTAGAAAATAATGAGTCTGTGAGGGTTTGACTGCCCAACAGCACCATCTAGAAATGGCTCAGACCGCCAAGGTTTTAGCCCTATGTGGCCCCTTTTAGAAGCGAGATATTGATGAAATTGACGCACTTCCGGGAACATGGAAGCATTTCAGGGGTGCACTAGATACATGGTCAGTGACCACAACAGCTGCAGCGGTCCAGCGTGGTCGCCACATTTTTTTATTGAGCTCCAAAAACATTGATTTTGTATGATCAACTCAATCTGAGCTCAATTCCAATGCAAAGAGTTTCTTCGACTGGGACCTGGATGGAATATAACCGATGATATCACACATGGAACAGAAATAAATATTTTTTATTTTTTATTTTTTAAATTTCAGTATAAAACCTCATCCTTGGCAATCTGTGATCATTAATTAAAGTTGTCCAATCCTGCAGAAAAGGAGTTAAAATAAATTCTTCCTCAATGGTTTGTGCACATCAGCCTTCCATATGAATTACCGACCACTCTCCCCCATAGAACAATAACTTGCCCCATTGCTAAGTGTGCACTTTCTTAATAGCTATCCGCTTAATGTTTCTGCATTACGCTGTCAATGGATTCCTTGGCTGCATTAAGTCCTGGTGCATGTCTGCCATTAGCACATACAGTACAGAATGGTGGACGTGAATAAGTCATGTTATCCTTAGAGCGTTAATACATAGCCTAGTCTAATAACTCTCACAACTCCTTCATTCCTAGGGACTAGGACAAATTGCGACAAATGAGCAATGAGCATGCATTCAAATCACCTACGTAAAGGGCAACACTTTCTAATGATACACTACCACGCACAACAATCACTGACGCAGACTGTGATTATGATCTATGAGTGGTAAAACGTTCATATCACGTTGACATATCACGTTGACATACTTTTTGTCAGCACTGTCTGTTTTCTCCCACTCCATCTGAGAGGGGGTTTAACATTTTGTTCTAAGTTAACCCATTTCGACCTGAGGATGATTCTACAAATGTCTTCTAAACCATGACCGTTTTCAGAAAAAAACGATTTCTCTGTATCAGTGGTTCTCAAACTACAGTATTTCATGTCAAGGACCCCCAGAATTATATGTAATTGGCCACGAACCAAACAACAACAACAACATATGTTGTTCTAGGGGACCCCCCAGAAGCAAAGATTTGAGTTAAAAACGTTCACTCTGAAAGAGTGAACGTTTTTAAAAGATTTTCAAAGATTTGCATCTACAAGCTCGTAGCGTGGCACTCGGTGCCACGCTATGAGCTTGTAGATCTGCTATTTTTCAATAGCTAAAGTATAACAGAACGCACAGCACAAGACAAACAAACCATGCCCTCACCAGTCACTGCATCTGCCACACGATTTGAAGTGGCACTGGCATCGCAAAGAGGTGAGGATGAAGGAAAGAGAGGATGGGAGGTGGAGCGTGAGAGAGGCAGACAGAGAGCTATATTATTTTTTATTTATCAGCCCCATCTCTCTGGCTGTCGGGTAGTTGACCTAGAAAATAGGTGGAATCAGGTGGCCCCGGATAAAAGAGAGAAAACAAAGAGAGAATGACAATTATTCTGGATTCTCCTCGCTTCAAGCACATTTTCATCTGAGACGTTTTCCTGTTTTCCTCCCGTCTCTATTCTTTCCCCCTTTCTTGGAAGGGCAAATAACAATGACGGGAGCTTGTTGTATATGACAAAGAATTTTGCCCACGTTTTTACACCTGTAAACCTGACGATAAAGTTGAAGTTAGAACTTAGTAAACTAATACTCATGTTTTCCCGTCACACTATCCTCATACATGTCCTGCACCATTTTGACATACTTCTCTGCCACTCCTGACTTCCTCATGCAATGCCACACTTCCTCTCTTGGAAACCTACAGTATCATGGTAGGTTTAGGTTTATTTAGGTTTATTTATTTAGCATGTAGTACAAAAGATAGACAATACATATCAAAAAACAAAAATACAATGCAAGGAAAGGAAGAAGCCAGCTGGCTGATTTGGAATCCTTTCCTGTATGAGGTCAATTAATTTAAAACAGATTAAAAGTTCAATTAAGAACAATACAAAAGTCTACAAGTTTGGCAAAGGGGGGCAGATGTGCAATAAAGAAATAAAAAACACAGACTGCACAAAAAAGGGAAATAAACAATACAAACAACAAACACACAAAATAAAATATAACACATAAAAGTAAATCATGTAATCTACAGAGAGGAAGAAATAAGATATTTCTTTAGATGTTTTTTGAATGGTATGCTTCCCTCCTACAGTATGTGCAGCTTTGAGGGGAAAAAAAGTCCTCAAAAGTGAGGATGGAAATTGTGATTGGCCAGAATGAGATGATGACGTGTGATGATAGGAGTGCCCCTCACTTCACACGGGTGCGATTTTTCTGTGTCCACAAAGATACAGTGTAACTCCTTCTGCCCTTCACTATACTATACTATACTATACTTCCATCAACACTCAGTACTTTCTTCAAGGCGAACAGTGCGTCTGTGGTACTTTCTTCAAGGCGAACAGTGCGTCTGTGGTACTTTCTTCAAGGCGAACAGTGCGTCCTCTCTTATTAGCCTAGCTTCCACTACTCTTTCCCATGCTGTTGCTCATCAGCTTTCTGTGTATGAGAATTGGTACCAGTATTCATACAGTACTACTTCTCCACTGTTCCGGCATTTTTTCACCTTCCAGGATACCCGGATTTGAACCCATGACCTTGTGTTAACCCATTTTGACCTGAGATCGGATTCTAAAAATGTCTTCTACATCCTGACAGTTTTCTGAAAAAGCTATGTTTCTATGTCAGTCGTTCTTTGATTTTTCAAAAATAGCAGACCTACAAGCTCGTAGTGCGCCACTCGGTGGCGCACTATGAGCTTGTAGATCTGCTATTTTTCAATAGCTAAAGCATACCATAATGCTAACACCAAAAGGGGTTCCCGCCCAAAATGGGAATCGAGCATTTTGGAATCGAGCATTTCCCGTCAGTTAGTGTGTCATCGTGACATGTGACATCATCAGGGATGGAGATGTGGAGACCCTGATGTCATAGTAAATGCGAGCTGCTGTCACAGTTAAGCCCATATATGGAGATCCCTGATGTCATCACTATTGGCCAACAACTCTACATCTCTGACCTCAAATCTCAAACCCTTAGATCTCCATATATGGATATATTTCAGAACCTGTTAACATTCCATACGTTGATCCTTTCCCATCCTTCCATCCTTCCCTCCTTCCTCTTCGATGTCCATTCAAATTTCAAACTCTAGACGGGCCTGCGCCAAAGTTATTAGTTCAGCCACAGCCGGCGAAAACTAGAGTTCTCTACAGGCCCACCTGTCCATTCAAACTCTAGATGGGCCTGCCCTAAAGTTAATAGTGCAGCCGCAGCCGGCGAAAACTAGAGTTCTCAACAGGCCCGAAATTTGAGGCCCGGACCTACCTAGGCCCTCATCAAACCCTGTACACTCAAGAGAATGGCCCCGCTACCACCCTTAGATCTCCATAACTGAGCTGACCTCATCAAACCCTGTACACTCAAGACATGCTCCTTATATGGCCAGTACAGAATTCATTCTGAGGGGGATGAAAAAAATGTACATAAGGTATTGTACAAAAATAAAATAAAAGGTGTATAGCCAATTAAAACAGCAGCTGGAAGGAGTGAATGATCAATCAAGGTACAATCCGGTCCTTTTGTTGGGATCAAAGGCCCAGGCCAAACAAAGCTTAGCAATATAGCCAGAGTCAGGTGTGCAAAAGAATGAAATGCAAGGGAAACTATAGCAGCTAATAGAATAAACAGCGAATGAACGAGGATTATTCAGAGAGACAGCAGCACAGTGTGTACAATTTAGTGGCTAAAGCTACTGCAAAACCAGTATTACATGCCCGTTAGATAAAGGAGAGGCTGTTAACCCGGTCGATGCCAAACTTTGCACACACATTCCCTAGATGCCAACGATGAACCTCTGCCCCAAATCTTCCAGAACGGCCTGTTATAGCCCCACCAGGATGCCGACTTTTGTAAAACACATTTTTTGATATTACTCCTCCAGATTTTGTCCAAAAATCCCGCAAATCATTACAGTATCTCTATAGTCATGTGCTCAAGACGAATCTGTCCGATATTTCATACTCCATCCTAATTGGCTAACATTGGCTTTCAAAGTTTGCAGGATTGGCCCGTTTTGAACAAAAAGCCTCAAATCATGAAAGTAGCGTGCAATTTACGTGAAATCTTTCACGCACTTTCCTACTAGGCTGAGGAATATATCCCACCCTTTTCAGTTTTCACATTGGCTTGTTATAGCACAACCAACAGGTGAATTTTTGCAAAACACATTTTTGGAACAAAATGCCTCAAATCACCCAATTGCCATCAAAGGCGTAAGAACAAATGGCACCCTTTTCACATTGGCCTATTATAGCGCCACCAGGAGGCCACAGCCTGACCTGGCCTGGTGGAGACCTGTGCCCCGAGGGGCACTTTATCTAGTTTTCACTATTTCTTGCAAATGTTCAACCTATAATGACATGGCATGCCCAAAATTTGGACGCAAGTGGTTCATGACTCGTGAGTGTGTACTAACTGTCATGTCCACCCTCGTGTCATTCCCTGTGACCAGCTGATGACCAAACACCCGTCAAAGCGTCTAGCCTGTGGCCCGGAAGGGGAGCGTGACCTCAAGCAGCACGCCTTCTTCAGACGCATCGACTGGGAGCGCCTGGAGACCCGCGATATACAGCCTCCGTTCAAGCCCAAAGTGGTGAGTCCTCCACAGTACACTCCACATGTGTTCATTTGTGAGTTTTTAATTTCTGTATCGTGACATATTTCCTAGTGAAACGGGAGCTGTGTGTGCGCTTCAGCCAATCACAGTCATGGGGGTGGGGTTGGAATGCACCAAGCTGTCTGTCCGCAAGTCTTTGATCCAGCTATGAGCAGTAGTTGAAAGTAATTAAATACATTTACTGAAGTACTGTACTTAAGTAAATGTAATATACACATTTTTCAATACTTTTACTTATACGCCACTGCATCTCAGAAGCAAATACAGGAAGACCAAAAAGCGGTCTCCCTCAACGTTGTCGCAGTGCTGAGGAAGTACTGTTAAACCTTTAAAAAAACAAGAATTGATGACATCAATTAATTACCAGCTGCTGCCTTATAGAGCACCGAAGTCCTGACGTCACTGTCAGTAGAGGGCGCCACAGGTTCGTGTACTTTTTAGGGAGATATTAGATCTCTTCATATAAGAACTGTGTTTGAAAAATAAACCGATCATCCCGGCCTTTTCACTCATATGGATATGAAGCATCAACTGAAGGTGGAAATGTACAAAAAGTTGTGTGGTTGCCTAGAGACGAGGCAGCCAATCAGGACGATAGGTTGTCAGTACAGCCAATGAGAAACATAGGTCTCAAAGCACCGCAGAGAGAACATTGACCAGCTGTGCTTACACAGCAGCTGGTAAAAATGCCATGTAGTACTGTGGCTACAGAACATATGGTACAGTACACGCATGGCCACATTAACCAGCATGAGCAGTGAGCACACACACACAGAATTTGTTAATGCACTCATGCACAATCATGAGTTCAAAAAATTTATGTACGTATACAGTGTATGTTTGCATATACTTAAACAAGAGCATACAGTATGTGCTAATTAGCTAAGAGGCAAAGATGGCATCTTTTGTTCCTACAGTGCCGCTTGCAGGTTGCTTTCTTACTCTGCTCAACCATTTTATTTGATGTTCTGTGTTTATCACTTCCCTAGGGAGTGTGTGTGCTTGTCTGTTTTTACCAGCTTTCACCGGAGCATTTCAATCACTTGTCAGAACACACACATGCAGTGTGTAGAATGTAACTTTACCGCTGCAATGGAATAGATGTTTCTGTATTTATAGCCCCTTTTAGATTGTTATTTGGAAGCATCTACTTTTGCTTGAGTGAGTTATTTCTAGACATTAGATACACACAAGCTTTTTATTTTCATTTCACGCACGCACGCACGCACGCACGCACGCACGCACGAGCATTGAGGCTGGGCCACGGGTCTACTACAGGCGTATCTGGGCGACGTTGTTACTCGACATCCTGGTCAAATTCGTCGTCATCGAATGAGGCAATAGATATACGAGATAACTCGTAGAATAATGGCTCATGGCTGTTAATGAAGGTAAGTGGACAAGACATGGATGGAGGTTAATGTTGGTTAATGGCGTTGGCCTGCACCAAGCTATCCATCCCATCTGCTCTTCAGTAGCCTACCTATGGCCAGGCCAAACATGGGACTATGTATGGTATGTTGCTATGCATTTATTATCCAAAGCAACTCAAAGTGCCATAAATTAAAAAAAAGTATAATTCTCTAGCTACTTAAGGTAATGAAGCAAAGAGTTCAGTCATTCCATAACGGTCCATTAGAATCAAGGTTATAAGGGCCAGGTATGTTAATGTGTTGCATTCATTAGCTTTAATTACAGAATGCTTTTTAACCTCCAATAAGAGTACAAACTGAATGCAGTCGACATAGTTCAGTGATACATTTTACTGAGATCACAACATAATGTACATAGTCAGTCGTTATTGTACTGTATACCCTTTACTTGACCTGCATTTGTATAGTCAAAACGCCTATAGCTGGAGCTATATGTGTCATGTCATCTGCTGTATGGGCCGTAAGTAATTTCAAAGACAACCTCGATGCATAATTAACTCAAACGCCACCATATATTATGAATGAATGCTTCATAAAGCTGTCGGCAAAGGAGTGCTTTTGAATTCCCTTGTGTACAGTATACATGCATACAAACACAGACTCTCTCCCTGTTTCTCATTTATCCTCGGTCTAGTTCTCTGTCTCTGTTTTCACTGTTTGACACTTTGAGAAAACACAGAGAAAGGAAACTAAATACATGAATTGGGTCACACGTGTCGTGCGTGTGTTCGACATGTGCGTGGTTCAAATTGCAGTCCCACAAGGAAAAATATATTTTTAAAAACAATTAAGGAGTCAGACCTTACATGTGTACAAATATCATCTTATGATCTATTTAATCTCAATACATTTATTGAGATAGAACAAAATTTAACATATACAAATATATACTTGATATGTTACTTTCTATTGGGAGGTGGCTGCCCCAACCTCTAACTCTAACTAGAAAGAAAACGTGGCAAGGGGTAAACGCAGAGAGAAATACATTTGGCAGTCAATGACTGGGAACCGGAATGCTATCTGGTTTGATCTCGAAGTGTCCTTGAGCAAGACACTGACCCCAACTGCTTCCCAACCACCCCCCCACACACACACACCACTCCTCTCCACCCTCCGTCTCGTCCCGTTTCCACCTTCCTCCGCTTGCCATTCGATCTCACTTCATCCACGTGTGACTGCTGTGGAATTGCAATCAATACACCAGTAGCAGCCAGCTCAGAGAGGCATCGAATTAATCACTTGTGTATGCTAGACTAGACAGCCTGGAGGACTCGAGCCCCAAATCCAAAGCGAGGCGCCGCGCACGAAGGGAGCATCGGTTTAAGAGCTTGCGCTAATGCAGACGCCGTTACCGTATGTAGATTGTAGACAGTATGGTATGTATACAGACGTATGGTGTTTGTCCCTGCACGGCCTATCAACGCAGCAAAAATCGGGTGCCGGCGATCAAAGCGTGCATACACACTACATCATATGTCAGGTAATTACAAATTACGTGACAATAAGTAATGACGGTAAGCCGTCACTGTAGGATACATTTGACGCCCACATGTTTGTGGTCCACTTGTTGATTGGCTGACCATCTGTAGCGTTCTAAGGGAGGGAGGAAGGCAGAAGAAGGAAATGGGTCAAATAGATTAACCACATACAGTAATATGATTTGTTGTATGACAAATTCTGGAAATTGGAGTGAATATAAATGGACCGGTCACAATCTATAACATTGTATCTATTTAATGCTGAGTGCAGCTGAAAATGCATTTTGACTGAGCTCAGTGGGCTCGGAAACATATTTCTCTTATTCTTGTCTACAAGTTTATATTTACCATGTGACTGAACCCAAAAGCAAATAGATCCCAGATCTCATCTGTATGTTGTTGGGCATTATTCTCTTTTAAACCTTTTCATTTGCCCCTGGTACTGAACTCTTCCATAGGATTTATTCAGCATGAACTCTTATCGAGTTGTTGAAGATATCCAACAATAATATTTGTAGAGCTATAATACATTCAAAATACATAAGCCTTGAATATATTATGTTAAATTCAGAAAACAAGCATTATACATACTGTATAGTGATGGTGAAAGAATGATACTGCTAGTGTAGAGCGAGAGAGAGAGAGAAAGAGAGAGAGAGAGAGTCTTGGCCTTACTTCTAATGGAGACAGGCTCTCATTTATCATAGTAAGAGTGCTTTTAATATGCTTGAGTGCACAAGTGTGTGTCTGCATATGTGCACAGAGAGAGAGCGATTAGAGAGAACAAAACTAGGTCAAACATCCATATAGAGACACTAAAAGGGTGTGTGGGAGACTGGGAGTACACTGTATGTCTAAAGATGTTAATCCTATAAACTGAACTCCAGCGCAAATATTGTTCACCTTGCATTCAAAGTAAAAAAATTGGGTAGTTTGTCAATATACCTACTGTATATTAGATGTAATTTGTTTAAATTTCCCATTTTGATCCTTCTGATTTCAACACAACATATGTTCAACAATACATATGAAGGTTGTAAATAGCTACATCAATTAATGATTCAATCTGTATCTAATTGGGGCTCCGAGGCGCACTGAAGTGCTCCGCTGTGTCACTATAAGGCTTTAATATGGAGTTTAACAATAGCCTATCTGAGACTGAGCATGTGATTAATAAATTGATATGCAAGGCATACTATATTCCGTGCCGGTAGTTGTTGAGAAATAACACTGAGGCTACTTAATAAATTGATTATTAAATTGACCCAAAAGTAACAACAAAACAAAGTAGTTCCTTGCTTACGATAATAAAGAAAGTATTCCATAAGTGTTGTGCAGGGAGGACACGGTCGCCTAAGGCCTCATACACATGTATCAAACGCATGTTCTGTGTTCTGTCTGTGTTTGATGGCTGCCTCAATGCTTTTCCAATGGGAGTCACCTGGTTTGACCAAACATTTGTGTTTGATGGGGGGAGGTGGGCAGCAATCAAGCAATCAAACACAAATGTTAGGTCAAACCATGTGACTCCCATTGAGGCATTGAGGCGGTTATCAAACACATGTGTTCTGTATGGCCTCATACACACACATCAAATGCATGTTCTGTCTGTGTTTAATGGCCGCCTCAATGCTTTTCCAATGGAAGTCACATGGTTTGACCAAACATTTGATGACTGTTCTGCCAATCAAACACAAATCAGAAAACCAGGGCCTCAGAAAACAAAGAAAAGTTGATCAAATAGAATACATTTTCGATTTTTCGTTACTGCATTGCATATTTCTCGCTTCAAATGTTTTCAAAAACATTCTTGAGAGCAATATTTAGTTGTAAATTACATTGTGTGTTTGTTTACATGGCTGTCATGTTGGATATGGCACAAAATCAAGCTGCGCAAATATAAGCAGGTGATCTAGGTCTTTGATTAGACAGTGGTCTGTTATTGAGCCCAGCGGTCATTATCCAGAAATAACGCGCCGCTGAATTCAGTGATTGACCAATCAGAATGAAGCATTCAACCAAGCCGAGTAGTAATAATTCAAGATATCACAGATGTCTGTTAGACTAGGCGTAGGCAACCTTGGGCACGGGTGCCAACATTGGCACAAGGGAGGGTGATCACTGGCACACTGGCATACGTGTGAGAGAGACGTTTTTCTTTTAAAATTAAATATTCCAAAAAAGTTTAGTCCGTTAAATTAAGTCCACTCACCTCATTTACCAATTACATCTTGTAATTGTGCATTCATTCAGACTCCTAACCCATGACTGGGGAGGGATTACATTTTGATCTGGTGTCATAATTATATGGCACACTGACTATCACGAAAATGAAAACATGGCACTTCATTAAAAGTTCCACAGTGTTAGAATTTAAATGTAGTCAGTATCCTCTTTTATCACAAATCCAATGTATGTTGGTGCCTTGTGGAAATGTTAAAATGCCAAGCAAAGACAAACAGACTAAAACACCACGACATCTCTTTTTTTTAGCTAGTACGCCGAGGGCTAAATCTATGATTGGGAGGTTCTTGTGGCTCCAACTCTGCTGCTCTTTCCCAACACGCTCCAACTCTGCTGCTCTTTCCCAACACGTTGAGCTATTTTTAACCTCTAGCAGTCGAGCTCACTCAGCACATGCAGTAGTGTATCCTCGCCATGGAAAATAATTCATCAAAATTAATGCGAAATGTGACAGGCACCATGGGTTGCGGACAACGGTATTTTGATCCCATGTATGCCTCGTGTGTATTATGGAAAGTAACAATAATACAAATAAAAAAGTGAGGGGCGCTCTTATCATCATACTGCATCACATTCCGGCCAATCACTTTTGGCATCCTCACTTTTCTGTCATCACTATTTCGTACCACAGACGAATAACAGTCTAAGTCCACACTATTGATCCATAATATATAAATGATAGATAAGTGGTCAGGACAACGAGGCCTTTTCGTGGAGGGGTCAGTCTGAAATTTGGACTTAGACTGTTTTTCGTCTGTGGTACTCATTTATCCTCAATTCCAATCCGGCCAATCGCTTTTGGCGTCCTCACTTTTTTTCCCTCAATTCCGTGGCTCAGCCAATCAAATCATCGCTATGGGTATACACGCACACGCGCGCGCACACACACACACACACACACACACACACACACACACACACACACACACACACACACACACACACACACACACACACACAAAGCTGGGAATAGGAGGGGCTAGCGCCCCTCAAAAACAGATTCTCAACCTGTTGAGCATATAGTGAACAGCCAGGTGGTATTATGTAAAATGTAGCTTGTAGATGTAGATCGTCTGTTTGTTCTATTTTCAAAAATAATTTAAGTTATAAAGTAGGACTTTCAAGTTGACTGAAATTATTTTCCTTCAGGTTCAATATGGATAGCATATGGGATGTACAATAAAGCCTAAATTTCACTGACAAATGTGTTGCAACACATCCCGATCTAGCATTTTCTACTTGGATGGGAATGGATGCATACATTATTCTCTGCTGGAGAACAGGCAACATAGCTGCCACATTGTTTAATGCTGTCATGCTGATAACGTTTCCATGCTATTCAGCTGTTTCTTACATGGACAGCAACTGAAATTCAGGAAATTGGAATGAAAACATCTGCCACTGTAATGTTTCCTGAAATGAGGCCTTATGCCGTATCAACTTTTCCCCATGTGCTTAATTCCATGTCCTTGTCAAAAAAACAAAACCACTACGTTTGCAATCTATAAAAAACCTGTATGGGTGCCAGTCAAATTTCCTACTCATGAATATTGATTTCAGCAGAAATGTCCTTTCTGTTTGTTCCGGTTCTGCGTTGCCGTCAGCTTGTGTGTTTGTGTTACACTGCTGCACCCCCCTGTGCTTTGGATTCTACAGAGCCAGTACTACTGTATTCTCAGTCAGTCAGTCAGTCAGTCAGTCAGTCAGTGCGTGCGTGCGTGCGTGCGTGCGTGCGTGCGTGCGTGCGTGCGTGCATGCGTGCGTTTCAAGTCAACTTAGCGTCTGTCTTTTGGGCATTATACTGTCACAAATACTGTAGTCAGACTCTTCCAATATAGCAGATGATAAGATCTACAACCACACAATACGTCACTCACAATGTGATGTATTTTGTGTCACAGCAGGGATCTGATTGAGTGATTGATTGATTACTTTATTATGCAGAAATGTAAACGGCACATATCTCCAGCACATCTCCCACACAGCATGTGGTGTTGTTGCTTCTCTCCATTCATGGTGCTGAACAGCATTTGGTTTAGATTGCAACCATTCCAAGCGAGTTTGCAAACACTGGCAGATAACAGTATGCTACATTATGGCACAAAATGCCTTGTAATAAGTTCCGGCCTTTATATATCTGCCCTGGGTGAGGGGAGTGGTACAGAGGGTAATGAGCTTGTGCTAATTAGTCATATCCCCCTAGGGAAGGTATGTTGGCAGCTGACACTGGATAAATGCTAGTGTCTCCTCAGCCATGAATTCTACCAAATTGTCCACAGCAACCTTGGGCTGTGTTCACACCAGGCAAAAAAAAGTGGTATTTTTTAAAAACGTTAAATCCTATGACCATAAAGAAACCACATATAGTGGCTGCTTGTCAAAAGGCGCTCATTAAGCCCTAACCACACCAAAGGGTCGAGACGGTTTTAGCGTTGTCCCAGCGGTGTGATATACCCTGTTGCACGTTGACGCACGTCATCCCAAGTCGTCCCAAGTGATTCAACTGGTTCAATTCAATGGCCCAAACCACACCAAAGGGTCACCATGTAACTCCTCGCAAACCCTTTGGACCCACATCACCCTTTGGTGATGTGGTTTGGGCTTAAGAGTGCCTTTTCTTGCCGAGCAGAGCGCTTTTAAAAGTTGAGAATAGTTAAATGTTTTTTTAGAAATGTGCTTATGTTGTGCCCCAATATCAGCCACAGATGCAATCCACATGCGACTCCTACTAGCATCCCTCCTCCTCTTCTGCTTAACAACATGCAACGCGTTGTGAGCTTGTAGATTGGATATTTTCAAATTGGCGATTTAAAGTGCTCGTGTGGCATAATAGTGGCTTCTTTTGGGCTTGTTTTCCTGGACCGGTTTGCTTATTTCTCTCACAAATACATTACATTGCCCATGACAACCGAGCATGCGGCAGTGAGTAATTGTACAACACACACACACACACACACACACACACACACACACACACACACACACACACACACACACACACTTGCTTATGGTAGTCCATCGTGTCCGATGATGACTTCTGCTACTTATTTGTGGGTCCACACACACACACACACACACACACACACACACACACACACACACACACACACACACACACACACACACACACACACACACACACACACACACACACACACACACACACACACACTTGCTTTCATGAGTTTATAGAGAGAATTGTCACTGAAAATGGCAGTAATGGGATGCGCAGTTGCGCACTCACACTCCTGGTCATACATGACCTGGGTTTGTAAAGAACATCAACATTAGACAAGTGCTAATTCAACCGCTGCATGGCATGAACCATTTCTATGCCTTTCATACGATTTGAATATCCTCTCTTCACCCAAACCAAAGAAGACACTTTGATGTCTCACATTTGGTATTGGCGGTTTGCCTGCGCTCTTGTGAACATACTAATTAACCCTGTTTGCCACCTTGTAACATCACGTGGTTGGGATTTGGGCTCGAGCTATAATTTTGTCCTTCATAACTAGTCTTCGCCAGAGGGAGGTGCAACGCACAACAACATTTACATAATACATGTGAGCCGAGATGTGGCCTATGTATTTTTAGGAGCAGATTGCTATTCCACAGCTGTGCCATTGTTAACTTGGGCATCCAGGATGCTTAACGGCACTGTAATGGGATGTAGAGCGTGTAATGTCAAGTTATTGCGGGAATACTGTAGGTGCATAATAGGACAAGAAGAACAGAACATCAGGTGTAGGATGCTCTCCACTTCAATGTGGGCCATGGGAGAGATGGACTCGTACTCCTATATTTGTTTGAAACAGTGAATGTGGCATCCAAGAGTGTTGCCTGTTGTTTTCTGTGTGAGCACATGATCCAGTTGCCAGCGTCATCTTTTTGTCATAGATTATGACGATGATGTCTGATCTGAATACTTTAATACTATGTGGCCTTTGCTTTGTGTCTCTCAGTGTAAATTGCCATGTGCACTGCAAAATCATTGTGTGTGTCAATTTAATTCTGAGGCATGTTGTTTTAGGGCGGTAGCGTTAATGTTTATCTGTAGAGCAGTGGGTGGGCTTGCATGTTTGTCACACAGTGGAATTGGTGCAGCTGACATAAGGTAAGATGTGTCGGACACACTGGTGTGCAGAGTTCATGGAGGGCACCACCATGTCTTTAACGTTTCATGGCACATTATGGTTATAGAGAGATGACTTCCGCACACCCGGTAGGTAATTTTGAGCAGGTGCGATGATGGCGAGGCAAGGCTGAGGAAGGTCGCAAGACCGAAACGTTGCTTCAATAAATGCTCTGAACCCAGCAAGTGGCGGTGTGTGGGTGTCCCTCCTTTCCACATTGTATATGGCACATTATGGTGAAATTCCCAGCCGTCCAAAAGAAACAAGTCATGTCCTGTTGGATGAAAGTGTGGACAAGATACTAATTTTGGCAGATTCTGATTTCCATGAGCTATCCAGGAGCCTGTGACTTTGAGGTGAAAAGATCTATACCAGATTTGTTTGAATTAAATGGTAATTGTATTTTCACATTAAGCATGTTAATGAGGGGAACGTACATCTCCGCAACATTGTTTGTATATTACTGTATGTCTGATGATGTCTCCACTGTGACAAAGATTCTGGTTTGTTTTTGTTGCCTAGCAACATATACTGTAGTGTACCAGGAGTACAGTGTCTTCCCTGGCATTGTGGGAAGCAGTGATCACTGTCAGATCTATAGGGGCAGCTCACAATACCTGGGAATCTGTGCTAACAATTTCTACTACCTGTTTTTACCTACTTGGAGAAAGCAGATGATCGGCAGAGTGTGTCAGTTTACTGCCCTGGAGGCAACCTAGAGGTCCAGAATTAAATTGACACCAAGAATTTAGCTGTGAAGCGAAAACTCTTTTTGTCTGATTAACACCTTTATGCTTGGTTCCCGTTCACTCAAGTCTATTGCATGGTTCCCAACCTTTTCTGGATCAGGGCCCACTGACCCCCTGGCAGGGGCCCACTGACCCCCTGGCAGGGGCCCACTGTGGCACTGGCCCACACCCATCTGACCACAGCAGCTGCTGTGTTAAGTGGTCAGATGGGTGGGCTGTGTGCATTTTCAGAGCACGTTTATTTTAATGATCCATCAATCGATTGTGTTCTGACTTGGATCAATGTAAAAAAAAAGATCTGTTATTTGGAGGTTCACTTGCATCAAACCTCACGGTCCACCCTCGCCCATAGGTTGGGAATCGCTGGTCTACTGCATGTTCACCGTTTGTCTATAATGCTACCACGCTGCTTCGTTATTTCATCCTTGTAACTGTCTTCATGCGTCGACTCTAACCTCCTCTTCTCCCAATCTGTCTGTTTTTCCTGCAGTGTGGCAAAGGAGCCGAGAACTTCGACAAGTTCTTCACGCGCACCCAGCCACAGCTCACGCCGCCGGACGAGCTGGTCATCGCCAATATCGACCAGGCCGACTTCGCCGGCTTCTCCTTCATCAATCCGGAGTTCGTGCACCCTAGTAGCTTCATCGCTGACGACTAATGACAGCGGAGTCTGAGACCGCCTCCCCACCCCCCCCCACCCCCCCACCCCAAAAGAATGCGACATGATCCCAACAACGCCCCGAAATATCGTTGATGTATTGAGGCTGATCTTTGATTTCCAACATAAATATATCATATTATTTTTCCTATAAAAAAATCCACTGGCTGGCATGAACGAACGCCACAGTGGAAATAACCAATAGCCACTCTGCCACTTGAATGGGATAGCCCACTACAGTTGTGACACGAATTGACAAGTGAGAATTCTGAGTCAGTCTTTATGAACCTATGCCAGTATGTTACAATTAAGAGAATTAAAAAAATAATAATAACTAAACGTTTAATACAGACCTTAGGTGAGATGGGTTAACTTTTCTCTTATCTCCCACACACTGTTAATATTGAAAGCTTTACAAATCTAAGTGAATTGATATCTATTACAGCCTAATACAATATTTGGTAAAAGTTATTATCTCCTAAAAGCTCAGCCCAAAGTTGGGGGGGTTGGGGAGCATTGGGAGTCGGCATTGGCACCATGTGACTGGTGTTGGTACACAGCAAAACACAGTGTTTACTTTAACACTTTAAAAACACACCCTTGAGGGGGCATTTTCACATTTTCAGAATGAATTAACCCTCCGGGTTTTGCTGTGTGCACGGTAGCTTGTTTACAGTTTTACCTCCCCTTTTTGTCTGACGTTCGTGGCGACTACGAGATTCTATTTTAGTACAATGTTTAATTTTAGCCAGTGTCATGGTCCAGTTTGTGTGTAGCACCTAACAAAAGGACAGTGAGTTACCCTAGTTATTATAACATGCATGCAAATAGCATGCACAAATGCATAATACTGTACGAACAGCACACGTGTGAGAGGGGCCACACAACTAATCGTAATGACCAAACACGCTCTCATCACCTTCTCATTGTAGGCTGCTGGGTTGGTGTCTGCACAGTAAAATCCAGAGTGTTCAGCCTGTGGACGGCTATTTTTGGTGAAGATACATCATTTAGAGTAGAGGGGGGTTTACCTCGTAAACCCTATATTATAGGGTTTAAGTGGTTAACTGAGGGTGTAGAAATGTAAGCAGGTTACACACTCTGGATTTAACCGTGCACACACAATCAGCAGCATAGAATACAGTCCCTTCATAGCCCTTTTGAGCTGCACGTTGTCTATTAGTTCCTTTTCATTTTACAACCACATTTTGAAGGAACAACTTGTGGGAGTTTAGTTTGTGGGCAGTGGCAGAACATTGCCATATCTACCTTTAATTAATGATACTACCAAGTTTACAGTCATTTCCCAACACTATCCAGTGTTAATCTTTGTCTCTGTCCACTAGCAAAGGCCTCTAGTAAAATATGTACTGTATGGCCGTACGTCTCTTAAAATAAGTTGTTTTACCGTCAAAATGTTCCCTAATAGAATCCATCTGTTCCCTTTGGGAAGAAATTACCCAATAACTCACCAGAATGTTTCTTTATTTGTCATTGTTTTATTTTTTTTAGATGATAACACGTAGTAGATGTCACTTGTCTTTGAGTTGATCATTGTGTAATGGTAGTTTCCATACTAGAGGAGAGGTAGCTCCGTTGACCATGCTTTTTTATTTTTTAGGTTTGTTCTGTGTTGGGGAACATGTCATCCACATTATCATATCACATGTTGGAATCCCTTGTGCAAGACTTTTCATTTTGTTATATGTCATATTCTTTTTTTTTATAGATTAGTTTGAATCTTCTCTGCCTTTGTGATGTCATGCAATTTTTTCATTAGATTATATAATTGAGATTTTAATGTATCACTTACCAGAGTATAACTCCATTGTAAATATTCATAGTTATTAAAAGGCGGAAGTATAGCAACTTACAGTTTTTATACCAACAACTGAATGTGCTTTTATTACATTAGATAGATTAAACATATATTTCTATGTAAAAATTAAAATAGTGCCCAATACAGATCAAATTTGCAACATTTGGGTGTCCTTCATAGAGTCCAGCTTTACCTACAGTAATTGTGATATATCGGCATAACCTGTTTTTGGCAGATTTATCGCATTTTCTGTTTTCTGTGATCATATCCAACATGTTTGAGTGCATGTGTGATGACTGACCATCCCTACTGTACCTGCATGCTGCTGGTAAGGATGGTCCGTGCACGTGACAAACTTAAGCCAACGTGCAACAAAGTATAAATCACGGGTAAAATGCTGCATGCTACTAAGTATCAAACCCCACACTGCACCTCAAACATAGATCTAGGTTCAGCTGTGTCATGCTGTCTTTTGAGAGAAGTATAGCATTTGAACTGAAGGGCAATTTACGTATCAAAATGACAGGCAAGGATTTATATCTCTATCAATAAAAAAATAAATGTAGCTCCCACAGTCATTATGATACATTGTTCAATAGCAGTGAAAGATGTACTACTGACAATTCCACTCTAATAAGCTTTAAAGTGATGTTTACATTGTCTGGCTGAGACCTGACCAAGCTTGATAAATACTGCCACCGGTTGCTTTTACCTTTTGAATGCCTGTGGGGGTGATATGGAAGACTGAACCCAGATCTGATGTGAGGTGTCACTCAACAGCACTGCTCTTGTCTCTAGAGACCAAAGGGACCTCATTAGTGTCTCGTTAACGGGGTTCCGTCTTATACTTGTTGCATTTTGTATGTTGTTGTCAGTTTATTAGCAGTTTATTGTCTAATCGGTTTGTCGGCATCACTTTTAATGCAGAAATTTTCATAGGAAATATCACAGTTGGAAACTTTTACTGTAATGCATATCTGGCTGACTACACACACACACACACACACACACACACACACACACACCACACACACCACACACACACACATACATACACATATACATACACACACCTTTGTAATGTTTCCTCCCTATTTTTGTAAGGGTTGTTTGCTGTCCCTGCATTTCCTATTGTATTACCTGTCTGTGCCAAACCAGAAAATGCCAGAACCCAATGATATCAGTGTTGCACTAGCTGTATAGTCATAGTGATCCCTGATGCATTCATAGACAGACGCCTGCCTCTGGCAAGTGGCCATACCTTCAACTCATCACTGTCCACCTCATGACAGGAATGTGCCAACGCACATTGACGTCACTGGACTTAACAATGCCATGCAGCTGCTGTAGGTAGCTAGTCATCTGTCTGTACATCGTATCCATCATGCACAGCGATGTCGCTCGAGGGAGAGAAAAAAAAATGCATTCATGTGCGTATGAATGAGCTTTTAGCCATTATGGCACACAGCAAAAGGCTGTAGAGTGTAGAGCATGCAGTACACAACAAATAGTTGTGTAATCATTTGGCACATGCAATATTTGATAACTAGTCTCCCAGTTTCTTCCATACTTTCCATACTCTATATGCTCCCCTAGCAATGCCCAGTGAATCTGCATTGGCACCCAGGTCAGATAGGGACCATTATAAGCACCAGGGTCCTTATTCTGGGTATGCCATAATAGCCAAACATTCTGCGAAAAATGGCTAGGTATAGGGTTTCAAGTGGTTAACCACTACTATGACATCCTTTTTGTGTCACAATGCTTGCTCCTCCCATCTACCTCCCTGTGCCTACTAATGACTGAGTGGAATAACGGCTTGAATGACAAACGAGTGAAAGTTGAACTGTTTCTAATGCTCAGCAATGTGTCTGAAAGGGAGGAGGAGAGAGGGTGAAGGAGTGATGAACTGTCGGTGGATGGGAACTGGTCTGGTGGCGGGCGGGGTGATAGATGAGTAAAGGAGTGGCTGTATGAAGAATCCTTTGAAGGACACACCTATTGACCTGTCGCTCCTTCTGTCTTCTGCTCCCTTCTACTCACTGGGCCTTGTTCCTCAGTGGCTGGCCAGTCCATCCGCGGTTCTACTGACCAAGCTATCCCACTGCCTCATACCTGCTCTAAGCACCCCCTTCCCTCGCCTCCCTCCCTCCCCGGTTCAAACCCCCTGTTACCTGAGGGGTGGACTGAGAAGGATTTATAGGAGTGGTTCTCAAACCTTTTAATTTCAAGGATCCCCATAACTCTAAGAGTCCAGTTAGTTCCACGTGTATACACTCTTCAGAGTTATAGACCTGTAAGGGTCCATTTGGAGGGTCCCTGAACCCCACTTTGAGAATCACTGATTTTTTTTTTGCCAAGATGTGTTTTTTCCCAATTCTGTTTTATCTTTTTGTTTTCCTCTGTTTACATCCCGTTCGATATTCATCATTTTAAAATAAATTGGTCCGAATAGCCAATTAAAATATGTGAAAATATTAGCTTGAATGTTAAGTTTGTAGGAAGAGAGATTCTGATTTATTCCTCTGTTTTTGCTTCACTTCAACTTTTGCTTATTTTTACATACAGTACATGTTGTTAGCTACATATGCATCTCATCATATTGACATACTGTATCTGTGTTTAGATGACACTCTCTTAACCCATACATTACACACATAATCTATTAATCAATCCATCTTGTTTATTTACAAACCAAACAACATTGTTTATCCCTGTATACTGTATATAAATGATTTAGATATCTGCATAGACAAAGAAAGAATATATTGTATTTTGCAAATGGTGTATGTTCGTTTTCGTCTCTAACCTCAGCCTGACACCCATGAAATGAGTCTGAGCTACTTAACCCTGTAATCAATAGTGTTATTTGTACCTAATGTATGATAATGCAAATAAAAAAGAGAGAAAAAAAAAGAAACAGAAAAACCACATCTGTGGTTAGGCAGGTGGTGCTTTGTTATTCTATTGTGTAAAAAAATGAAATTGTTAAACTATAGATCTGTATTCCATAATCATTTATATAGGTTTTTTTTCTTTCCCCCCAGTAAGAGGGGTCTCCCATATAGTTATCTATAAACTAGAGAGCGGACAGCCCCGCCCCCACTATTCATTCCCATGGAGGTTGCTCACTGACATACTTCCACATTTTCTCGATTTTGCGGAAGTGCTGATTCGCCTGAACGCACCTGAATCGATTCATGAACGAGCGCTCTGTGTTAAATCCCAGCTGCGCGTTCTTTTGCTCGTGCACAGTTGTGCTGCATGCACGAGCAAAACCGCCCACCTGGGGTTCCAACGTTGGTCAGTAGGGGTTGGGCAGCTTCAACGTTTCCCAGCCGCTCTGGGGGCTTGGGGTCTCCCCATCTCCATATCGTTAGTAAACAAACAATGTCTATAATCTAAGAGATTATTTTATTGGCCAACTAAATGTTTACTTAAATGTTTGCTGTGCAATATGCAGTACACTGGACCATAAAGCAAAAGGACCATAACATAATTTTAAGTGGATGAACAGTATTAAGAGAGTGAGAGGGTGATAAAACTGTGAGTCTGAGTGGTGCTAGCCACTCCAAGGAACAGCAATGTGGGTCCCTATGTATGTCTCCATGTCCGCGTGAGTATGGAAATACCACACAGTGACCTAAGGTGTCACTGTTGAGTAGCCTAACACACACAGAGCCATTGACCACTGCAGCGCGCACACATGCACGCGCGCCGTGCACACACACACAGACAGCAACACTCAGTTCAGACGGGTCTAATTTTCAGATTTGAAAGGCAACGATTGCCTTTCAAAGTGTGTGCGAGCATCCATTTAGCACAAAATGAATGCAGCATCCAATCGGTGTGAAGGCCGGTTGCGAGCACACTCCCAATAGGTAGAGCTTGGTAGCTTCAGGTCGCTTCACGTTTTGGTCTATAACTCTTGAACAGTACGTCATATAATCTGGATTTCTTGGATCATACTCTGTATAGTATTAAATTATTGTAATGACAGATTTCACAATGTATAATTTCCCCCAACACTTGTATCCCCCCTATCCTGCTCAAATGGTATGTTCCTCTTTGGGGATCAGGTCACTGCAGTGCATTATTGTAAATAATGAGATAGTAGTGGCGTTCCCTCATGACCTTTAATTCGTTTGATAGATACAGTATATACTAAAAAATATATGAAAAGAGAAGCAGAGACTCCATTTGAAAGCTTAAGTTGTCTAGCCTATATTAATACTATATTAATTGAATAACATTAAAAATACTGATCTGCTTTTATTCCTTTATTCAGATATTCTTGCTAAAGACCTGCTGTATTCTTCCACTCGTTTGCAGATCAACCATCTTTCTTCAAGTAGAAAAAAAACCTGGGATTATGTGAACTGTGGACGGTGGACCCAGCTGGTGTGTGAGCCTTTATTCAAAAATGTTTCAGTTCACTGGCCGCACGCACGCACGCACGCACGCACGCACGCACGCACGCACACACACACACACACACACAGTCACGGTGCCTTAGCAACATAGCATCTGCAAGGCTTGGGGTGAACTTTAAGGTAAACACCACCATATCGTTTATTATGGACAGTGTTGTGACCTCAAGTGAAACAAGAGGGAGTGGTGTTGCCAGTATACCACGTGTAAACATCCTTGTAACGATTTACACAAGGTCTCTGGGCAAAATGGTAAATGGTGCAGACAATTTTACATAACAGACTATACAGTATATATAGTCATGTTGTGTAATCACGTGCACAAAGCGATTGCCTCAATGCTTTAGAGCAGATGTTTTCATGTCACTCTTATTCTGAAAACAGTGATAACACCACACTAAATGTCAAAGTATGGTATTTAGACAATATTAGACGGATGGCCATTGGGAATGCATGCTCCTCCTTTTATGCAATACATTGTACCCATTTTTCAACTGTTAATTGTACCCGACAGAGTACTTTGTGCATCCTCATAATACTTGGAGGGCGGTCTAGATCAGTACCATGGCGTTTTATTGGTAGACTAGGCCAATGTTCGCTGCTGCATGGGATGCCCACTGGGAGCGATGCCCACTGGGAGTGATGCCCACTGGGAGTGATGCCCACTGGGAGCGATGCCCGTTGGGAATGCATGCCGCTCCAGTTACAGATGTGCCATTCCAACTCTTTACACTTTCCTGAGCTTTTCCTGAAGTTTTCCCTGCATGTTTTATTCACTCATTAGCCTTGCTAATTCTACTGCTTTGATACTGAAAAGAAGTGTCCAGCAGAGTAACTATCTATTCAGCCAATTAATTAACTTAATAACACCGGGCAAATGCCACCCTTTCTCACTGATGGTGTTCTGTTTCTGACCATACACTGACAATCTACTGAATTGCCAATAGCAGGACATGTGAAGTTCTCAAGCACATCTCTGTATTATGTAATACTCACTCACTCACTGCCTTTATAGAGCATTATGCCTTTCATGCAGAAGGTTGCGAGTTCGAACGCCAAATCAAATGGGTTCAGATCTGAGCCACGTCCCCCGAGGGGGCACGCCTGAATCCTGTCCTGGACAGGAGTCTCCGGACATAAAAACAAAACAAGGATGCACAATATTTCAGGGCCTACGCGTTTCTAAATTGCAGCAGAAAATGTTTTATAATGCATTTTTCATTTGCAGGTGTTTGTAGAAAGGCTTACTGAATCTTAAGTGCAAACTACAAAGACATGTTTGCAGCTTTGTGCTCAACGCAATGCAAATCTGGCCCTGGTGCTTATAAGAGGTTGTACTGTACTGTACTGTACTGTACTGTACTGTACTGTACTGTACTGTACTGTACTGTACTGTACTGTACTGTACTGTACTGTACTGTACTGAGCTTTGTAACCATTTTTGTATTCACAATAAAATCCTCATGAACGATTACTAAAGCTATAGCAAATGCTGTAATTGTAGTGGGGTATAATAAATTAACACCACACCTACCATCAGTTCCCAGGAATTCCAGCAAACTTGCAGCACCAAACCAAGCTAATCGTCATACACTGAGTTGGCAGTGCCCAGATTTGAACCCATGACCTTGTGCTCCAAAGGCGGTAGCTCTACCTACTGTGCTATCCAGACACAATCAGTTGTTCTATTGTTAACTTGAATCATTCAGTGTTTGTGATGACAATTGTGTCCTGGTCCATTATTCATTACTACAGTGTGTTCGCTGTTCATGTTTTCACGTACAAACTTATCTTCAACTGGGATTTCAGATAATGGTCCATAGATTGTGCTACCATACTGTAAAGTTTCATAAGCATATGACGCTGCATGTATATTTTTTCACTTCAAAAATGTACTATACTTTCCCATGTCCGTATAGGTCCAAAGTTCACGTGTAGAATATTTTCGTGCATTTTGATCAAAGATCCAGGGAGGAGATGCATTTTAACTGATTTCCATATAATTCAAAATGGCGGGTGATCTAGAGGTCAGAGGTCAAAAGTAAGAGCACGAAACTTCAGTATGAGGAGACGCATATGTGTGTTGAGGTTTCATTGCCGACGGTCAAACGGTTCATGAGCTATGCGCTTTCAAAGTTTGCATTTTCAATTGAGTGCTTTAGTGCCACCCTTTGGCCCTTTGGCATCCTCACCGTTTGGCATGGCCCTCTACCATATTTCCAAGTTTTGCGAAAACCGACTGCACGGTTCAGCCAGAACTGGTATTTTTGGCGGAAGGAGAAGAAAAAAAACTAACAATAACAATAAAGGACCAAGTCCTAATGGACTGCTTCGTCCTTTTTTTCCAAAGACATTTGGAGACTATGTAAATGAGTTCATTTATGCTATCTATATCTATCCATCTATCTATCTATCCATCTATCCATCTATCCATCCATCCATCCATCCATCCATCCATCCATCCCTGGTCGCACCTGGAAGCACGAGAGGTAAAGTTTGAGACTGTGCCACGTGCGCGGCGCCTTGATCGCTCTTTTGGCACAGCGCGCGCCACACACACTCACACAGGCAGCTACTGGAGCCTGGAGTGGAGACACAACGCGCAGCACAAGAGCAGGACCAGGACGACAGACGAGCAGCGCGTTTCTCCACGAGAATTCTTCGTGAAGGTAAACATCACAACCGTATACACGTCTTTGCTTTCCTCCTGTTTGTTTAGACCAGTTAATTTAGTTTGTTTCCTTATTTCGTTTTGTTTGTTTTAAGGCAGTTTATAGGCTACCGCATAATTCTGGTTCGGTTGGTCGGTTGCTGTTGTTTGTGTCTGGTTTTAATTCCACAGATTATACTAGGTTTGGTCAAGACTATAGGTTTAGGCTAGAGATGTATTTATAGCCTATACTCCATCCTGGAGGGTGTGGCCAATTTTTTGGGCAGGCAACACCATACTACGGAATAAAGCTTCACGAATTATGCTCCATAAGGTTTTTTATTTTTTAATGAACAGTGGCAGTGCCCACGCAGAGCCAAACTTATTTCTGTAGCTGTCATGAGAAACCGGGAGCAAAAGCTTCAATTTGTGAGGAGAAAACTATCAGGCTAAGTGCTTTCACCTGAGTTAAAGTGAGAGATAGTGGGATAGCGTAGTAATTTAGTAAATAAGAACATATGGTAAAGATGTAGGGTAGGGAGTAGTATGTGTGTAATGATTTGTTTTCCAGCTAACAAATTAGCACGGTCGGTTTCAGACGATCAGCACCATGGACAGCGACTTTCATGACGTTCAGATGAGAGCCAACTAGAAAAAGTGCCAGAAGTCTCCACCAGGAGGATAGGAGTGTGTGTGTGTGATGTTTGGCAAAATGTTTAGGAGCAATATAAACGTGTGTGTGTGTGTGTGTGTGTGTGTGTGTGTGTGTGTGTGTGTGTGTGTGTCGCGGCTTGGCCTGTTGTAGCGCCACCATGAGGCTGATTTGAAAACGGTCAAGTGGCATTTCTTCCAAAGCCTAGTGGGAATATGCATGCACAGTTTCACCACAATCGGACGCTGCGTTGAGTAGTTGTGGCGATTTGTACAAAACGGGTACAAAGCGGGCTACTCCTGAAAAGTTTAGGAGCCAATCGTAGCCAATGAGGGTGGATTATGAGAAATCAAACAAACCCGTCTTGATCACATGACTATGGAGAGCATGTGTACCGATTTGCGTGAAATTTGGATACAATCTGAAGGAGTAATATTAGAAAATGTGTTTTACATATGTTGGCCTCCTGGTGGCGCTATAAAGAGCAGATGTGAAACATTCCAGGCAAAGGTTTTTCCTTGGCCTCTAGGGAGTTGGCATACAAAGTTATTCACAGATCCGTGCAGTTAGAGGTAAAAACACTTTTCGGCCAGTTATAGCGCCACCATGAGGCTGAGTTGAAAATGTTCATGGCGCATTTCTTCCTCTGCCTAGTGGGAATGTGCGTGCACAATTTCACGGAAATCACATGATGTGTTCATGATTTGCAGCATTTTGTTTGAAACCGAGCACTCCTGCAAACTTTGGAAGCCAATCTTAGCCAATCAGGATGGAGTCTGAGAAATCTGAAACACCCGTTTTGTTGAATGGCTCTAGAGAGACTGTGTACCAATTTGCGTGATGTTTGGACAAAATATGTAGGTGTACTGTCCAAAAACTTGTTTTGCACAAAGCGGCCTCCTGGTGGCGCTATAACAGGCCATTCTGGAAATGTTGGGGCAGAGGTTCATCGTTGGCATCCAGGGAGTGTGTGTGCAAAATTTGGCATCGACCGGGTTAACGGTGCCGGAGATTAGCTGTTCACAGACGGACGGACACACGGACACACGGACGGACGGACACACGGACACACGGACGGACGGACGGACGGAGTGCAAAACATACTCTCTCCCCATGCCTTCGGCCTGGTGGAGACAACAACCGAGGCTATTAATTGAATTAGCTACTAATCTATTTTATAATATGGGACAGTTAAAAGATCCAATTGCTACAGAAAAAGAGCGCCGGTCATAATTTAACTTGATTTATGTGAATTTAAATCAAATGGAAAAGTGGGAAAGTTAATTTACTGAGCTATTTGAGATGCATGAAGCTGTAACAAAACCTTTGCAATTTATTTATTTTTATTTTTATTTGACAGGGACAAAGCTCATTAATCAACATGTCAGTTTTCATCTCAATGTAAATGGGCCAGAGTTAGCCAAAGCTAAATTTCATCTGTAGTCCCTGGGCAGGCTCTTAAAAAATGAATGATACAAAGAAAGACAGAGTGTATAGTGTGCCAGCACACAACACCATGCGTTGATGCCATGTGTGCATATGTGCCAGCACCCAACACTATCTATTACAGTAAACACAATCGGCCTAATAAACGCCAAATGTGATGGAGGATGGAAATGGCTTAATGCCAATACGTAATTATCCCTCAAACCCAATGAAACAATGGAGTGGGCACATATACATATAATATTTTCCACAACTTTTGGGACCCACTACTCTGCATTTTGTGATGTTTAATGTTTTACTTTGTACATGGGTCTTTCTCAACAACACATATATCTCAACAGAGTGAAATGCTATAGTCTCCCACTTCAACATCACAGCCAACATTGAACAACCTGTACTGTCATGTTGTCTGAGCTCCTTCTCTGTAATGTTTTGCTGACAACTCTTCAGTCTTCATACACATTTTAGATACACATGAGGGAGTATGAATGTGCTGTGTACAGTAATACTATACTGTAGTGAAAGATTTAACCAAGGATGACTCCCTTAGTTTTTATACAAGTGATGTGTATTACTATATTTTGTATTGGAGAATCGGCCAGCCATGGTTATGGATATTGAATGTATTGTATTTCTTCCACTATGCTCATAGCAAGGAATCATTTCTCTCTCTCTCTCTCTCTCTCTCTCTCTCTCTCTCTCTCTCTCTCTCTCTCTCTCTCTCTCTCTCTCTCTCTCTCTCTCTCTCTCTCTCCGTCTCTTTCTGACTCTCTCTGCAGTATGTGTGTGTATACAGTAGCTATAGTCCCCAGTTAGCAGGTGACGGTTCTTTTAAGTAGGATGGTGCAAGTTTAAATAATTGACAATGCAGAAAGGAACTACTCGTATTATGTTTTTGTTTTTTTTGCAATGTATGCTTTATTTCTCTGTGTGTATAGACTCCTTGTGCTTACAGCATGCATAGTTCATTGCAGTAACTACCTCTGCAGGCACATCTTATATCAGTTTATTGTCTCCACCAGGCCGAAGGCATGGGGAGAGAGTATGTTTTGCACTCCGTCCGTGTGTCCGTCCGTCCATCCGTCCGTCCGTCCTTCCGTCCGTCCGTCCGTCCGTTATCAGCTAATCTCCGGCACCGTTGGCCCGATCCATGCCAAACTGTGCACACACACTCCCTGGATGACAACGACGAACCTCTGCCCCAAATATTCCTCAACGGCCTATTATAGCGCCACCATGAGGCCGATCTAGGCAAAACGTATTTCTGTAGATAACTCGTACACATTTTATCCATACATCACACAATTCGGTATACACTATCTCCATAGTCATGTGATCAACACAGATCTGCACAATTTCCCATCTTCCATCCTGATTGGCTAAGATTGGCTTCCAAAGCTCACATGATTGGTCCGTTTCGAACAAAATGCCACAAATCACAAACACAGTGTCCAATTTCCAATTATACACACACATTTCCACTAGGCCGAGGACGACATGCCACAATTTTTGTTCCCAAATCAGCCTCACGGTGGTGCTATAACAGGCCAATTCCTGTTTTTACCTATAACTGCATCGGTCGGTATACAACGTATGTATGCGCACTCCCTAGAGGCCATGGAAAAACATTTTCCCTGCATCCCTCCACATCTGCCGGTTATAGCGCCACCATGAGGCCGATTTCTGCAAAACACATTGTTTGTTAGTCGCACAGATTTCATCCAAATCTCACGCAAATCGGTACACATGATCTCTGTAGTCATGTGATCAAGACAAGCCTGTTGGATTTCTCAGATTCTACACTGATTAGCTAAGATTGCCTTCCAAAGTTTTCAGGAGTAGCCCGTTTTGTACAAAATGCTGCACATGTCCTGCTCATCCAGAATTCTATCCTCAGAGATGCTATGAGTGATCTGGCTCTGCATTTCCTTAAAGAAAATTGTTGCAAGAAACAAACAAACAAACAAAACATCATGTTTATATTACTCCTAAACATTTTGCCAAACATCACACACACTCCTATCCTCCTGGTGGAGACCTGTGCCCAGAAGGGCACTTTTTCTAGTTTATATCATGTTTTTGTATATGAAAGTGCAAATCAAATGCAACTGGTGGGTTCCTATCCATTCCTTTATTACCTAGTGATTTTCACTGTGTGTGCATAATATGTGGGAATGTGTTGCCCCATCAACAATTAAACTAATGCCGCTTTTCATGTCCTGGATCACCTATACTCCACTTTACTTTGGTGGCGGCAGTGACAGTGGCACTTGTACTGCTATTTTTGAGAGTTACTAATCAGAGGTTTCTGAAAAAAACGTATGTTACTATAGCTAAAATCTAAAATGACACAGATACTTCCCCTGTTTTAATGGTTTAATCAGGGTTGTTGAACCATAATATAATGTGTGTTTCTGAACATGGTGTCATATCACCAGCAGATCACTTCTCAGTATTCTGAACACAAAGAGGAGATGGAGAAATTCAGAGGAGGATTGTTTCATAAAAAATTGGTTTAGCTCAAATGACGTGCGATCGTGACTTGGAATGCTTATCCATATTTTGCTGTCCTTTTTATCTACCAAGGGAGCTCGATTCTGTGATATGCGTGGGTGTTTAAATTCATCCACAAGCTATATAGTTCGCAAAGAGCTATGTTGTTGCTACATGATGAAATAAACAGATTACAAAATAAGCACTCAAATCAAGCCGCTATTGTTTTGGGAGACAGAACGAACCTCAGAAAATCATGCCAAACTTTTACCAACATGTCACATGTCCCACAGTATCTGGTGACTCATTCAGCCTTTTAGAAAATCTGATCACATAGTGGCTCAGGAGGTGTAGAGCAGCCCGTCTTGGAATCCGAAGGTTCCAGGTTCGATTCCTGGCTCCTCTTGGCAAAAGTGTGAAAGTGTCCTTGAGAAAAGTATTTTGGAGGCGGCATGCAGTGGCTCAGGGGTAGAGTGGCTGGATGCTCCTGATGTGCCTTGCATGGTTTCCGCCGCCATCGGTGTATGAATGTGTGTGTGAATGGGTGAATGTAATGCACAATCAATGTAAAGCCCCTTGGATAAAGGCGCTATATAAATGCACCATTTACCATTTGGTATTACTTTGGTAAACCCATTCACGCTTGCCTAATTCAGAGACCTCTTGTTGCGTTGCTTCCAATAGTTGCTTAGAGAGCAGACTTGTCCTCATAACAAAGGCAAAAAAAATGCTTTGTGTAGAGGAAATGTGTAACGCTAATCTATATTTTGTGGACCATCAAACAAGATTTGGAATTTGATTCCATACTTGATAGTGATATTTGATCCAAGTCACTGACCAGGCCATTTGTTACCATACCTGTTCTAAAGCTATTGTATACATTGTGGCAGCTGCTTTGTAAGCTCTCCACCTACACACAGCTCATTAGACTCTGTGAAGGAATGCAGAGTAGAGGAGTAAGCCAACACTCATTTGCTCTGAGCCATCAGGGAAATGCCTTTGGAGCAGCATGAAAGCCTCTGGCTTAGAGCCAGAGCTGTCCCATCGCATTAAGATGATCTGACATTATGGTGCCCAGATGTATTCTGATGCAGAATGCTTCACAACTCAATGTTATAGGGGAGTGAGAAACATGCCTCCCAGACCACTGGGTTCATTTGCTTTCTTGTAATTAATTTGGAGAGAAATATGTAGCATATGACATATACTGTATGGCATAATATTAAACCATTTAGACCTGAAACTGATTCTATAAATGCCTTATAAACCACTATCAAACTTTTTCATGACAAGGACCCTCAAAACAATATTATGTATTTGGCTGCGGACCCCATTTGGAAATGGTTTGTGCCCCAGGGACCCCCAGAAGAGAAGATTTGTGTTAAAAAAAGATCAACATTTCAACACTTTCAAGATTTAAAAATAATGTTCCATAAAGTGACACAGATAGGCTACTTCCCCTGTTTTAATGGTTTAATCAGGGTTGTTGTTAAACCATAATATAATGTGTGTTTCTGAACATGGTGTCATATCACCAGCAGATCACTTCTCAGTATTCTGAACACAAAGAGGAGATGGAGAAATCCAGAGGAGGATTGTTTCATCAAAGATTGGTTTAGCTCAAACGACGTGCGATCGTGACTTGGAATGCTTATCCATATTTTGCTGTCCTTTTTATCTACCAAGGGAGCTTGATTCTATGATATGCGTGGGTGTTTAAATTCATCCACACACAAGCTATATAGTTGGTAAAGAGCTATGTTGTTGCTACTGTAGGCCTACATGATGAAATAAACAGATTACAAAATAAGGTTTTCTGACCACAATTGCACCCAAAAAACCTGAACTTTGAACAATCAGTGGATTTTCTGTGGTCTGTTGTACAAAATAAGCACACAAATCACGCCGCTATTGTTTTGGGAGACAGAATGAACCTCAGAAAATCATGCCAATGTCACATGTCACATGTCCCACAGTATCTGGTGACTCATTCAGCCTTTTAGAAAATCTGATCACATAGTGGCTCAAATCATAGCGCCCGGCGATTTATAGTAGTGGAGCACTTTTACAGACGGACCGGATGTTATCCCGGATGTGGCTATAGCAGCTAAATGTAGCCAAAACACTCTAGAGCCGATCGACAACAACGGGAGGTATGATTAAATCTACCGCGACTAGCGACGGGACCGCGGTGGGCCGTCTAATGATTTAGATCAAGAGTTATTAACGTATTAAGATTTTCGGTCTCGTCAGCAAAACAGGGGGGGAACATTTTCGATGACGTCCCACTGTTACGCAACATCGAATGTTGCGCAACAGGCGCTCCCAGGCTGTGGAGCGATGCGATCGGTTTTGATATCAATAACCTCCGTCTTTTTGATAAAACTTCGTCCTGGGTGCTGGGTGTTACTAATAAGGACGGTGAACTTCGTCCTGGGCGATCGGGGTGTTAATGTGTACAACTTGTATAGTCCAACTTGCATAACGGTTACCCCCAGAGGTAAAAACCTTTGGCTGAATGGGTTTTGACCTGACCTGAGTCTGTGGAAAAGAAGGGAGACCCTTCTTTTCAGTTAAGGACAAATCCTGAAGTAATTATACTCAGCTAGCACCCAGAGCATCCTGAGGGTGAGCACCCAGAGCACCCAGAGCACCCAGAGCATCCTGAGGGGGCCATCACTGTATGATATGAAAATAGCCATTCCCGGGATCTGGCAGTTCTACAGAAGGTTGTGTGTTTGGCTAAGCGCACCACATGAGCTCCATCCTGTCCCTGCTGGACATTTACAACAGTAGATACTTGAAAAGAGCAAAAACGATGACGAATGACGGGCAACAGGCCGCAAGCGGACCGTTGACTGACAAAGCCCTTGTTTTGGTGCTCAAGAAGAGTTTTTCCCCGACAGCTCAGAGCAATGAACAAGGACTTGGACAGTAAACAAAAATATGGGGGAAAACAACGAATGAATGAATGAATGAATGAATGAATGAATGAATGAATGAATGAATGACATTTGAAACTACAATAGACAGTAATAGAATAGATTCAAACCAATATTGCACAAAATGAATCTGTATACAGTACATTGTTGTGCCTTATTGCAAATGCAATAAATCCAGACATTAAGCTCTAAAAATACTTTTAATAGTGACACACTGCTAATGAGGAGAATGTGCCTGCACGGAGAGAAACAGGTTTTGATGTATGTTTTAATGTGTGAGCATGTGATTTGTGCGCGCGTGCGTGCGTGCGTGCGTGCGTGCGTGCGTGCGTGCGCACCGCACATGTGTGCATGTCTCTGTATACAAGCATGTGTACGTATATGCACATGCCCTGAGGGGCTTACTCTCAAAAGGATAAAACATTGGGTCCAGGCGGGGTGGCACAGCTGTGTCCAACACTCAACAACTTGCAGTATCATGTCATTCCTGCAATGGGTTACAGCTGTCCCGAGGCAGTATACCCTGTCCTAGCAGGCAACAGTCGTCAACAACTGACTTCCTATCCAGACAGCGTATTGCCTGTCCACATTTGACAGGACATTCTCTGGTAACCCTTAGCAACCATATGGGAACCAGTTTAAACAGCCATGCCAACAGAGATCCATGCTGTGTCTGAACCATAGAGTTATATATAAACTAGAGAGCGGACTGCCACGCCTCCAGCGTGGCAGTCCGCACATAGCACCTGACGAAGCTCACGGCAAAACGGCGAAAAGACAGTGATGTAACGGTCCACAAATCCTGCCCCCTCTCTTCCCTGCCCCACCCTATTCAGTATTTTAGCCGTGACGTGAGCGCCCCCTCCAGAGATACTTCCGGGTCCTACTTTTGTGTCGCTTTTGTGTCCCCATAGTTATACTGTGTCCGTCTCCGTCGGACTAAATCTGAGACCACGGTTTTCCTTGCAACAACAAAGCTACTGGTCTCCCAAATCTGGCTGACAGGCCGTCTGCCCCACACTGAATACTATCACCATTTTCTTTCATTGTGTCAACTAAATCCTCATGAATGCAAACTAGATTCAACATACTCAACCCTGCACACATTCTAAATATGCCCCCGAAACATTGTACTGAGCAAATGGACTGTTACCACCTTCAATAATAATGATAATAATAGTCTTTATTGTCTCCACATCATATATTTTCTTTGTCATGGCCACTTGTACAGAACATTAATAATTCTACTCAAGTTGGAAGCATTAAGACCCATTTTAACCCTCAATGGCTTCCTTTCTGAAAAATAACATCAATGTAAAAAGATTCACGCGTTTAGATATTCTATTTACAATGAGGTGTGGATGGGAGGTGGTGCCACTTGGACCCGGACGTAACGTAGGACTACAAAATGACGTCGGACTTAAATACAGAATGCTTCAGCCCCTGGGGGGGGCGGAGCAGGAGCGATGATTGACAGGCAAAGAACCATCTGCTGGCTAGAATAAGGCATTTTTCCATTGCATCTGAAGAAGCTTAGAACACAAGAGAAAAACACATGGCATAGCATACTGGAGTGGATTTTCATTTTAAAACCCTTTAATACACTTTTGAAGGATCATGACAAAGACTTGAAATGTTGTTAAAGTGTTGTTAAAATGAGCTGTCTGGTGTATATGATTACTGAAATGTTGCACACTCATCTGTTATGGATTGGGATTTATTATGTTAATATGTGGTAGTTTGCATAGTTTTAAATCGAAGAGATGTTTTCATTCATGTTGTCATCATCTTCCCTGGGCACATAATAGTGCAAACAGTGTGTGTGGCAGCTGAATGTATTGAGACTGCAATGACAGGTTTTGATTTGGTCATTCATTGAAAGGAGTAAATCAGACCTCTATGTGACATACAGGTCTGGAATTGAGTGTAAAAGTTATATTTTATATTTACCTGTCATTTACCCATTTCAATCTCAAACGTTGATGGAATTCAGTATAGGATGGTTGAGATCACATTTCTGTTTAGAAGAATCAGTAGAGTTGCATGTGGAGAAGGTTGTATGCCAATTTATGACAATTTTTGGCTATCGCACGCACGCACGCACGCACGCACGCACGCACGCACGCACGCACGCACGCACGCACGCACGCACGCACGCACGCACACACACACACACACACACACACACACACACACACACACACACACACACACACACACACACACACACTGTTGTCTGCTGTTCTCTTGGAAACCAACAACTGGTTTTCATCTCTATTTTTACTGTCATGGGTCAGGGTGACTCCCTGCCTCCGAGTCCTCACTCCGAGTCTTGTCACTGTAGCCCTGTCACAGAGCTGCAATAGACTATCACACTTAAACTCTAATGATCCTTTCTGCAAGTCTCTTCAGTCTAAAAGCTCAAAACGGGTCCGCTATTACACCCTCATAGAGTCACATCAACACTTTTACACTGTACATTATCACATTGTCATCACTCTCACTACACTGAAAACATGCTTGCTTAATCACTGCATGTTGATCTGGACATGACATCTAACTGTATTGTGTGACTGAACTGTAATGAAACCCTTTTAACCAATTAAAACCGGGAAAGCATTTGTGTAATTTCAAATTTTAGTGCATATTTTAGGGTTGACTTCTCAAAAATAGCAGATCTACAAGCTGGGTGAGCTTGTATGACCTTGTAGATCTTGAAAATGTGTGCAAATCTTTGAATATATTAAAGCTAACATTTTTAACTCAAAACGTTGCTTCTGAAACAACATATTTTGGCATGGGGTGGCCAAATACACATAATTTTGAGCACTACTGATATAGCAACATGAGTTTTTCAGTGGGTTGGCTACCACCTGCCCAAGTGGACCGCTCAGTGTGGATATACATTTAGAGGCAACCATCCTGCTGGGATACCATAAGAACATTGTAAGTCAATGCTTGACCACAGAAAGAATAGTCACTGGCACTGCTGAGGCAGTCACTAATGGGGGATCTCAAATAAACAATAAACAATGCTTAGATGCTTATTTTGAATTGTACCACAACAAGGGACTACCTGCGGTTTAATGATTTGGGCTCAGTTCTTGTTCCTCATTAATGCTGGTCCATTGCACTGAGCTGAATTCTGATTGATTGCTTATGCCTGACTTCTGACCTGGGTAATTGAAAATTGGAAACATTCTGAGTAAATGTACTTACCGGTAGTTACTTTACACCACTGGTAATTACACTATACCATTATGTTGGGCATCCATCCCATCAGTAATACCCCGTGCTTTCACACTGATGATGATTCAATGAGTGAACACATGAAGTGTGCCAGAAAAGCTATAAAACATTTCATGTGATGTCATGTTACGTTATACCTGCAAAGGTCAACCACTTTAATTACACTCTTGATTGATTGACTGATTGATTGATTGATTGATTGAATACTTTATTAACAGTTTGCAAAAAAGTTAAGGTAAAGGCACAGGAAAGTACAGTTCAATACAAGGTCTGCTAAGAGGATTTAAACCCCATAAAGCACTATGGTTTGTTTCCATTGGCATCTCATTGAACAAACGTCCAGGGCCTTGAGGTGGACTTGACACAAAGCCTATTAGCATATTGACTTCACACGCCTGTCATCATCAACATGTTCAATTTATAATGTGCAGCTTGGCTTTGGTTGCAAACTCTGCAGCTATTCAACTTCTGGCCTGTATACAAAGTTACAAACTGCAGAGAAACTCTTTATTCCGATAAAAACATACAGCACGCACGCACGCACGCACGCACGCACGCACGCACGCACGCACGCACGCACGCACACACACACACACACACACACACACACACACACACACACACACAGATAGGGGGCGGGGGGGGGGGGGGGGGTCGACCCCCTCAGTTTAATGAGGAGGGGGGATTATCCCCCCCAAAAAAGCCATGTACCGTGGCTGCATGTGTTTTGCTGTGTTGGCAGTGTTTTGCCATGAAATCCGCAAAAAAACGCGGAAAGTCTGCGTAATTATGCGCAAAAGTGGGGGGCAGATCCCCCCTCCTCATTATAGCCCCCAAATATGTCCCCCCCAGTTATAAAATGCTATCTGCGCCCCTGACACGCACGCACGCACGCACGCACGCACGCACACACGCACACACACACACACACACACACACATGCATCACACACGGTCCTAGGTAGGCTACTGAGCCAGGTGAAGACTTTGTACTTTGGGGGCGATTTCTTTTCTTGGACGGTTTTGCACGGATTTGAATGGCTGTTGCTCTGTTTGCTTCAGCAAAAACAGCTTGAGCTGAACATTGAACAGGTCTGTAACTCTGACATCAGGACTCTGGAGCGTCATTTTGGTTTGACAAGGTACGGCAGCTGACCAATCTCATTTCCTCCATTCACCTTAGAGCTCAGAATTCAAAGTTTTCTTTTTTCTGTCTCTCTCCTTATCCTCCCAGCTCCTCTTTCTGCCACCGGCGCCCCCTGCTGTTGAGACTGTGGTATGAGCGTATGTGGCAGGAAGACGCTGACGTTGCTAAGCAGCGTGTTCGCCGTGTGCGGCCTGGGCCTGCTGGGGATCGCTGTCAGCACAGACTACTGGCTCTACCTGGAGGAGGGCGTCATCCTCCCCCTCAACCAGAGCACAGAGATCCGCACGTCGCTCCACTCTGGCCTCTGGAGGGTCTGCTTCCAGGCTGGTGAGTTTGGGGCATAGAGTAGTTTGGAGGATTTTCGTGCCAATAGCAGATGTCATGAAACCAGAAACTGACATTCAACTCACCAAGTTGACAGTCCACTATTGTTTATGCGTATATCATTGTCACACACTGACTCTTGCTCGCTTTCCCAGCGAAGTAGTAAATACACTGTGCTCAAATCGAGAAAAAAAAAACATTTTCAGGTTGACTCACTTTTCAATGGCATTATTCTTCATTACATTTGTTTTGGCCAGGATGTTCAGGTATCTGTGGCAGCAGTTGTCTTTGGACCTTATATTTGACAGAGATTCTTTGACCTAGTAAATCTACAGTATCTGATACAGAAACTGGTTTTGCCGACTTGCCCCCCCCCCACCATTTGAAAACAGAGGCGACTTGCTGTGGTTGGCTACAACGGAATTTTGCATACACCGTGTGCCGTTCCCACGGTATGGACACAGTGGTGATTAGCCGTCTGATTGTGGGAGGAGCAGATTTATTTTTTCAGCTATAGGCGAGGCCACCTTTAGGCTTATCAACCTTGACTTTTTCACTTTCTTTATCCCTCTAGAGTGACATCAAATCTTTAATAAGTTCAAAATGCCTGCCTCCTCTGTTGTTGTCTTGATTCTGAAGCAAAGGTATTTGCTTAATGTGATCGCAGATGTATTATTCTGCCAGGGTTCATTCAGTCATTCCATGTGCATGTGACATCTTTGCTGCAGTTGACGATCGCTCCACTTATATTATTGTTCCACCCCTGACATTGTGTCCAGTCTTGGTGAACATGGTATATTCGGTTAGGATTTGGTAGCAGCAGATATGTTCCACCATGCAGATAAGTGGAAGGACTAATGGGATAACATGTGTTGTTGGGTCAATTGAGTGACCTTATGGACCACTTAACAGTTCTGGCTCAGTGTTTGACCCAGAAAAGCCCACTGTGCACTATCATGCTATGCCGTTACATCAATGCTGACTTTGAGTTCATTGGGTGTTGGTGATGAATGGAAGTTGCTATAGCTATTAGTTATAGGCTTTGTTGACGTATGCAACATCTGTCTACAGTACATTCATGTAGGCAAACACAAGGCATTCAGAGAATGTCGGGGAGTGACAGAAGTAATGTTTCAGAAAGGGGGTCGTTGATTAAAGTGCTTGTAGGAGCCAATATGATGGTGCTATATTATTGGTTAGGTTGGCATATTATTTTTGAACAATTGGTGGCAGCACTGGGTGTGTATAAGGTCACTCAGGTGCAGTAATTCGATGGAACTGGTTCCTATCAGCAGACAGAAAGGACTCAGGAAAACAGAGAATTGCTAAACACAATTATATTACATGGTAAATTAATTTCAACTGCATCAAACTTTATTCAACAAAGTATACCCTCAAACTGGAATCATTGCTTGGACATCAATCTGTTTCTGTGTACTGCGTAGGATCTGTGAAGTAAAGTGCCAAGACAATAGGACTCTTGGAGGGCATTTGTGTTTCTTCTTATTTATTTATGCCAGTTTCATATTTTTTACTCAACGGTTTCATTATTAGTCTGCCGAGCAACAAGGGCATCTTTCCCCATTACAAGCAAAGTGTTGATTTTGTCGACTAAAACTATGACACAAAATGTTCGTCGACTAGCTTTTTTCACTGATGAAAACTAAATAAACACTAAATAAAAACTAAGCTATGATGACTAAAACTAAGACTAAATATATTGACAATTTTGTCAACAAATAATCACTACAAAATGTTATAGGGAAGGACTAGTGGAAAATAAAATCCAGTAGAACTAAAAGACAAGTCGTTCTATGTTTTGTTGCGCTCAGTTGCTGTGTTTTGAAAATAGCAGATCTACAAGCTCACAACTAGATTGGCTATTTTCAGCATGCAACCATGTGTAAAATCAGGCATTACGACACCATCAAGGCCTGCCAAAAATACATTTCTAAAACTAGACTAAGACTAAAACATTTCAGATGACTAAAACTAAATGGATTTTTTTTCAGAGGACTACTACAACTAAATCAAAATTTGCTGTCAAAAGCAACACTGCTATAGCTTACAAGGCCCTGGGCCAAGGAGATTGAATGAGATGTAGTGCCACACCTACCGTCAGCTCAGAGTACTCACTACTCATTTAATTTGCTATGCCTTTACTCATTTGCTGAGCTTGTATGGTAGTGCCCGGGATTGAACCTTGCAATTCAAAGGCAAGCACTCTTCAGACTGAACTACCCAATTACTTCAATATCTAGTGTGACATCAAGTGAGAGGCAATTTGTGAATCCATGACCATTCGTGGTTAGTCGTGCGTCTATTCGTACAATTGGCTGTCTCGATTCATTCCCAACTTTGTGTCATCATGTCCTATTTTTAAGTTGAAGAGTGAAATCACACCCGTCTGAAGTGAGTGGTGCAACTCCATGTGGGGGTCCCCAGGGGGTCCCCGGAACGTCCAGACCCACATGAACGAGCCCAGGGTGCCGGCCCGGTTCCGGGGAGCCGCCCCGTGTCCGAAACGGTTGAGAAATGACAGAGTTACCGTGTGGGGGTCCCCAGGGGGGTCCCTCTACTGTACTGTACGAAAAAACAGGGCGTCCCCGGAACTTCCAGACCCACAGGAACAAGGCCAGAGTTATTGTGTGTTACTGTGTGGGGGTCCCTGGGGGTCTGGATGTTCCGGGGACCCCCAGGGACCCCCACACGGTAACACAAGGAACGCGCCCAGGGGATCGGGCCGGTGACACTTGGTGATGAAAACCAACCAAACGCTATTTTCGTGGTCGGACAGACCCAGCCAGCCAGCCAGCCAGAGACACACAAAGCTCCGTATAGGAGTGGTTGCACCACTCAAAAAAAACACCTGCATGCCTGTCTTCACTTGCTCAATATACAGTACATTTCATTTTTATTAACTAGCAACATTTCAGTCAAGGACCATCTTTGAGATGCCTCCCTAGTACTAGGGAGTCAGCAATAAGGGGGCATAACTGAGTCAGCAATGCAGGAGCATAATATAACAAGGCTGTAACAAGTAGGGAGTCAGTAATAAGGATCAGAGGCACCTAGAACTAGAAGCATCAAGTCACATTTGGTAGGACAGGAGCTGTTGTAGTTCTGGTAACACTGACTGATGATTTGGGGCAGGCAAGATCTACAATAAATGTCTAAATTATTTATATTTGATGTGATAAAGAGGAAGCATAATCAACATTATGCAACATTGTTATACTGACATTGTCAAACTTTATTTTGAAACAACTTAACCATTTCTCCTTTCAATTTAGGAAAACATTTTTTAAGTTACATCTAATTGAGTCACTTATCAATGTGAACATTTGTACGTATGTACTTTTTTCCCCCCCTTCAAAATGTATTTGATAGACTGGGGTAGTGGAGTTCATACTCTGTGGGAGGCTGGCAGAGTAGACACAGCTAAATGGATTCGGGGAAGCCATTTCCACACTGATCCTCTAACAACTTAATTTACAAGCACAGGGATCCCAGCAAACCCCAGAGACCTAACCTTACATTAATTCAATTATGGTTGACTGGCAGCAAGGATACAACGTGTTCAGTCAATTAATTCCAAGCTGCTGCTGCCAAAGGCCACAGTGTGCAGTCTTTGTGTGAGAGCAAGGGGGTTGTCGTGATAGAGAGGAGGGGAGAGAGAGAGCACTAAAGTGTCTTACCCTCTGCCCTTACCTCCTGTCTTCTCTAACTCCCCTGTGTTAACATTTTACGTTTTTACGTACATTACGTGTATCTCATCTCACAAGTCACAACTAGAATCAGGAACGTGGTATGTGCTTGTGCATTTGCATTCCCACAGCAGACCAGTTAATTGTCTCCAAACTTGTCCTGATATGTCCTGATAAAGATTAATATTAACTTAAGATTGAAACATTGACGAGCAGCAATAAACTTTAGAGGAGCTTTTTCAGCATCACCAGTGTGCAGATTTTTGATATTTCTGTTTGTCTTGCACCTGGACCTCAACATTGAGGCCAATGGGGCGGGTCCACAGAGTTATGAGCAGACGCACTAGCGTTTATGGGCGGGGCAGACGATAGAAGCATGCGGAGTAGTAGCGTTTCAAATGCAGAAGTATTGCATTCTCAGATTTGACCAGGCGACGGCTGCTTCATTGCTCTACCGTGGTTCTGGGGACTTCAGTCTCATTTAGTATGTGGTCTAATCTTAATTGTTATACAATGAATAGTGAAAATAGCTGATCTTCTGTTTTTTTGGCATTCAGCCATTGGCCAACCTTGACACAGTTTGATTCCACTCTGTTCAGGAGCTCCTGAGCTTATTCCACGTGGTCGGAGAGCAGGCTGATGTCGTCCGCGTAGTCCAGGTCTGTCAGGACTATGTGGGGTGTCGTATTGACCTCCTTGGTGTTATAGTGAGGCCAAGATCCTGCTCTCGTCCATTGATGGCCTACCTTGTAGTATTTCAAAGTGCCAGTGATGTCATGGACACTGGTCTCACTTCCTTCCTGGACTACATGTTGTCTCAGTAAGACAGCCCTCTCCACCAGGTGGGGTGAGTGCAGCAAAGCATTATGGTCATTGTAGCAATCCAGCAGTGAGACCAGTGTCCATGACATCACAGATACTTTGAAATACTAAAATATCTATTTACCAACATAAAACATCTGGTCTCCCAAACATCATTCAAATAAGATCTGGTTGCAAAAGGGGCGAAGTGGCCCTTTAAGGATCTTCATCATCGTGCCTCTGTGGATCGTTGAAAGTTGAAAGTGGTTAAATGAGCTAATGCTAAAGCTAATAAGATTGTGGAGCTACTGGAGAAGATTTTAGCACAATGCTTCCCACCATGGGATCATATCTGAATAGTTACCGTGACAAAGATCTCTATACAGATTGCAACTGCAATTAGTTACATGTGCAGACATCCTAATACCCCGCCTCCCCCTCTCCCACACACACACTCACGCACGCACGCACGCACGCACGCACGCACGCACGCACGCACGCACGCACGCACGCACGCACGCACGCACGCAAAGATACAGTACACAGTAGCCCCAGGCTTTCACTCACATCATCACTTAATCCACCTCTGGGTCTGTGGTGTTAATTGAACACATACTGTAGACCAGTTGCTGGAATTTAACTTCTAGTCATGTGTGCAAGTGTGTTAACGGACACACAAAGTGTGTTAACGGACAAGGTGCTAAAATCTTCTCCTGGGCTGTTCCTTGGAAATACATTGTGTTGTTAAAAGAAAAGAAAAAATGAAAGTTTCTCATCCAGCGCCTTTATACGTCCTACGTCATGTCACAAACTACATGCCATGAGTCGAGCCCATTGGTCGTGCCACCCGGATGTGGGCCTAAATGTGCACTAGCTACCAGCGTTGCTTCATACAGTACATCGCTCCCTGTCCTGGGGGCTTGTGTGAAACTGTGTAACTACTGTGAAATGCGTCGGAGCGGTCAGGCTGACCGATTTTGAAATTTTGAAGTGGATTTTCTTTGCCCATGAAGTCCTGAGAAAGTTCCCCTTGCATGACTTTTTCTAAATGTTCGATTCAAACCATCTCTGTTTTTTTTTTCATCTGAAACGTTTTGGAAATATGATTTTAGACATAATTCTACTAAAATGTCTGCTCTTTTTCGGTCCGTGGGACCGCTCTTAGAGCCCTCACCCTTTCTCCCCCACAAGCAGTGCTTTTCACACCTCCCTCCCGGCTGGAGACGGGCATTGTTCAAGCTGTTCAAATTGTCATTTGCATTCCAACTAGCCTTCCACATGTAGGCAAACTTACATTACAAACTTACATAAACTAAATGTTGTTTTAGATGTTATATTTGTTATATGCGGTTTGCAGAAATAACGATGTCTGACTTTATTTCTCGAAACGGAAAAATAAATATGGTGTGTGGTATTGTTTCCACCAAGCGCATAGCTCAATAGATATAAATACATGTTGACTATACACGCCATCTTTAGCATAATTATGTTGGAATAATAAAGTTTATAGCATTGTGACTATGTCGCGCATATTCATTTCATATATCAGCGCATCAAAAATATGGTGAAATATGGTGTATTGACTGACTGGCGTATTGTTTCAACCAAACGCATAGCGAGAATGTTCGCCGATGCGCGATTCAGCGCGATGCCAAATAAAAATGACAGTGTTTGAAATCAGTCCAACCCGATAGACGTCCCGAACTTCTAAATGTTTTGTCAGTAAGAAGAACAGTTCTGTCCGTCCTTCGTCTGTAAACTTTTCTGCACGCGACCAGTGGAACTGATTTCCACGCATCACGGCTCTCTTTTTTTCTCTCTCCCTCTCTCTCTCTCCCTCTCTCGTGGAGAGGGAGAAAATATCCAAGTAACTGATGGTGAGGTATGCGGAAGTGCATTTTAGATAACGCTGTAGCACTATTTGTGGCGGTGATGCGTCACATGACTTGATCTATCCTATGGTGTATATATAAACCGTGCTGCTGCTACGGACCTTTCTGCTGGCACAATAAATCAAATATATATAAATGACATCGATCATAGGCGGCGGGTATGTAAGGCTAGGCCAGGCTTAGCCTTCCCAAAAATTATGCTGGGTATTTTTAAAATATATATAGGCTAATATGTGCGCAGAATTATATAGAAGGCTAGCCGCTCCCAAACTCCCAACTCCTTTGTCTGTAGCCTAAACTTTTCTGATTTGCACGCACGCACGCACAGCTCTTTCCTTTTTTTGGCACAATCAATCAAATATATATTAATTACATCGATGTCACTATAATTATAGTTTGGTAAACTGAAATAAAAAATAACTTTGAGTTGTCCTGTCTAGTTGAAACTGCTGCCTTGAATTCGTGAGAAGCGTCTGACTGCAGAGTCCGCTCAGGGGACCAGGAAGTGCTGCAAGGGGGGGGGCGAGGGGAAGTCCGCTTCAGGGAGCATCTGCCAGAGGAAAGGAAACAGAAAAGCGGAAACGGAAACAGATAAACGGAAACAGAAAAGGGGCGTTCCCTTGTTCCCTTCAGTCCGCCGTCCCGGACGCGCTCCCGGAGGTCTCGTGCCCAGGTGGGGGTCCGCGGGGGTCCGCGGGGTATCTCGGCCGTCCCTGGGCCGTTTCGTACGGGGGGAATCTCGTTCGAACCGGGCCGCCGTCCCGGACGCGCTCCCGGGGGTCTCGTGCCCAGGTGGGGGTCCGCGGGGGTCCGCGGGGTATCTCGGCCGTCCCTGGGCCGTTTCGTACGGGGGGAATCTCGTTCGAACCGGGCCGCCGTCCCGGACGCGCTCGCGGGGGTCTCGGGCCCAGGTGGGGGTCCGCGGGGGTCCGCGGGGTATCTCGGCCGTCCCTGGGCCGTTTCGTACGGGGGAAATCTCGTTCAAACCGGGCCGCCGTCCCGGACGCGCTCCCGGTGGTCTCGTGCCCAGGTGGGGGTCCGCGGGGTATGCACACACACGCGCACGCCGCACACACACGCGTGTGTATAGAGGGAGGGCGGGGGGTCTCAAGGTTCGGGGACCCCTGTCTCGTGCCCAGGTGGGGGTCCGCGGGGGTCCACGGGGGTCCGCGGGGTATGCACACACACGCACGCGCGCACGCCGCACACACACGCGTGTGTATAGAGGGAGGGCGGGGGGTCTCAAGGTTCGGGGACCCCTGTCTCGTGCCCAGGTGGGGGTCCGCGGGGTATCTCGGCCGTCCCTGGGCCGTTTCGTACGGGGTGAATCTCGTTCGAACCGGGCCGCCGTCCCGGACGCGCTCCCGGTGGTCTCGTGCCCAGGTGGGGGTCCGCGGGGGTCCGCGGGGTATCTCTTTCATTTCTCAACCATTTTGTACGGGGGTGGGTTCGTTGGAATCGTGTCACCCCCCTGGGGGAGTTTTTGGGGGTATCAAGGTTTGGGGACCCCTAGGGACCCCCAGGGACCCCCCAGGGACCCCCACATGGTAACTCTCTCATTTCTCTACCATTTTGGACGGGGGTGGGTTCGTTGGAATCGTGTCGCCCCCCTGGGTGCTCCCGGTGGTCTCGTGCCCAGGTGGGGGTCCGCGGGGGTCCGCGGGGTATGCACACACACGCACGCGCGCACGCCACACACACACGCGTGTGTATAGAGGGAGGGCGGGGGTCTCAAGGTTCGGGGACCCCTGTCTCGTGCCCAGGTGGGGGTCCGCGGGGTATGCACACACACGCACGCGCGCACGCCACACACACACGCGTGTGTATAGAGGGAGGGCGGGGGGTCTCAAGGTTCGGGGACCCCTGTCTCGTGCCCAGGTGGGGGTCCGCAGGGGTCCGCGGGGTATGCACACACACGCACGCGCGCACGCCGCACACACACGCGTGTGTATAGAGGGAGGGCGGGGGGTCTCAAGGTTCGGGGACCCCTAGGGACCCCCAGGGACCCCCCAGGGACCCCCACATGGTAACTCTCTCATTTCTCTACCATTTTGGACGGGGGTGGGTTCGTTGGAATCGTGTCACCCCCCTGGGGGAGTTTTTGGGGGTCTCAAGGTTCGGGGACCCCTAGGGACCCCCAGGGACCCCCCAGGGACCCCCACATGGTAACTCTCTCATTTCTCTACCATTTTGGACGGGGGTGGGTTCGTTGGAATCGTGTCGCCCCCCTGGGTGCGTTTTTGGGGGTCTCAAGGTTCGGGGACCCCTAGGGACCCCCAGGGACCCCCCAGGGACCCCCACATGGTAACTCTCTCATTTCTCTACCATTTTGGACGGGGGTGGGTTCGTTGGAATCGTGTCACCCCCCTGGGGGAGTTTCTGGGGGTCTCAAGGTTCGGGGACCCCTAGGGACCCCCAGGGACCCCCCAGGGACCCCCACATGGTAACTCTTTCATTTCTCTACCATTTTGGACGGGGGTGGGTTCGTTGGAATCGTGTCGCCCCCTGGGGGTGTCTTTGGGGTTCTCAAGGTACCTATGTAGACTCACTTTTTACGCTGCATCCAATGCACATATTGCTGTTGCTGTGCGACGTCTAGAAAGTGGTGAAATAGCAGACGGAAGGGGAAACACATAGTATAAAAATGAACATGTACTTATCTAGACTTACTTTTCGACGCTGAATCCAGATATCATAATGTTGAGACTGTCCGATCCCAGGAAAGTGGTCAAAAATGGCACCAAGGTTTTGTAAAAGTGTCACAATATTTCGACCCGATTCCAACGGTGGTGGTCTTATCTCTCTACGATGTCAGGAAGTGGGTGTAAACGCCTCCTATCGGTCCCTTGCCCTCGAAACACGTCTGGGAAAAAGTGAGACCATTTTCGGACTCAGCACGACAAGCTGAACACGCTGATATGTGTTTCCCAGCACACAGACTTACGGTTCTCTTAATTGGCTAGCGTTAGGGTTAGTTTTCAACGCGCGATAGCTCGGGAACGATAGGTTCGTCAGCCAAGTAATTCACATGGGCGCGTACAGCTCTCCAAGATCTACGCTCCGATAGGTCCGCCATTCTCGTGCGACACCCGTAGCAAGAGTTCGCCAACTCTGACCTGTAATCCACAAGCCATATAGACATGGTAAACCGTACAGTGTATTGAATGGTAAAATGCTAACCCTAATTTTGAGAACCACACGTCCGTGCGCGGGGAGACACATATTGGCGCGTTCGTCTCATGGATAGCTATGCGTGGATGTAAAGCACGCCCATTTTCGACCTTTGTGGGAGGAGCTATCGCGCATCAAAGTCCCAACCCTAGTTTTCTGAACCACATGACCGTGTGTGGAGAAACACATATCAGATTGTTCGTCCTGACAAGCTATATAACATACTAAAAGATGGGCCCCTAATATCCAATGGTTTTTGACTTAGAGGCCTTAGAGAGGCTAGAAAAATAACAAAACATTCAACGGGACCAATTCCGTTAAATCCAGCGTGAAAAAGTGAGTCAGACTAAGTCGTTTTTGTAAAAAAAAATATATATTTGTGTTTGTGGGGTCCAAAAAACGTGTCTAAAAAAATATCTAAAATATTTATAAGTGTCGTAGAGACTTGAAACCAATTCCATTGGATTCCCTGTGCTTCAGACATGGATAAACACCCTTTGTTTTAGAAAAATTGGTTATTCCCTGTCGATTATAGCCTTAAAGGGCCTCGACGCCATACAAAGGTCACGGGCGTGACCATTGATAGTTAGAAGTGTCGTAGAGACTCAGGACAAAGTTCATTGGATTCAGCTGGATGAGAAGAAGAACAAATTTGCCTGCTCAAAACAAACGGACACATTTTGGATTTTTAATTGATTTTAACGCGTTGGAGGCCACTAAAAATCAAATTTTTTAAGGATTCCTCTAAATACACTTCCCCCCCTATGTCAAGTAAGGGAAATCTAATGGTGTTAGTTTTAACTGTCTAGAAGACTTAAAAATGGGTCAAATTGCTGTTTGAAAGTTTAAAAAAAATCATATTTTCTCGAATTTTAGTCAGTTTGCTCCAAAACTCCTTCTACCCCCACTAAACCTGAATCAGAATATGTAGGTTATATCTCAATCCGACAACCAGAAGTGCCTTAATTGGCCCTTAGTTGGCTAATTATACAGTTCGATTTCGCCTCAGATTGTTCATCTCGACGAGCTCTATAACATATCCAAAGATGGGCTTCTAATATCATTTCCCCATGGAGATATAGCCCCTAGAAGGTTTACAAAATAGCCGATCTACAAGTCCTAGAAGAATTGCACTAGGACAGCCAGGATTTTGGCTACCCCCCCCCTAAATCAAGTGCACTGAGTTCGATGGATCTGACAAACCGGTCAAACTGGTTCTCAAGGTATTTTGAGGATGGACATTCAACATTTTAAAGTTCATAGAATGTCAGTTATTTAATCATGATGCATTTTCTTTGTTTAACAACATTTTAAAAATCAAATCCTCTCAAAGATAATTTAGACTAATTGTCAAGGCAAAATTGTGTTCATATTTATTTATATATTTAAAAATATGTGGGGGTCCCTGGGGGTCCCTAGGGGTCCCCGAACCTTGAGACCCCCAAAAACGCCCCCAGCGGGGTGACACGATTCCAACGAACCCACCACCGTCCAAAACGGTTGAGAAATGAAAGAGTTACCATGTGGGGGTCCCTGGGGGGTCCCTGGGGGTCCCTAGGGGTCCCCGAACCTTGAGACCCCCAAAAACGCACCCAGGGGGGCGACACGATTCCAACGAACCCACCCCCATCCAAAATGGTAGAGAAATGAGAGAGTTACCATGTGGGGGTCCCTGGGGGGTCCCTGGGGGTCCCTAGGGGTCCCCGAACCTTGAGACCCCCAAAAACTCCCCCAGGGGGGTGACACGATTCCAACGAACCCACCCCCGTCCAAAATGGTAGAGAAATGAGAGAGTTACCATGTGGGGGTCCCTGGGGGGTCCCTGGGGGTCCCTAGGGGTCCCCGAACCTTGAGACCCCCCGCCCTCCCTCTATACACACGCGTGTGTGTGCGGCGTGCGCGCGTGCGTGTGTGTGCATACCCCGCGGACCCCCGCGGACCCCCGCGGACCCCCACCTGGGCACGAGACAGGGGTCCCCGAACCTTGAGACCCCCCGCCCTCCCTCTATACACACGCGTGTGTGTGTGGCGTGCGCGCGTGCGTGTGTGTGCATACCCCGCGGACCCCCACCTGGGCACGAGACAGGGGTCCCCGAACCTTGAGACCCCCGCCCTCCCTCTATACACACGCGTGTGTGTGTGGCGTGCGCGCGTGCGTGTGTGTGCATACCCCGCGGACCCCCGCGGACCCCCACCTGGGCACGAGACCACCGGGAGCGCGTCCGGGACGGCGGCCCGGTTCGAACGAGATTCACCCCGTACGAAACGGCCCAGGGACGGCCGAGATACCCCGCGGACCCCCGCGGACCCCCACCTGGGCACGAGACCCCCGGGAGCGCGTCCGGGACGGCGGCCCGGTTCGAACGAGATTCCCCCCGTACGAAACGGCCCAGGGACGGCCGAGATACCCCGCGGACCCTCACCTGGGCACGAGACAGGGGTCCCCGAACCTTGAGACCCCCCGCCCTCCCTCTATACACACGCGTGTGTGTGCGGCGTGCGCGCGTGCGTGTGTGTGCATACCCCGCGGACCCCCGTGGACCCCCGTGGACCCCCACCTGGGCACGAGACAGGGGTCCCCGAACCTTGAGACCCCCCGCCCTCCCTCTATACACACGCGTGTGTGTGCGGCGTGCGCGCGTGCGTGTGTGTGCATACCCCGCGGACCCCCACCTGGGCACGAGACCACCGGGAGCGCGTCCGGGACGGCGGCCCGGTTTGAACGAGATTCCCCCCGTATGAAACGGCCCAGGGACGGCCGAGATACCCCGCGGACCCCCGCGGACCCCCACCTGGGCACAAGACCCCCGGGAGCGCGTCCGGGGCGGCGGCCCGGTTCGAACGAGATTCCCCCCGTACGAAACGGCCCAGGGACGGCCGAGATACCCCGCGGACCCCCGCGGACCCCCACCTGGGCAAGAGACCCCCGGGAGCGCGTCCGGGACGGCGGCCCGGTTCGAACGAGATTCCCCCCGTACGAAACGGCCCAGGGACGGCCGAGATACCCCGCGGACCCCCGCGGACCCCCACCTGGGCACGAGACCCCCGGGAGCGCGTCCGGGACGGCGGACTGAAGGGAACAAGGGAACGCCCCTTTTCTGTTTCCGTTTATCTGTTTCCGTTTCCGCTTTTCTGTTTCCTTTCCTCTGGCAGATGCTCCCTGAAGCGGACTTCCCCCCACCCCCCCCTTGCAGCACTTCCTGGTCCCCTGAGCGGACTCTGCAGTCAGACACTCTTGGAATTCGTTGGAATGTAACATTTAGAAGACAATGGCAAGCCGTCAACGGGTGCAGAGAGAGGTGTGAAGATCATTAGACAGTGGGGGAGACAATGGCCAATCAAATAGCACGAAAAACACCGGTCAGCCTGACCGTTAGCCGTCATATTAGTAGTGCATTTTTTTCAGACATCCTAGTGTTAACTGCTGTTAAACGGGATAACTGCTATGACATTCTATGAGAGCTGTTAATTCAGGGTTAAGGTTGTGACATAGTGATTCATGCTGGACTCTGACCTCGCCTGCCTGACGGTTCCATACTGGTCAGTTGACCAGTGTGGCCCATGATTATCCAGACTTCACCTCGCATTTAATTAAATGCCTATGAAGTGAACAATCCCAGAAATATTTCTTCTACAAAATAAGTGACAATCACACATTATTGCTTCAAAATTTTAACCTACAGATAATGAAAGACAACTGAAGGTTTACTCTTCCCGCTAAAGTTTATCTTGCAGTTGAGTGCATTTATCATGAACTTCTTTGACCTAGCTTGTATCCTTATGAAAACACAATTACGCACAGTAAAACAGGCAGCATCTACTTTTTTCACTTGTATCCCATGAATTTTTTGTACCGAATAATTATATAAAAAGCTCTGTCAGTTTCTTCATAAGGTCTGCTGAATGCCAAGCGACGGAGGGACAGCCGAGCAAGTCCTGTACAAATTAAAAGGCTATAAATTATTTTGTTCTTCCCTTCTTGCTCCAGGGGACGAGAAAGGCCGCTGTTTCACCATAGACTATGTGATGCCAACTAACATCCAAATGACGTCAGAGCCCACCGTTAGCGTCCTGAGTAAGTGCTGTGTGTGTGTGTGTGTGTGTGTGTGTGTGTGTGTGTGTGTGTGTGTGTGTGTGTGTGTGTGTGTGTGTGTGTGTGTGTGTGTGTGTGTGTGTGTGTGTGTGTGTGTGTGTGTGTGTGTGTGTGTGTGTGTGTGTGGACTGGACTAAACACTGGACTGGACTAAAACTCCAAGGGAAGCTTGCATGTCTTCCCCATGCTGATCACTCCGTTTCACACGCATTCATCAAGAACACTGCACTCAATGAGGACATTATCACATTCACAGTTAAGGCCAGACTACAAGTCCTTCCCACCAGACTCAATCTATCCATCTGGTTCCCCACCACTCAGGTCCCTCATTGCTTGCACCACACCACAGAACAGATCACTGAAACACTGTCACACATCTTGAATGGATGTTATGCATACAAAGGAATGTACATAGCACGCCATGATAGAATAGTGGAACTCATAGCAAAGGATATATCAAAATACCATGCATCTTCAGTGAGAATGTACAAACATTCCAGGGTCATTCCATCCATGTTCCAACTCAGTGATAACTCAGATACCTTTACATCTCTAGCAGCTAATACACCAGATATTGTTGTGGTTGATGAAGAGTCCAGAGAAGTGTCTGTATTAGAGATAGCCTGCACCTTTGACCACAGCCTAGAGGAAGCCTTTATGACCAAGGTCATAAAATACCAACCACTTCTACATAACATCTCAGAGCTGGGCTATAGGTGCAGACTATTTGTATTTATATTTGGCAGCCTAGGGCATATGCACAGACTGGTTGTTAGAGGGTTCCAACAACTTGGGATGCCCAAAAAGGAGGCAAAAAGGCTGGCAAAGTATTGTGGTGTCTCTGCTATAATTGGCAGCCGTCATATATGGCGGAGACGCTGTTACTTATACCCATAGAGTACTGTGTGACATGCCTGTTGTATCATGAAAACACATGCCATGACTTTGCAGATGTAACTTTAATGCACCTATAATATTTGTGTCCTTGTATGCATATCCTTTGTGTGGACATAAATAAATGGTTCAAATGTGTGTGTGTGTGTGTGTGTGTGTGTGTGTGTGTGTGTGTGTGTGTGTGTGTGTGTGTGTGTGTGTGTGTATATATACTGTATGTATATACTGTATATCAATCCCTGGTGATTTGCTCAGATGGCCAAATGCCAGTCTGGTTATTTGTTTTAGCTATATCTATCTAATAATTTAGTGATCGCTCGCCCGCTGTCTATTTTGCTCGGTCGCTGTCTGTCTGTCCACTTCCCTAGCATAGAGCAAGACAGCTGCTCGCCTAGAGCGCCTCCTCACAACGCCACAACGAACGGACCGCCTCACGGAACCTAGCGCCGCACAGCCCTGTCCTCCAACCTCAATCTGCCCTGCATTACACACGCCAAACATTCTAACAATCATCTAAATTAAATTAATTTGCGTAAAAAACAACTCATCTCCCCGCAAATCACATGTCACCAGTGTCACCAGTGAAATGCATGTTGGGACGGACACAGATTAATACTGGGACACACTTTTCCGCGTAACAGACCCACACGGGGAAAACAACTCCGACCCTGATACTACTAGCTACTCTTGCGTCAGTCGACATAACTTCTTCTTTGGGGAAGCATCGCGGCCACCGCGGGGGTTGCGTGGCACAGGCACCTGAAAGCCAGCTCTGACAGTTGGACGGGGGCATGTTAACGTGAACACACGCACTGTTTCGACACCACACTGTCCGCTCCCTCCTCAACCACCGTGCCATATAGGCTACATGCACGCTGAAAGCCTGTACACTGACTACGACACGTTACAGCCCTGCACGCACCCAGCGTGATTGCGTGACACACTGAACATCACCAATGTCACAAGTATTCATAATGTTATGATCATCCAACAGATATAAAAGTGCACAGGATTGTAACTGTTGCCAAGGCAATTCCCTGTCCGGGTGGACTTAAACCCTGTTGTTGTTAGACCATCTGTAAACAATTCCCCCCCTATCAGTAATGTGATCTATTACATTGCATTACCCACACTGAACATCATTTGCTGTTCATATATTCAGAACGGGTAAGGACTAGTAATAGTAAGGACTAGTAATAGTAATTCTAGAGGGTATTGGCGTGACATCATCATCATACTCGTAAGTTATGCCGGAACGCCTACTGAGTGGCAAAAAACGTCTTTCTGGCCTTGAAGCCCAGAAGTCCTATCTGATTGCATTAAACAACATTAAATAATGTTAAACTCACTTTTCCACTCGATTTGCCACTGACTTTATCATGCGCATACCCACTTGTAGGTTTACTTTTGAACAGCAACATCCAAATATTTTTGAGTGGTGCAGCCACTCCAAGGAACAGCAATGTTCAGCAACAGTCCCTATGTCTGTTTAGGGTACCAACAGGTGACAAAGTGAGCTTCACACTGCACAGGTGCATGATGGGAAGCTTTTTATAGTGTTAGTGTAACACCAGCACAGAGCACATTGCAGTACAGACTATGGTGTAGCACATGCATAGGTGCATGATGAGAGACAGTACAGTACAGTACAGTACAGTACAGTACAGTACAGTACAGTACAGTACAGTACAGTACAGTACAGTACAGTACAGTACAGTACAGTACAGTATACATAGTCCCACAACCAATAGTCCGACAACCAATAGTCCGACAACCAATAGTCCGACAACCAATAGTCCCACAACTAATAGTCCGACAACCAATAGTCTGACAGACAATAGTCCGACAGCCAATAGTCTGACAACCAATAGTCTGACAGCCAATTGTGCGATAACCAATAGTCCGACAACCAATAGTCTGACAGCCAATAGTCTGACAACCAATAGTCTGACAGCCAATAGTGCGATAACCAATAGTCCGACAACCAATAGTCAGACAACCAATAGTCCGACAACCAATAGTCCGACAACCAATAGTCAGACAACCAATAGTCCGACAACCAATAGTCTGACAACCAATAGTCAGACACCCCAACAGCATCACTCAGTTCAGACTGAGTGACACACACATACACACACACACACACACACACACACACACACACACACACACACACCCTTATTTATGCACAGTGTTTCCCTCCCTCTGATGTACGGCTGGGGGAAGAGAAGACATTCATAGAACAACATAGGCCACCCATCAAGCATGTGTGTGCTGATGCTATTTCTGTCCCAACTCCCAAGGTGAGGGCTCCATCCACCAAGCACTCACACAAGATATGGGGCATATGAAAAATTCAAGGGTGCCATTTCCATTTGGGTGAGACCCCCTCATGTGCGCGCCCGTGCTTACATGTGTGCGTGCGTGCGTGCGTGCGTGCGTGCGTGCGTGCGTGCGTGCGTGCGTGCGTGCGTGCGTGCGTGCGTGCGTGCGTGCGTGCGTGCGTGCGTGCGTGCGTGCGTGCGTGCGCCCGTGCGTGCGCCCGTGCGTGCGTGTGCGCCCGTGCTTACATGTGTGCACGCGTGCATGGATGCACACGGGTGGGATGCGCACGGGTGGGATGCGCACGGGTGGGATGCGCACGGGTGGGATGCACAACAAAGCATTACAGTGTGAACATACAGAGACAGGCTGGCAGTATACAGGGAAAGCCACACTATAGGAGCAACAACAGCTACTTAGAGCTATGTGTGCATCAAACTCTATTAGAGAGAGAGAGAAGGTGGTAACGCTTTGTGTTTCAGTTCCCTAATACCAGGTATAGAGGGTATGTACATGACATCATCATCATACCTGGAAGTGGTACAAAAAATACTTTCTGGCCTTGACAGCCCATACATCCAAACAGAAAAGTCTAATCTGATTGCATTAAACGACGTTAAACAAATGTTTCCACTCACTTTGCCAATCGATTTGCCACTTGATTTGCAACTCACTTTATGCCCTCTATTGATCAGGAAAGTAGATGGTAATCAAATTAATATAGTTACTATAGGAAAGTATATCCGTAACAATTGGATAGTAAATACTAATACTATATCTATAGCTATACCTATTGTATAGTCTTGAGTTTCTCGAGGGTGCCATTTTTAACTATTGTTTTTATTTCCAATGTTTTAAAAAAAAATACTTCTATTTTCACTAGTGTGGGTCCCTGGGAGACATCATACAGTTGGAGGCCATCGATATTGTCCTTTTCTTTTTGCTGAGGTTTGCGTGATCTGCGCAAAAGGACAGTTAACCCATTTTGGGCGGGAACCCCTTATGGTGTTTTAAACATTATGTTATAATTTAGCTATTGAAGCTTGTAGGTCTGCTATTTTTGAAAAATCGTGAAAATATTTATTTCAGAAAACTGGAGGATTTAGAAGGATTTTTTAAGATTTTGAGGTCAGGCCTAAATGGGTCAAATGATAAGGGACAATATCGGTGGCACCCAACTGTATTTCTCTTTTGGGTCACGTGCTAAAACAGTTTGGGAACCACTGGTTACAAGAACACAACTCCATCCATGCATGTTGCTTGCCACTCCTCAGGCCACAGAATCTGACAGATCAGATGTCTATCATTTCCTCTTCTGGCATGGCTGACACTCTAGATATCCAGGCTGTAAAGTTTATGACACAATTCTAACTTCATGAACAACCTGCATCCATGAGGCTTATGAAGTCAGAATAAATTAAAGTGCTAATGGAGAACAACGGGGAGCATGTGATGAATTGTCCTTGTAGGAGGTGTTATTCTGTCATCGGTGATATCATATTCAGCATTATACATTGTTTGTACAGCACTGCTCCTTCCCTAAGTGCAGTACTGCTCAGTGGAAGTAGCTGCAGCACAGAGCTCATGATGCGTCAATGTGGAAGTTGGAACACACTGGCTTTAACCCATCTGTGAAGACATCTGTGTCATTTCAGATTTTAGCGTTGGATATTCAAAAATAGCAGATGTCACTTTGTGCTGCGCTGTGAGCTTGTACATCTTCCATTTCTGAAACTTTTAGAAACATCTTAGTGAAGTGTGAGAACTAAACTGATTTAGTTGTTATTGCCCCCCCAAAAAAACAATTTAATAAATAAATAAATAAAATAAAATATTTGCATTCCACCTACTGTATATAAACCTACTTTGTACCTTCTCCCTGTTTTTTATTTTCTTGTCTCCCTCACTCTTTTTCTAACACCCCCCACACACACACGCGCGCGCACACACTCATACGCACGCACGCACGCACGCATGCACGCACGCACGCACGCACGCACGCACGCACGCACGCACGCACGCACGCACGCACGCGCACACACACACACACACACACACACACACACACACACGCAACTCTATCTCTTCCTCCAGAGATGATCCGTTCTTCCACGCCCTTCCCATTGGTCAGCCTGTTCTTCATGTTCATCGGCTTCGTCCTCAGCAACATCGGCCACATCCGACCCCACCGTACCATACTGGCCTTTGTCTCCGGAATCTTCTTCATCCTCTCAGGTGTGGTACAGTACAGTAAGCTGCGACATTATATGACTGCAGCCGGCACATGTTTAAATTAGGGGTGGGACGATATGGGTACCTCACGATACGATATATATCGCGATATTAGGCCCTCGATAACGATAATATCACGATATTCGATATATTGCGATATTTGCGATATATCAATATATTGTATGAAATTTCATCAACGATATATCACGATATCTGCAACTACAAAATACTTGGAACTGAAAAAACGCTATTTTCGTGCTCGGACACAAGGAGGGACACACACATAGCTGTCTATAGTGGTTGCACCACTCAAACACAAAATGAATACTCAATAAACTCCCCCTTTGCCTCATACCCTCATCATAATACCTCACAAACACCACCAACTGACCATTATCACTAGTATCATTATAATACCTCACAAACACCACCAACTGACCATTATCACTGGTATCATTATAATACCTCACAAACACCATGCACCAACTGACCATTATCACTGGTATCATCATCACTGGTGTCAGTGGACTTGTCCACTGCTGGGGAAATGCATTCTGCATTTTGTATTCCCACAAAGCTGTTTGGACAAATCACCATCCAGTAATTCAGTACTTCTGGTTGCTATGGAATCTGAGAGTGGGATTTGCTTTATTTTAGCTGTCATTTCCTCCTTTTCTAAACATGTTGTTCATCACTTCATTATGAACAACATTTAAAAATAAAAAAAATAAAAAATAATTCGATATCGATATTTTAATAATCGATATCGATTATTTATCGCGGGAGGACGTATCGATATATATCGCAATATCGATATTTGACATTTTTTGACAGCATTTTTGGATGTAGTTTTAGTCATGGTCTTCTGTATAAAATTCCATTTAGTTTTAGTCATCTGAAATGTTTAACTTTTAGTGTAGTTTTAGTTCACCAACTATCATACTATTTTAGTCAACCTAATAATCTACAGTTGATTTAGTCGACTGCATTTTATTTTGGCAGGCATTGATGGCATCAGAAATAATATTAAACACACACACACACACACACACACACACGCACACGCGCACACGCGCTCACCCACACGCATGCACGCACAGCCGCACGCACGCACGCACGCACGCACGCACGCACGCACGCACGCACGCACGCACGCACGCACGCACGCACGCACGCACGCACGCACGCACGCACGCACGCACGCACGCACGCACACACACACACACACATGTTTCGATGGATAGATGAAAGTGTGACATGCGTTCCTCTCCGTTGAAATGGTCCTGTACATCAAGTGGAATAAACTGAAGTTAATGTGCATTTTCTTTGTCTCTCTCTTCCCCTGTCCCTCGTCCTGCCTCTCTTCCCCTGTCCCTCGTCCTGCCTCTCTTCCCCTGTCCCTCGTCCTGCCTCTCTTCCCCTGTCCCTCGTCCTGCCTCTCTTCCCCTGTCCCTCGTCCTGCCTCTCTTCCCCTGTCCCTTGTCCTGCCTCTCTTCCCCTGTCCCTCGTCCTGCCTCAGGCCTGTCTTTGGTGGTAGGATTGGTGTTGTACATCTCAAGTATTAATGATGAGATGTTGAACACGACCAAAAGCAAAGAGGCCTATATCAGCTACAAGTACGGCTGGTCCTTTGCCTCCGCCGCCTTCTCTTTCCTGCTCACCGAGGTAACTGAGACTGAGTGTTAATTCATCCTAAAGGATAACTTGTTTTTGTTTTGTTTTTCCAACCAAGTTTCATGTTTTATGTTATTAGAGATTGTAAAAGATGAGTGTTTTGTTGTTGTTTTTTTACATGGGTGTAGGGGCTAAATTTGTATTTTTGTTTATTATTATTATTATTATTATTATTAATATTATTATTATTATTATTATGTTTTACAAACTTTTCTTTTCTTTTCAAAATCTATTTATTTCCGTTTTATAACAGTATGGGTGTCAAGTCACAGGTTCATAGAAAAAATAAAAATAAAATATCAGATTTAGTATCAGTGACTGAGGTAAACAAACGTAGCCTACTGTATGAATCAAAGAGATCGTGGGCAGACATAATGAAAAGACTTATTGTGCAAAACATGCCCCTTCAAGAAAAAAGAAAAACATTTTCTCCCCTTCAAGTCCCAATTTAGTATAGCCAATTCCCAATTCCCCAGCCTCTCTACAAGTATTCCATCTCTGCTAATGTTTTACAAACTTTTACAATGATTTCTTTAATAATATTTACTATAGTCCTACTAGACCCCTGCAGGAAAAAAGGGAAAATTGATAGATATTACATTGTAAGTGCACGTACACACATGCACTGCCACTGACATATTGGGCTCATACTGTTTACAGTACAGTATCATACAAATAAATAAAGGAAACTATTACTCAGCCATGTGACAGAAAGATGAGTATAGTCTTAATGGATTCCTTCCTTGGGGAATGTAGACAAACATAGGTCTATTAGACATCATTATGGAGGTTTATAGGACCCATTAGTGTTATATACGTAACAGGACATGGAAATAATCAGGGTTAACAGAGACACGTGACATGATGGAGCTGTTTTTTTTTTTTGACAGTGTAATTCAGGAATAATTGAGCAAAACTCGAATGACAAAAGTGTTGAATATGTAAGTGAAATATATGTGTGTGTGTGTGTGTGTGTGTGTGTGTGTGTGTGTGTGTGTGTGTGTGTGTGTGTGTGTGTGTGTGTGTGTGCGCGCGCGTGCGTGCGTGCGTGCGTGCGTGCGTGCGTGCGTGCGTGCGCGCGCGCGCGCATGCGTGCGTGCGTGCGTGCGTGCGTTCATCCTTGGTGTGGTGCATGTTGGCTGCACGTCTAAAACACCCGGCCAGACTGCAGGCGTCATGTCGGTGTACCTGTTCATGAAGCGCTACACGGCCGAGGAGATGTACCGCCCCCATCACCAGGGCTACTACCGGCCACGCCTCAGCAACTGCTCCGAGTACTCGGCCCAGTTCCTCCATCCGGACGCCGTGGCCGGCGCCGGACGCAGGCGCAGCCCCTCGGCCATCTCCTCCTCCTCCGTCCAGATGAACTCCACCTCCACGTACCCCGCCCTCCTCAAATGTCCCGTGGACGAACAGATGTCCTCGTCACCATGCTGAGCGGGGTTTGATTACGTTAACGTATCGGCAGATAGACGGAGGCTGTGGGGAAATCTGTGGGGAAATCCTAGCTCGATATGTTGACTCTGTCTCATCTCTTATCTTCGGTGCCTAGCAGTCTGATGAGCCAAATCTACGGTGAGTAGGGTGATGTTGCCATAGAGGCTGAGCTGGAGTCACTTAAGCCTGTTTCTCAGTCAAGTAGGAAAAAGAAGGTGTACATGTATAAAACTGGAGCACGAAACTGCACCCTGGCAGTGAAACGGTGACCCATTTCCCTTTAGAAGAGCCAATATCCTGTTAGCCTGGTTAATAGTAAAGATATCTAATCTCCAGGAAAAAGAGTCAGGGTTGGTTGAGGGGGGTTGACTGGGGGAGTGATTGCGCTATAGGGTCTAGTGAAACAAATTGGATTTGACTTGGTTTTATACAACAATTTCAACTTGAGATTTTATCATTTTATCTTTTCCAAATTTAGTGTCTGGATTGTCAAAATGGGTCCGCTTTGAGATAAAGTAAGATTGTACTCAAGATCTGGCCCATGTGCTTGTGCTATACACATCCATAATAACCAGTCATTATCAATCCAGACTGTTGTGTTTTGCAATGCACTGGGGTGCATGCGGAATACACTTCTTTTTTTTTAGTATGTACCTCACAACCCAGGTTTTCATTTGTTTATGTCCAACCAACTCATTCTCATTCCCAACCTGTCTAATGCAGCCGCTTGGTCACATCCTCAGGCAACACATTTTATCACCGGCGATGCCCTCTAGTGTATAATAGGTTCATATATGTTTCAGCCCTGTAAACATGACTAAGATCATGTTTGACCAACATACCATTCTGTGAGTTAGGCCTTTGGTCTTGTGGAGTTGTTATGGGCACCATGAGAGATGGCATTAAACTCACCAATTTTTCCCTGCTTCTCTACCCTATTAGCATTTCTGTGTCTTTTTTCGTTTTCTTTTTTTTGCTCAATGTACAGGTAGCAGCTCTTAAAAAGAGATGAGCATTCCTTTGCTACAGAGAATTCTTGGACATAGTGCTATTCAACATCTAGATTCATTGGGTTGAAGCCATCCTCTCTCTTAAAGCCATAACAGGACTTCGCTAAACTTTTTTATTGAGTATTGAAATTCCTGTTTTGTTGATTTCCTTTTCATTGCTCTGTCACTCTCAGCACTTTACTACTATTGTCGATACACACTAGTAAAACTTTGTAATTTTTGTACAATTGCCAAAAAACTGCTTTACCATTATAACCAAACAAACAGAGATTAGCTCATAATGAAGCCCCTGTCGAGAATTGTTTGGCCATATAAAATATTTATATTACAATGTTTTAGTTTTTTAGTTTTTTTCCCCTAAATGTTAACAAACTATGGAAAATCAGCTTTCATAAACCATCATAGCCCAAAGCATTTGTTGTATGCAATGATTTTTACAGTACAGTACAGTAAACAAAGCCTGAAAAGAAATGGAAACATTTGTACCATTTAGTTACACCAATGGATTCTGGGTTTGGCGTTTAACTGACACAGCTTTGAATAATATAAAAAAATGGACAAAATGAAAGGAGAAAATGTTGGCTGTGTTATATGGATAAGATGATGAATGCATATATGATGATGGAATGTGATGGAAAGTGTCTGATAGGCTTGATATGGAGCGCTATGTTGAATGTAAGATTTACTGAAGGAAACAAAGGTGACCTAACCTAAACTACACTTCGCTGTGCACAGTGAAATATCTCTCATACAGATACAGTATAATACTTCATTATAAAGTATTATAGTCCCTTGAGTGATGCAGTCGTTACACACCTCTGGCACACAGGCATACTCACAGACTCAACGTAAAACAACATTTAATTAAACCTATATAGTATAGACTAAAACACAAATGCCAAAGGAGATTTACTGTAGTTTACTGTGGTACATTTTGGACTGAATATAGACATTTCAGGTTGTGTTAAGTATGAATAAACATATTATGGGACTATATTTTGTCTTGTGCTAGGTTGTTTATATTGCATGCAGTAGTTTGATATGTTACTATATAATTATTGTTCATAATAATGTTGCATGGTGTAAACTGGCATGCAGTTAATTTTCACAACATTAAGATGTACCTATATGTACTGTACAGACTTCGTTAGTCGTTTTTTTTTTTCTTATTTTGGCTTTTGTATACTTAACAGTTGGGAGGTATATTTAGAATTGTGTTGATTTTGAAGACTGTAAATATGAAATTAGGCATGTACATAGTTTTGTATAGGTTCCAGTTCCATTGTTGAGTAGAGACTACTGCATCCTGTTCAGAATGTGAGCTTTTACATAATGCTGTAACGAATATAGGCTACTGTATTCAAAAGTGATATTACAGGTGGAAATGTTATCTGTTCGTTTGTATTGTCAAAGGGAGTAATTTGTGTGTTCTCAATCAAATAAAATGTAATGGGATTTGATAAAGAAATGACTCCTATTTCACACTTTCTTGGGGGTTTTCTCAAATTACGTGTCAAATTACATTGTATATAATAACCTTCAGTATAACCTGGTTTACAGTAGCACAATAATCCACTCTTTCTCAATAAAGATCATAAAATGATTAAGAAGCAGTGAATATCTTTAATATGTTATACAGTTGGGTGACACCGATATTGTCCCTTATCATTTGACCCATTTAGGCCTGACCTCAAAATTTAAAAAAATCCTTCTAAATCCTCTGTTTTCTGAAATAAATATTTTCACGATTTTTCAAAAATAGCAGACCTACAAGCTCGTAGCGCGCCACTCGGTGGCGCGCTATGAGCTTGTAGATCTGCTATTTTTCAATAGCTAAATTATAACAATGTTTAAAACACCAAAAGGGGTTCCCGCCCAAAATGGGTTAACTGTCCTTTTGCGCAGATCACGCAAAACTCGGCAAAAAGAAAAGGACAATATCGATGGCCTCCAACTGTATGTGTAATGTGCCGACATGTTTAAGGGAATACTGTAGATCCATATGTTAAAGCCAGTGAAGTTGTTTAAAAGTGAGTAACTGCACTGGACTTGTGTAGCACAATGTCTCCCTCTATTGAGAGACAGAGAATCAACATAAATGGAAATGTGCCTGTGGAGTTCACTTTTTATACTCATTATTTCATTGTTGAAGAATGGTACTAGGATGGTAATTATCATCAGTTGGCTGCAACTGCAACATAAAAGGATCAATGTATTTGAATAGTTGAGCGACCATGATAGTGACATGATACTGGCCATGATACTGACCATGATACTGACTGATACTGACCATGATACTGATGATACTGACCATGATACTGATGATACTGACCATGATACTGACTATGATACTGACCATGATACTGACTATGATACTGACCATGATACTTAAGATACTGACCATGATACTGACTATGATACTGACTATGATACTGACCATGATACTGACCATGATACTGACTATGATACTGATATATACTGACTATGATACTGACCTGATACTGACTATGATACTGACCATGATACTGACTATGATACTGACCATGATACTGACCATGATACTGACTATACTGTATACTGACCATGATACTGACTATGATACTGACCATGATACTGACCATGATACTGACCATGATACTGACTATGATACTGATATATACTGACTATGATACTGACCTGATACTGACTATGATACTGACCATGATACTGACTATGATACTGACCATGATACTGACCATGATACTGACTATACTGTATACTGACCATGATACTGACCATGATACTGACCATGATACTGACCATGATACTGACTATACTGTATACTGACCATGATACTGACTATGATACTGACCATGATACTGACCATGATACTGACTATACTGTATACTGACCATGATACTGACTATACTGACCATGATACTGGCAGCTATTGGCACGTCAAAAAAATCACTTTCACCTAGAAACTCCATTCACACTTTTTATAATTCAGCTTACTGTGGAGAGGAGACACATGCTGGAACTTTTTACTTAAGTTTTGTAGTTTATGAGTTATTTTCGTCTTTTTTTCAAATCCTCAAAAATGATGAAAAATGGCATGCTATAGTATGCCGTCCGAGGCCATGGGCTATAGCCCATGGTCTCGGAGTGATTTTCGTCTTTTTTTCAAATCCTCAAAAATGATGAAAAAAAGCATGCTATAGTATGCCGTCCGAGGCCATGGGCTGAATTTGAACCCATGACCTGTGGCTCACATAGACAGCAGCTTATCACAGAGTGCCACCATGCTCTCTGAGAATCTCCTCAGCTTTCCAGTGTTCTTCTGGATGTTATTCCCCAAAACATGCTGCAGAGTGAAAGTAGGAGGAACTCTGCTGGATTTGAACTCACAACCTCTGGCTCACATGAACATCATCTTAACAAGGGTGCCGTGCCACTGAGCTCTCTGTGTTTTTAAGTTGTAAGTTCTTCTTCTTGGTGTCACTTTTCAAATGGGGCCTTGGGATCACATACAGAGCATTTGAATGGTGTTTGCTGTGCATCAAAGATGTCTTTAGTGCTTTTAAGTGTTATCGTGGATGTTAATCAGATAATACAGAGGAGAAACCATGACAGGACACAGACAGCCTGGTAGCACAATGTGTTAAGTAGCTGTCCACATGATCCAGACGTGGGTTAAAATCCCACTCTGGTCTTTACTCTGATACTTTACTTTGAAGAAAGAAGAAGATAAAAGCGCCCGGAAGTCTCACTCAGTCAGGCCATAAGGTAGTGAAGGTGCAGTTGTTAAGAAAAGGACCTTGAAGTCAAAAAATCACTTTCACCTAGAAACTCCATTCACACTTTTTATAATTCAACTTACTGTGGTGGTAAACTCCATCTAAGGCTAAATAACGGCACGAGACCGATAGCGGAGTGAAAGTTGAAAAGAACATGCTGGAACTTTTTACTTTGAAGTGTTTTGTAGTTTCTGTAGTTTTCTAGTTCACAAACTTTGGCATGCTACTAGTCCTACATACTTACACCTAGAAACCCCATCCAACCCTATTTAGGTTCATCTTATGGTGGACATGTTTTCCTGAAAATGAATCTTTGAAATGTTTCATAGTTTTAGAAATATATGCTTTCAAATTTGAGAAATGTAGAATGGGGGTCAGTCAGATTTTGGCAAGTAAAGATTTGAGTGGGGTTTGAACCAACAACCTCCGGCGCGCGGCCGTCGCGTATTGTTTAGCTAAACGGCCCTAAACGGGGTCCCGTTCATTCTCTACGGTAGTGAATTTTCACTACGGGCGCAGTACCGCTTCCGGCCGCAACGTGGGTGCGGACGGCGGCCGCGGCGCTGTCCTAAACTTCGGTACCGATGTAATATATGTCTGGCCACAGAGTGGGTGTGGATGGGCTGGCTGTGGCGCTGTCCTGATCTCACTGCCGATGTAATATACGTCTGGCCACAGAGTGGGTGTGGATGGGCTGGCTGTGGCGCTGTTCTGAATGTCGCTGCCAAATGCCTCTTTTCTTCTTCTCTCGAGTTATGTTTATCCTCTCGTCTCGTTGTATTTTTTCCTACTCATCATCATCATCACCTTTGTGTTACTTTATCACAGCGAACAATCACATCAAGGTCTGTGAAATATTTTGTAATGAATAGTTGACTCTCTCGCGATTTTGGCGTTTACGTTTTATATATTTTTGGACGAGATTAATGCCTGGATTCATATGTCTCTCTGCCTGTTTAATGTTTACGTCCCGAGCAGCAGCAGAAACTGACAGGTCGGTACAATGCATTGTCTTGACCACAGAAACGCCGATAAAGACGTGTAACATAATGTGTATATACATTGACAGATTTTTTATTTTGCACGTCTTTGACAAAGGAAGGGATGCTAATCGAATTAGCGTGTTAGCATCATCTTAAACAGACGTTGTATGGCTCAATGTGCACGAACAGATCACTCTCTGACTTGTCAAAGGAAACGTTTTAATGCTTATATGTCTTGGTGATTTGGTGAATGTAGTGGATTCGTTTTTAGATCGATCAGGGAATGGGATCTATTAATTGAGTACTGTGCTGAGCTGTTACTGTACATGGAGCTGAACTCATGCAACCAGCAGACAAAATAATAACTCACTGTATCAGTGTTTACTCCTTAGACCCTACACAAGACCCGATGTTATATTTCATGATTTAACATTTATTTGACTGAGTTTAATGGTCTGATTTGTTGAAAATAGCTGATCAACAAGCTCGTAGATCGCCTAGTTTCAAATAGGCTTTATAGTGGCTTTAGCTGATGTTGATGCTATTTACAAAATCTGGGGGTCCCCGGACCCCTCGCTGTGCTATTGGAGGCTATATTGTTATTATAGGTCAGTCAGTAAACACTGAAGTTGGTGCTTTCATTTAAGTACATTGATTCACACTACCAGAATGCACTTTTAATTATAATACATGAAGCAGACAGCCCTGTGATTACATCGTTAGCATTACACTGCAACCACACTGTGGTTAATATGTTTTATTCACAATGCAAAGTTATTGTACTCCTATCATGGTGTCATCAATAATTCACATGCAAGTAAAGGCATGGTGTTGCAAAGCAAAAAAAGCACTGGTAGAGTACTATCCGAGCTTCTGCTGGATATAGGGTTCGAAGCCCTACAGCGCTGTGACCTGCTGACTGCCTCACATTAGTCCTCTTTGTGTGTTTACATTAAATATGAAATGCACTATTTCACTAGAGTGTAAAGACGCTGTGTTCAGATGACCACACTTGAAACCCAAATATATTGTCTACCATACAACAGTAATACAACATAATTTGTGTGATATAGCAATACAATTTTAATTGTCATATCAATATGTATAACACCCAGACAGCTAATGCAGTGTTTTCCAAACTGTGGGTCTCTCACTCAACAGTAAACAAGCCAACATACAGTTTAAGTGTACACTTGAGTTTTGGTGTTTAGTAAGAGTCATGACTGTACTTTTCAAGGTGTATAGCTTGCTGCAAGTCGTCTTCCCCCGTAAGCAAAGATTGGAGTTTAAAACGTTCGCTCTGAAAGAATATATATTCTAATATTTGCGCCACATTTTCAAGATTTTCCAAACATAGCAGATCTACAAGCTCGTAGTGCAGCACTGCGCTATGAGCTTGTAGATCTGCTATTTTTCAATAGCTAAAGTATAACATAATCCTTAAAACACCAGTCCCTGTGCCCCTTTGCCACACAGGCTCAGGAACTGCTTCACACAACACCAGCTGACACCTCCAAGGCTTCCTGGGTGATGGCGAGATGGAGGGATCAGTGCAAGGCAGCAGAACATCCAGGCTTCACCACTACATCAAGGATCCCACAGATGTTCCTGGCCAGCCAGCACCTGCCCTGCATGGAGTGGACAACCCTCAATCGTCTGAGGACAGGTGTGACGTTTCAGTACAGCAATGCAGAAGTGGGGTCTGACAGATGTGTAGCCTGTATAGTACACACACTGCCCACGCTTGATGAGTTGAATACATATAACCAGAATGGAAACAAGGCCTGTGTTATCCTTTTAGCATTATCTGTATCTCTGTACTTCTTTGCAAGCTGTTATTAAAGTATTCAATCAATAAATCAAACAAACCATTAGAAGAATCCATTCTGTATCTCTACTCAGCCGACACGTTTTGTGATTTGATGCATGAGTTATAGGGACAATGCAGAACTTTCTAATCAAACTAACCGGTCATTTAAAAAACAATATGCTTTCCCTGCCTGTTTTAGGTGTTTTAGTTAACGAGTGAGTGAGCGGCAGACCGTGGCAACGCAGTGCAGGCGTTGGGCGCTGCCTTCATGGACGCACAGGTCAAAGTCTCCTTCTGGAGGCGAGGAGGAGGGCTGCCACATCACCTCACAGTCCAACTGTCTGTACGCCTCTACTGTGCCTGAGGAACACACACACACACGCATGCACACACGCACACACATACAAGTGTTGATAAAAACAAATGACTAAAACATTTTTCATAGAGAGAGAATGCACTCTGAAAGGAATGGAATGGAAGCACCTTAAGGAATACAAATCATTGTGTGTACACTGTTTATACCCATACACTGCTTACAGCAAATTACATCTGTATAAAGAAATTCTGTTACATACATTCTTCATTTGTTTTATTTTTAGGATGGGATTTCAACTGCTGCTAGCCGATACATTTGCACTATATATTGTATCCCACAGTTTTTTGATATTTTATCTATTTTCTAATACTATTTATCTTTATCTTTGTATGTATATAAGAGTTGTGTAATTTCACAGAGTTCAACAGAAATGTTTTGTTGCTAATAAAAAATAATAATAAAACTTTATTTGTATAGCACCTTTCATGACATGAAATGCAGCTCAAAGTGCTTTACACAAAAAAGAAAGAAAGGCAGGGCATAAACAATACAGTGAGGACATGAATAACTTTTTTTTTAAAGACAAATAAATCAATTAAAAGCAAGGGTGTAGAAGTGGGTCTTGAGCTGAGCTTTAAAAATGTCTACAGAGGCTGCCTTCCATTTGCTGTGCTATGATTTATAACAGCCACTAGATGGCAATGATGATGAGTACTACTGCTATCTACCAATGGTTCCCAAACTTTTTCATGTCAAGGACCCCCAAATTGACACTAATTAGCCCGCAGACCCCCATTTGAAATCATATGCCAGGGACCCCCCATAAGAGATATTCTTTCCTTTTTTTCCCGGCTATAGCAGTGATTCTCAACCCGTTTAATTTCAAGGACCCCCCCAGTTTGACATGCATTAGTCTACGGACCCCCATTTCTGGTATTTCTATCTCTGGGTCCCCCAATTTTTGTTTTTAAATCAATGTTAATTTAACTATGAGAGTGTACAAATGGAACCATTTGGTTCCATTTGTACACTCTGAGTTACAGAACCATAACGGTCCATTTGGTTACTAACTATCATTTAGCTGCATGGGGACCCCCTGGAACTCCCTCAAGGACCCCTGAGGGTCCCCGGAACCAACTTGGTCATCTAGATGGAAAGAATTATCCAAATTCATCAATTCAATCATAACTACTGACAATGTAAATTTACAGCAGTATAGAAAATCAAGGGCAGAGAAATAAGTCACAGACACAGTGGTACAATTACAACTCAACATATTTTATTATTATTTTACATCCAGGTATGCAATTACCAGGCAGTTAACAGGTCAATAACTAACTTTAACTATGGATCTATCTTCCATGAGGGGGAATCGAACTCCAGTCTCCAAATCACCTACATAGAAAAGTGAAAAATTCTGATTGGGTGAAAAAGATGGCAAAACTGCCTGGCAACAAAGGCAAGCCTTCGTTTCATTGGCTGTCCGGCTGTGCCGACTATACACGACCGGCCGGCGCGTGTAACCAGTGTGCTAAGTCACTGACCTACTTGCTACCTGCCACAACACAGTCTGCTGTTCCATGTGAGTAACAACATTGATACAAAAATAAAAATAAAATTAAACTAGAAAAAGTGCCCTTCTGGGCACAGGTCTCCACCAGGAGGATAGGACTGTGTGAGATGTTTGGCAAATGTTTAGGAGTAATATAAACATGTTTGCCTTTGATGGCAATTGGATTACTTGAGGCATTTTGTTCCAAAAATGTGTTTTGCATAAAAATCAACCTGTTGGTGGCGCTATAACAGGCCAATGTGAAAAGGGTGGGATATATTCCTCAGCCTAGTAAGAAAATGTGTGAAATATTTCACGTAAATTGAATGCTGCGTTCATGATTTGAGGCTTTTGTTCAAAACGGGGCAATCTTGCAAACTGTGAAAGCCAATTATAGGCAATTAGGATGGAATATGAAATATCGGACAGATCCGACTTGAGCACATGACCATAGAGATACTGTGTAACGATTTGTGAGATTTTTGGACAGAATCTGGAGGAGTAATGTCAAAAAATATGTTTTACAAAAGTCGGCCTCCTGGTGGCGCTATAAAAGGCAGATGTGGAAAATGCAGGTCAAAGGTTTGTCCTTGGCCTCTAGGGAGTGTGCATGCAACGTTTCACGCAGATCGGTGCAGTTTTAGGTAAAAAATGTGAAAAGCTGCCTCATGGTGGCGCTATAACAGGCCGTTCTGGAATATGCGGGGCAGAGGTTCATCGTTGGCATCCAGGGAGTGTGTGTGCAAAGTTTGGCATCGACCGGGTTAGCGGTGCCGGAGATTAGCTGGTAACAGACGGACGGAAGGAAGGACGGACACACACACACATGGACGGAGTGCAAAACATACTCTCTCCCCATGCCTTCGGCCTGGTGGAGACAATAACAGGAGATTTGTATTTCTATTGTTTCTTGTGCTGTTGTTTATCTCTAGACGTTTGAATGCTTATGAACCACAATGGAAACAAGTCTCTGGCTCTTCTATCATTATCTCTTTTGCTTTCATACACAGCAAGCACAGTGTCTCACTGGGTACAGAGCCTGCCTGGGAATCAAGAGGCCACAGGTTCAAGTCCTGGCTCTGACATAGTGTCCCAAAATCATGAAAGAATGACATACTATAGTATGCTGTCTGGAACCATGAATAGTAGACCTGTTTTGTGATTTTCAAATCCTCCAGAATCACAAAAAACGACATGCTATAGTATGCCGTCCAAAACCATGAACTATAGTATGTTGTTTTTTCGTGATTTTCATCTTTTTTTCAAATCCTCCAAAATCACGAAAAATGACATGCTATAGTATGCCGTCCGAAACCATGGACTATAGTATGCCGTTTTTTGGTGATTTTCTTTTTTTCAAATCCTCCGAATCCTCCGAATCCAAAAAATATTTGGATTCGGACGGTATGTCGTTTATTTTTATTTTTCATATTATGAGAAATGTATAATGGGGCTCAATGGCAGATATTGGCACGTCAAAAAATCACTTTCACACTTTCACCTTTCATGGCAAATCACTTTCACCTAGAAACTCAACACTTCACACTTTTTATAATTCAGCTTACTGTGGAGACACATGCTGGAACTTTTTACTTTGAAATGTTTTGTAGTTTCTGAGTTATTTAACTTAAACGCCCAATGCATTCTCAATGGCAATAGCACAAACTTTGGCATGCTACTAGTCCTACATACTTACACCTAGAAACCCCATTCCAACCTATTTAGGTTTATCTTACGGTGGACATGTTTGCCCAAAAAGGAATCTTTGAAATGTTTCATAGTTTAAGAAATATAGTGCTTTCAAATTTGAGAAATTTACAATGGGGCTCAATGGCAGATAGTGGCACGTCAAAAAGTCACTTTCACCTAGAAACTCCGTTCACACTTTTTATAATTCAGTTTACTGTGAAGACACATGCTTGAACTTTTTACTTTGAAATGTTTTGTAGTTTCTGAGTTATTTAACTTAAACGCCCAATGAATTCTCAATGGCAATAGCACAAACTTTGGCATGCTACTAGTCCTACATACTTACACCTAGAAACCCCATTCCAACCTATTTAGGTTTATCTTACGGTGGACATGTTTGCCCAAAAAGGAATCTTTGAAATGTTTCATAGTTTAAGAAATATAGTGCTTTCAAATTTGAGAAATTTACAATGGGGCTCAATGGCAGATAGTGGCACGTCAAAAAGTCACTTTCACCTAGAAACTCCGTTCACACTTTTTATAATTCAGTTTACTGTGAAGACACATGCTTGAACTTTTTACTTTGAAATGTTTTGTATTTTCTGAGTTATTTAACTTAAACGCCCAATGCATTCTCAATGGCAATAGCACAAACTTTGGCATGCTACTAGTCCTACATACTTACACCTAGAAACCCCATTTGAACCTATTTAGGTTCATCTTACGGTGGACATGTTTGCCTGAAAATGAATCTTTGAAATGTTTCATAGTTTTAGAAATATAGTGCTTTCAAATTTGAGAAATTTACAATGGGGCTCAATGGCAGATAGTGGCACGTCAAAAAGTCACTTTCACCTAGAAACTCCGTTCACACTTTTTATAATTCAGTTTACTGTGGAGACACATGCTGGAACTTTTTACTTTGAAATGTTTTGTAGTTTCTGAGTTATTTAACTTAAACGCCCAATGCATTCTCAATGGCAATAGCACAAACTTTGGCATGCTACTAGTCCTACATACTTACACCTAGAAACCCCATTCCAACCTATTTAGGTTTATCTTACGGTGGACATGTTTGCCCAAAAAGGAATCTTTGAAATGTTTCATAGTTTAAGAAATATAGTGCTTTCAAATTTGAGAAATTTACAATGGGGCTCAATGGCAGATAGTGGCACGTCAAAAAGTCACTTTCACCTAGAAACTCCGTTCACACTTTTTATAATTCAGTTTACTGTGAAGACACATGCTTGAACTTTTTACTTTGAAATGTTTTGTAGTTTCTGAGTTATTTAACTTAAACGCCCAATGCATTCTCAATGGCAATAGCACAAACTTTGGCATGCTACTAGTCCTACATACTTACACCTAGAAACCCCATTCCAACCTATTTAGGTTTATCTTACGGTGGACATGTTTGCCCAAAAAGGAATCTTTGAAATGTTTCATAGTTTAAGAAATATAGTGCTTTCAAATTTGAGAAATTTACAATGGGGCTCAATGGCAGATAGTGGCACGTCAAAAAGTCACTTTCACCTAGAAACTCCGTTCACACTTTTTATAATTCAGTTTACTGTGAAGACACATGCTTGAACTTTTTACTTTGAAATGTTTTGTATTTTCTGAGTTATTTAACTTAAACGCCCAATGCATTCTCAATGGCAATAGCACAAACTTTGGCATGCTACTAGTCCTACATACTTACACCTAGAAACCCCATTTGAACCTATTTAGGTTCATCTTACGGTGGACATGTTTGCCTGAAAATGAATCTTTGAAATGTTTCATAGTTTTAGAAATATAGTGCTTTCAAATTTGAGAAATTTACAATGGGGCTCAATGGCAGATAGTGGCACGTCAAAAAGTCACTTTCACCTAGAAACTCCGTTCACACTTTTTATAATTCAGTTTACTGTGAAGACACATGCTGGAACTTTTTACTTTGAAATGTTTTGTAGTTCCTGAGTTATTTAACTTAAACGCCCAATGCATTCTCAATGGCAATAGCACAAACTTTGGCATGCTACTAGTCCTACATACTTACACCTAGAAACCCCATTCCAACCTATTTAGGTTTATCTTACGGTGGACATGTTTGCCCAAAAAGGAATCTTTGAAATGTTTCATAGTTTAAGAAATATAGTGCTTTCAAATTTGAGAAATTACAATGGGGCTCAATGGCAGATAGTGGCACGTCAAAAAGTCACTTTCACCTAGAAACTCCGTTCACACTTTTTATAATTCAGTTTACTGTGAAGACACATGCTTGAACTTTTTACTTTGAAATGTTTTGTATTTTCTGAGTTATTTAACTTAAACGCCCAATGCATTCTCAATGGCAATAGCACAAACTTTGGCATGCTACTAGTCCTACATACTTACACCTAGAAACCCCATTTGAACCTATTTAGGTTCATCTTATGGTGGACATGTATGCCGTCTGAAACCATGGACTATACATATATGTATGCCGTCCGAGGCTATAGCCCATGGTCTCGGAGTAATTTTCGTCTTTTTTTCAAATCCTCAAAAATGATGAAAAACGGCATGCTATAGTATGCCGTCCGAGGCCATGGGCTATAGCCCATGGTCTCAGAGTGATTTTCGTCTTTTTTTCAAATCCTCAAAAATGATGAAAAACGTCATGCTATAGTATGCTGCATGCTATAGTATGCCATCCGAGCCCATGGTCTCAGAGTGATTTTCGTCTTTTTTTCAAATCCTCAAAAATTATGAAAAAACGGCATGCATAGTATGCCATCCGAGGCCATGGGCTAAACTTGAACCCATGACCTGTGGCTCACATAGACAGCAGCTTATCACAGAATGCCACCATGCTCTCAGCTTTCCATCTCTTTCCAGTGTTCTTCTGGATGTTATTCTCCAAAACATGCTGCAGAGTGAAAGTAGGAGGAACTCAGCTGGATTTGAACTCACAACCTCTGGCTCACATGAACATCATCTTAACAAGGGTGCCACTGAGCTCTCTGTGATTTCAAGATGTAAGTTGTTCTTCTTGGTGTCACTTCAAATGGGGCCTATAGGATCATGTACAGAGCATTTGAATGGTGTTTGCAGTGCATCAAAGGTGTCTTTAGTGGTTTTAAGTGTTATTGTGGATGTTAATCAGATAATACAGAGGAGAAACCATGACAGGACACAGACAGCCTGGTAGCGCAATGTGTTAAGTGGCTGTCCACATGATCCAGACGTTGTGGGTTCAAATCCCACTCTGGTCTTTACTTTGAAGAAAGAAGAAGATAAAAGCGCCCGGAAGTCTCACTCAGTCAGGCTATAAGGTAGTGAAGGTGCAGTTGGTAAAGAAAAGGACCTTGATGTCAAAAAATCACTTTCACATAGAGACTTCAAATTTGAGAAATGTATAATGAAGCTCAATGGCAGCTATTGGCACAAAAAAAATCACTTTCACCTAGAAACTCCATTCACACTTTGTATAATTCAGATTACTGTGGGAGTGTGGGCACACATGCTGGAACTTTTTACCTTGAAATGTTTTTTAGTTCCTGAGTTATTTAACTTAAACGCCCAAGGCCATGTGTCAATAGCACAAACTTTGACATGCTACTAGTCCTATATATACTTTACACCTAGAAACCCCATTCAATATTTAGGTTAATCTTACTGTAAGATTAACCTAAATAGGGTTGATACTGACCATGATACTGACTATTACTAATATAGGCTACTGACCATGATACTGACCATCATACTGACTATGATACGGATACTGACCAGACCATTACGATACTGACCTGATACCGACCAGCAAGTGTGTGTGTGTGTGTGTGTGTGTGTGTGTGTGTGTGTGTGTGTGTGTGTGTGTGTGTGTGTTGCGTGCATGCGTGGGCCGTGGGTACGTGTGTCGTCAGGACATGAATTCAGGTACATGTGTGTCTAGTGTTGTAACTTGTACTTTCATTTGTGCATGCTTAATTTGAATATAAATCCATTCCTTATCATTTCATGCCTGTGCTATCACTTGCCAACAACCCCCTCTAGTGGTTGTATACAGATCCCTCTCCCTCTCCCTCTCCCTCTCCCTCTTTTTTTGTTGCTTTTCTGCCTTTATTGGTAGTATCAAGTGGACAGGAAACAGGGAGGGGGAGAAGGGGAGTGACATGCAGCAAAGGTCATCATGAACAGGACTCGAAAGCGCAACACTGACAGGCCAAAGCCTATATGTGGCATGCGCCTGGACCGTGGTTGTAAACACAACCCGTGCGCCTGGACCACTTGGCCAGCGGGTGCCCCTGTGAATGCATTCTCAATCATTCATTCATTAAAGCACAGTTGTGAGTTGAGTATATGTAGGCATATAGGGCCTACTTAGTTGCTTTCTCACTGGATACACAATGTCCAGCTGGGCACTATGGCACATCTGTAGTGTGTCTTCTTTGCCTCAGGATGAACTCTATCTAGTTCTAGTACATGGACTATGAACCCTGACTTGAGGCTGTCAGATAGATTTATCCGAGAATCTGATTACACATCCGGCCATCACATATCTGCTTAACTATGACTGACAAGTAACACCGGGGCTCCACTGGACGCGTGTGACGCGTACGTGTGACGCGGGTCAAAAAACGAACCGGGGCAATTTTAAAGCAGTCACCGAACGCAGCGCAACGCAACGCATCGTATAGACTATAGACAGATCCACCCTTAATTGATTAAAAAGGGAACATTCCCTGGCGGTGACGGAGACGCAACGCTGACGCGGTATTTCAATATCACATGCAGATATATTCCTATTCACATTTTACCCATGGAGTGTGTGTGTGTGTGTGTGTGTGTGTGTGTGTGTGTGTGTGTGTGTGTGTGTGTGTGTGTGTGTGTGTGTTTTGCGTGCGTGCGTGCGTGTTCCAGGGAGTTCAGCTAAAGTTCGTGGAAATCAAACTTTTATGTAAGTATTGACAAAAACAAGAGAGCTTTTACATTTGAAGCATTTATTATTATTTTTTTCACAGTTTTGTTTATTCAAGATTTCAGGGTATAGGCCTACAGTAAATCAAATAATATGACAATATATGTGACACACCCATACGGAACATACCAAAAAGATAACATGTACATATAAATGTCATGACCACCATTTGCAAAATATTGTGGAAGCATAAAAGAAAAATAAATTGTATAGTCCTATGCTAACAGGGAAGTGACACTCATAGTTACAAACCACATAACCTGAATCAAGTTTTGAAATAAAAACAAGACAAACGTATGACAAGACAAGACAAGACAAGACAAGACAAGACACAACATGGCATGGTCATTGGTCACCCCTCCAGAACATTTGAAGCATTTATAATGATGAGACTTCGAGACTTAAGATCGCTCAATGACGATAGTGCAGGAATACACACAATATTGTCTCCACCAGGCCGAAGGCATGGGGAGAGAGTATGTTTTGCACTCCGTCCGTCCGTCCGTGTGTCCGTGTGTGTGTATGTGTCCGTGTGGTGAATTATGAATCAATAATTCTTACAATATCTCATGTTCTTGGGCCTAGCATATGGGTGATCCTGTTTATTCATATAGGTATAGTTAATTGCACCAGTCAGTTCGTCTCCAAAGTATGTGACTGTCTTTCCCACGCCGATCCCATGTGGTGAGGGCTTTGCCATTTGCTATCCTGTGCTATTTGTATGACAAAAGGAGTTCCAAGCTAAAACAGTAGATCAAAGGGCCACAGTGATCCTTCTAGGAATGGCCAAATGGTAGTCTGGTCCAATGTGTATTGTGTAAACCTGTACTTAAGCTAGTTGATTCTCTATGTCATTTAGTCAGTCGACCCGAGGCCGTGAGGCTGGAGGAGCCTATGCCATGTCTTGCTATGCTGTGTTGTCGAAATAAACATCAAGGAACATCTACTCTGCTGTCTGCCGTGTCTCACACAATTATCTCCGCTCTCCCGTTTTGGTTAAGTTTGTATGGTCTCGTGTCATAAGATACGACATGTGGTGCCTAGAAACCGGTGTCTATGGTGCGTTCCAGCGCCAGACAGGAAGAATCGGCGGCTTTTTATTCAGTCTAATCAGCGAGTTTTTGTGGAAGACGGCAACGACGGGTTCCAGCGGAACGAGGACGAGGATGACGACGGACCGCCGCGATGGGGAGTGTTGCGCTACGGGGACATGCATCGCCGGGGCCAGCCGCTGGACGGGTGGACAGCGGTGCATTCGGCGAAGCGGACAGCCACACGAGGGGGGGCCTTTGATCATCACCTCTACGCTGGGGACGGCGAGCAGAGGAGCAGCGAGGCACGGCACGGGGGCACCGGCGTTCCAGGGGGAGAGGGGATCGCTCATCTCGACGGGGGGAGGCGACCACTCGACGCTTGGCGCGGCGGGTTCCGCTTTCGGGAGTTCGTTTCGAAGTGGACGGGGGGACAGTGTCAAACAGCGGCCGTGTAGTATGCGGTGTACTGATCACGCATTGCACGCACGACACGTGCCGAAGAAGGACACATCTCCGTGGTGGCGGTGGCTTGGCTTTCCATGGCCGACTGACAACGCAAGCTGAGGGCCTTCACGGGCCTACGGGGTCTGTGGTGAAGTTACGTTGCGGCCTTTTTCTCTTCGTATTCCCATCTCTGTTGTTTCAGAGCTGGGAGGGGGGGAGATGATGATGGGATGATTATGAGAACTTTCAGCGACAAACAGCGGTGAACTTTTTCTCAACTTGATCCGTGGCTGAAGCGAACTTTGAGGTAACGGAATGCAGCAAACAGAAGAATTTCCTTTGTTCATATGAGGGAGACGGACATTCCTTCTTTCTGATTACAATTGTGCGTCACGTTCGTTTGTACTAATCATTTATGTTTAAATTACAGGGCAATTGGCAGCCGTTTGGTGCCGACAGTGTTTAAAGTCAGGATAGTGATTAAATTACAGGGTAATTAATTGGTAGTCGTGTAGTACCGACAGTGTTGAAAGGAGGGTTTAATTTGACTCTTTTGTGGTTTTCTAGGGCTTAAAATGTGATTTAAATTACGGGATGGGAGTTATTAGTGAGGGGTTAAATTTCTGTTGGCTTCTGTTCTGGGATATAACGTGTTCTTCCTTTTTCTTATTTTTCATGTGAATTCCAAAGAGAGTTCATGTGATTTGGTGTGTTATTGGTCCTGTGAATCTCCAAGAGAGGTTTATGTGATTTGGTGTGTTATGGTCAGGATAAGTCTAAGACTTATTTTGATTTCGGTCCTGTGAAAACTCCAAAGAGAGAGTTTCATGTGATCTGGTGCTTATAAACATGTTATCCTAGATTTGAGTAACAACAGGGAAATTATCCTCCTAATGTTCTGTAACATTTTTAGCCATAAGAGTTTGAAATAACGCAAAGAGAATTCTGATCCGATTCATCCACTGATACGAAATTGTGTTTGAACTTACTGTAATGGAAACCAATTATGAATTATCCACTGATACGAAATTGTATTTGAACTTACTGTAAATGAAATCATTTATGTCGAGTTTTGTAATCTTGAATGTCTGTTTGAAAACCATGTTGGGGTAAGGCTGTTATTCTGGTGTCTTGAGTATTGTTAAGCTGAGGATCAAGGGGGGTGGTAACTGGTAAGATAATTATGGTTTCATATTTCATAGTGACAGACTGTGTCTGTCAAAGGGGGAATGTGGTGAATTATGAATCAATAATTCTTACAATATCTCATGTTCTTGGGCCTAGCATATGGGTGATCCTGTTTATTCATATAGGTATAGTTAATTGCACCAGTCAGTTCGTCTCCAAAGTATGTGACTGTCTTTCCCACGCCGATCCCATGTGGTGAGGGCTTTGCCATTTGCTATCCTGTGCTATTTGTATGACAAAAGGAGTTCCAAGCTAAAACAGTAGATCAAAGGGCCACAGTGATCCTTCTAGGAATGGCCAAATGGTAGTCTGGTCCAATGTGTATTGTGTAAACCTGTACTTAAGCTAGTTGATTCTCTATGTCATTTAGTCAGTCGACCCGAGGCCGTGAGGCTGGAGGAGCCTATGCCATGTCTTGCTATGCTGTGTTGTCGAAATAAACATCAAGGAACATCTACTCTGCTGTCTGCCGTGTCTCACACAATTATCTCCGCTCTCCCGTTTTGGTTAAGTAATTCATGGTGTTTCGTGATGATAATACACGACATCCGTCCGTCCATCCGTCCTTCCGTCTGTGAACAGCTAATCTCCGGCACCGTTAACCCGGTCGATGCCACATTTTGCGCACACACACTCCCTGGATGCCAACGATGAACCTCTGCCCCAAAATTTCCAGAACGGCTTGTTATAGCACCACCAGGAGGCCGCTTTGTGCAAAACAAGTTTTTGGACAGTACACCTACAGATTTGGTCCAAACATCACGCAAATTGGTACACAGTCTCTCTAGAGCCATTCAACAAAACGGGTGTTTCAGATTTCTCAGACTCCATCCTGATTGGCTAAGATTGGCTTCCAAAGTTGGCAGGAGTGCTCAGTTTCAAACAAAATGCTGCAAATCATGAACACATCGTGTGATATCCGTGAAATTGTGCACGCACATTCCCACTAGGCCGAGGAAGAAATGCCACATGAACATTTTCAACTCAGCCTCAGAGGTGGCGCTATAACTGGCCAAAAAGTGTTTTTACCTCTAACTGCACGGATCTGTGGATAACTTTGTATGCCAACTCCCTAGAAGCCAAGGAAAAACCTTTGCCTGGAATTTTTCACATCTGCTCTTTATAGCGCCACCAGGAGGCCGACATATGTTAAACACATTTTCTAATATTACTCCTTCAGATTTTATCCAAATTTCACGCAAATCGGTACACATGCTCTCCATAGTCATGTGATCAAGACGGGTTTGTTTGATTTCTCATAATCCACCCTCATTGGCTACAATTGGCTTCTAAACTTTTCAGGAGTAGCCCGCCTTGTACCTGTTTTGTACAAATCGCCACAACTACTAAACGCAGCGTCCGATTGTGGTGAAACTGTGCATGCATATTCCCACTAGGCTTTGGAAGAAATGCCACTTGACAGTGCCCTCCGACACCATGGACTATAGCCTTTCGCTTTTCCCTGATTTTCAAATCCTCCGAAATCGTGAAAAACAACATACTATAGTATGCCCTAAATTACCTTGACCAGTATAAATGACCTTGACCAGTATGTGGTCAGTGACCATGGACTATAGCCTTTTGCTTTTCCACGATTTTCACCTTTTTTCAAATCCTCCGAAATCGTAAAAAACTACATACTATAGTATGCCCTCCGACACCATGGACTATAGCCTTTTGCTTTTCCACGATTTTCACCTTTTTTCAAATCCTCCGGAATCGTGAAAAACAACAAACTATAGTATGCCCTAAATTACCTTGACCAGTATGTGGTCCGTGACCATGGACTATAGCCTTTTGCTTTTCCACGATTTTCACCTTTTTATCAAATCCTCCGAAATCGTAAAAAACGACATACTATAGTATGCCCTCCGACACCATGGACTATAGCCTGTCGCTTTTCTGTGATTTTCACCTTTTTTCAAATCCTCCGAAATCGTGAAAAATGGCCCCCTAGAGTATGCCCTCCGACACCATGGACTATAGCCTTTCGCTTTTCCGTGATTTTCACCTTTTTTCAAATCCTCCGAAATCGTAAAAAATGACATACTAGTATGCCCTCCGACACTAATGACCTTCATAAGACTAGTAAATGACCTTGACCAGTATAAATGACCTTGACCAGTAGAAATTACCTTCATAAGACTCGTACATGACCGTCACCAGTATAAATGACCATGACCAGTATAAATTACCTTCACCAGTATAAATTACCTTGACCAGTATAAATTACCTTCATAAGACTAGTAAATGACCTTAACCAGTAGAAATTACCTTGACCAGTAGAAATTACCTTCATAAGACTCGTACATGACCGTCACCAGTATAAATGACCTTCACCAGTATAAATTACCTTGACCAGTATAAATTACCTTGACCAGTATAAATTACCTTGACCAGAATAGATGACCTTCATGAGACTAGTAAATTACCTTCACCAGTATCAGTGGATTTTTATGAAACAAACACTTTGCAGATAGTAACTTGATAATTCAAGCTTTTTGTACATGTTGGTGAATTAAATAGGACTTCTGTTTGGATGAATGTGCTGTCTATGGGAAGTTGCACCTAGGTAGCACCTTGCTGGCAAGATGGCAGCCGTGTGCATATCATCAATGGTTCTAGTTCTAGTGAACATAAATAATACATAAATAGACTTGGTAACCTAAGTGTAGGGAGTACAAACACATTAAAGAACCTGGGGGCTATCTATGAAAATGCAACACAATGAGCAGAAAATAAAAATGAACCATGTAAATACAACAAATTGAGCGGAGCACTGCAGTTGAACCCCATTCCGGTAAACCAGAAGTACCACACCAGTGCCTTAGTTTTTGTTTTGTTGTACAGGTCCATTCGTTGAAATGTAATATTTTACATTTCAACGGTAAAGTAATTTCACAATTTACATTGTAGGCAATAATTAATAACGGTATATAAAGAAGAAAAACAAACACAAAACTAACATTTTTGAATTATTGTCTCCACCAGGCCAAAGGCATGGGGAGAGAGTATGTTTTGCACTCCGTCTGTGTGTGAGTGTGTCCGTCAGTTTGTTAACAGCTAATCTCCGGCACCATTAACCCGGTCGATGCCAAATTTGGCACACACACTCCCTGGATGCCAACGATGAACCTCTGCCCCAAATTTTCCAGAACGGCCTGTTATAGCGCCACCAGGAGGCCGACTTTTGAAAAAACATTTTTTTGATATTACTCCTCCAGATTGTGTCCAAAAATCCCGCAAATCGCTACACACCATCTCTATATTCATGTGTTCAAGACGGATCTGTGTAATGGCAGTTTTAGAATGCCAATTCTACTATTCAATAAGAACTATAATTGTATTCCATTCGGTCAAATAGGATGAAACAATCATTCACTACGCAGTCAAACCAACCAACAGCTGTCAATCTGACAGCTGTCACTATTACCTCTACCTACTTGGGTGTGTTCTCAAATTAGTTTGTTTCCTGCTTGCCTCCAACTATCCCCCATTTAGACTATGTCTAAATGTCGCAAGCAAACACCATGAAAGGAGATGAGCGAGACCACCTGTTATTATCTGTCCATGTCCTGTTGTATTTGAATAAAACACCTGTCACTGACTGTCAATTTGGGGGTGTGTGGTTGGGAAATAAAGGGGAGGGAAAGGAACAACTTGGGGGAGGAACGGGGTGATGCTTCACTCTTGACTGTACGACGATGAGCAACCATGCTACGATTCTGCTGTACTGAGATGATCGGAACGAATAAAGAACGATGCTGACCATATGCCGGACTCCTTGTGCTGTGTCATGCCTTCGCCTCCCTCTGCTGATTGCCAATGATGGGACCTCATAATTTCCTTAACATCTGTCCCATATTTCTTATTCTATCCTAATTGGCTAACATTGGCTTTCAAAGTTTGCAGGATTTGCCCATTTTGAACAAAAAGCCTCAAATCATGAACGCAGCGTGCAATGTACGTGAAATCTTTCACAGACTTTCCTACAAGGCTGAGGAATATATCCCACCCTTTTCACATTGGCCTGTTATAGCGCCACCAACAGGTGGATTTTTGCAAAACACATTTTTGGAAGAAAATGCCTCAAATCATCCAATTGCCATCCAAGGCGTAAGAAGAAATGGCACCCTTTTCACATTGGCCTATAATAGCCCCGAGTGGCACTTTTTCAAGTTTTGCTATGATTTTTTAAACTCTCTTGCCGACCTCCCACATTTCATTCGATGATTAACAAAAAACAGTGTTGGATTGATGACATACTGGCAGAAATTATACAGCACCTGGGACCTAACGCAAAGACGTGGCTTGTGGGGATGCTGAACACATGCATGGCACAGAAAACCATCCCTTCTGTCTGGAGAAAGGCCAAAGTGGTTGCAATCCCCAAACCTGGCAAAGACCCATTATCCCCAAAGAGCTACTGACCCATTTCCCTCCTCTGCATCACCTACAAGCTCTATGAGAGGCTGCTACTCCAACGCCTCATGCCACTCATAGACACCAAGCTGGTTTCCGTCCCGGCCGCTCCTGTGCTGGACAGAGCTCAACCTCACCCAACACATTGAGGATGGGTTTGAGGGAAAACAAATAACTGGAGCAGCATTCAGAGATCTCTCTGCTGCCTACGACACTGTCCAACACAGCACAATGGTCAGGAAAAGCCTCCTCAACAACAGGCGCTTCTATGTCCAGTTAAATGACCAGAGTAGTAAATGGAAAGCCCAAAAGAACGGCCTCCCACAAGGTAGCGTGCTCGCCCCCCTCCTTTTCAATATCTACACAAACGACCAGCCACTACCCACAGAATGCCAGCGTTTCATCTACGCCGACGACCTCTGCATTACCACCCAACAAGCAGACTTCCAGAAGATTGCATCTGTCCTTGAAAGTGCCCTCCAAGAAATGTCAAGCTACTACAATACAACCACCTGAACCCCAACCCATCAACAACCCAACTATGCAGCTTCCACCTGAGGAACCGAGACGTGAAAAAAGAACTGAGAGTCACTTGGGATGGTCACAAACTCTCCTACCATACCCACCCCATGAAACTTGGAGTTACACTGGACAGGACACTCCTTCAAAAAACACCTGGAGAACCCGTGAAATAAATGTTTACACACCTCATTCAAGTTGCAGGCAGGCAGGCAGGCAGGCAGGCAGGCAGGCAGGCAGGCAGGCCGAGGCAGGCAGGCAGGTAGGCCGGCCGAGGCAGCCAAGGGTTAGGGTTAGTCAGCTCAGCCAGGCCTCTCTCGAGGCCTGGCTCTGTCTGCCTGGCCCGGTCTGCCCCGCCCTGCAGCAACAGAACCAGCCGGCCTGGCAAGCCAGCCAGCTCAGAATGCGAGCTCAGCGAGAATTTTTACAAGCCCAGACTCAGAAATAACCAGTTTCAGGCCAGGACAGGACAGAAAGTTTGTGGCAGACCTTGGCAAGCAGGAAGGGTCGCAGGAAAGCATTAGCAGTTGGCAGGCGGCCCGGGCAGTCAAACCCTACCCTTTGGCTTGGATGACTAATCAAGGGCACTGCACTGGGCCTGGGCAGTCAAACCCTACCCTTTGGCTTGGATGACTAATCAAGGGCACTACAGGCCTGGGCAGTCAAACCCTACCCTTTGGCTTAGATGACTAATCAAAGGCACTGCACTGTTAGGGCTGAGAGCCTGGCTTGCTGCAAATGCGGGTCTGGTCTGGCTGACTGTTGGCTGTCAGGTAGGAGACCCTGGCTGTCTGCTGGGCATCCTGAGTCTGGGCTTGTAAAGATTTTGGCTTGCTGAGCTCGCATTCTGAGCTGGCTGGCTTGCCAGGCCGGCTGGTTCTGTTGCTGCAAGGCAGGGCGAGCCAGGCCTCGAGAGAGGCCTGGCTGAGCTGACTAACCCTAACCCTTGGCTGCAATGGCTGAAGTGCGCTGGCTTGGCAGCCTGACTTTCTACACTGGCTGACTGGCGGGGCTGGCTGGCTAGAGCCTTCCAACGGTGTCTACCTTGATCTCCGTCCTAAGAAAGAAAGACAGAAAAAGAAACGCACATAAATTCAGAACGACTTAAACCCTCTATATTTAATAAAACAATTCTGGACAGGAATCCTGTATTGCAGGGGTGCCCAAAAAGGTACATCGTGATCTACCAGTAGATCACAAAGGCTGTGCAGGTAGAACACATGGCATGCCCCTGTATATAATCTATCACTTGAATTAAGGTGACTTGATTGATTGACATAAAAAAGGCCTGTCTGCTCAAATGTTGCACACAAACATCAGTAGCATTACAAAGTTATTGTGACAGTAATAATTGCTATAGTGTGTGTTCAGTAACAGTGTTAAATAGTTCTATATTGTGCAGTAATGATTGCTATAATGTGTTCAGTAATAGTGTTAAATAGTTCTATATTGTGCAGTAATGATTGCTATAGAGTGTGTTCAGTAACAGTGTTAAATAGTTCTATATTGTGACAGTAATCATTGCTATAGAGTGTGTTCAGTAACAGTGTTAAATAGCTCTATATTGTGACAGTAATCATTGCTATAGAGTGTGTTCAGTAACAGTGTTAAATAGCTCTATATTGTGCAGTAATGATTGCTATAGAGTGTGTTCAGTAACAGTGTTAAATAGCTCTATATTGTGCAGTAATGATTGCTATAGAGTGTGTTCAGTAACAGTGTTAAATAGCTCTATATTGTGACAGTAATCATTGCTGTAACGCCCAAGTCCCTATACTTGGGTGATACTGGCTGCCGAGGAAGTTCAGACGTGTGATCAAAATAACTGATGTCCAAAAGTGTCCGTTGAGTAGAAATTAAACTATATTTATTAGTGCTCAAAGTCCTATACTTTATCATACAAAATAAACATAACATAAATCCTCAAACGCACAGGATACAGATCACCAGCCCTCATCAACACAGTCAAAAACTGGTTTACCTCTGCCACTGGCAACACCTGAGACTAATTAGGGCCAGGGTTAAATACCCTCCCTCCCTGTAACCATGGCAACCTAGATTGGCAACTTGAATGAACCATGGAAAACAATATGGTGGCTCAAATGGCTCTTACAATTGCTATAGAGTGTGTTCAGTAACAGTGTTAAATAGCTCTATATTGTGACAGTAATCATTGCTATAGAGTGTGTTCAGTAACAGGAATATTCATGTCTCTCCAGCTCTTTAATAAATAGAAAAGGGTTTTAAAAAAAAGACATTTCAGGTAGGTGACAAATGTTCAGCCAATCAGGAGAAAGTAGCTATTTATGAGCTTAATGTTCCAGTTCTAATTGTGTCTGTAACATTACAATTCCACTTGTTTAATCTGTATCCTGACTGCGTTCCTGATTGGATAAAATTCAAGTTTCAGAAAATGCTTTTTCTGTTCAACAAAAAGCTGGAGAGACCGGGAGACCTCCGTTACTGAACAAACACAATAGCAATGATTACTGTCACACTATAGAGCTATTTAACACTGTTACTGAACACACACTATAGCAATGATTACTGTCACAATACAGAGCAATTTCATTTAGGTAACCAAATGGACCCCAATAGTAGATCTTTACACTCTCAATAGTTTAATTGTCGTTAAGCATCTGCATTACTTAATCTCCAAAAAAAACTAGTCGTTTTTTTGTATATATATATACACACATATATTACAGTAGCCGAGTGGTTACAGACTTTGCCTTGTAAACATGGGTACCCGGGTTCGATTCCCACCAAATCCAAAGAGTGTTTGTTTGCTTCCCCCCAACAAATGATTCTACATTCTCTAATTGTGATGTTACTTATGTTATTTATACTACTAAATGGGTGGTCCGTGGCTCAAATGCTGAATAAAATGGACCTTTTGACCAGATGTGAAATGTATTTAGTTTGTTTGGTTGGTAAAAAGGAAAAAGACTAATGCCTCGACCGGGACTAGAACTCGGGCCCTGGTGTTTACAAAGCGAGGACACTAACGAATCCACTACAGGAACACGGTTGGACATTTGTGTAGATACATAGTATATATAAACAACATAACAAGTAACAACAACAAAAACAGCGTTAAGTATTAAAGTAACATAAATTATTTACCTGCAGACGAAGAGCACGATGGGTGACGTGGCACTTTCAACAAACTGTGATCATCAAACCCGCATCACTGCGTCTGCGTCGTATTTGAGGGGGGGCTTCACTTCCTTCCGGTGTGAGGCTCCGCCCACGAGTTTTCCCCGCGAGTTTGAGTTTTTCCCGCGTGTTTGTTGTAGTCATTTGTAGTCCTACCTACTACGTTACATCCGGGTACTAGTAGGCACCAGATCCCATCCGTTTCTCATTGAAAATACTAGAAACGCGTGAATCTTTTTACAATGACGTTATTTTTCAGAAAGGAAACCATTGATGGTTAAAATGGGCCTTAATGCTTCCAACCCGAGTAGAATTATTAATGTAACTGTACAAGTGTCTATGACAAAGAAAATATATGATGTGGAAGCTTCCTTGAGTAAGACCCGGAAGTGGCTCTGGAAGAGCGGGTTACGTCACGGCTTAAATCGTCAATAGAGAATGTGATCCCCATTCTGACAGTGTCATCAGTGGTCTAGCGGTCTAGACACCCGACTTTGAATCTGAACTTTATAACTTCATGGGTTCAAACCCCTCTGATGTTTTTCCAACAAACACGAATTACTTGTTTTTGTGAGGTTATGGTTAGGGCTAGTTTCTCATGAATTAGTCCACGGTCCATCCACGGACCCCCATTTAATGGCATTTCTATCTCTGGGACCCCCAATTTATATTGTAAAATCAAGGTTAATTTAACTCTGAGGGTGTAGGCCTACAAAATGGAACATTCTGGCGGATTCTTTAGCTCAACGGCCCTAGTGCTGATGAATCACTACGGAGACATTTCTCAACGCGCTGTGGCGCTGTTCTGATTTTCACTGCCAACTGACTTTTGTGTTTTTTCCTCTGCTGTTCTTCTTCATCACTGTTTACTCCTTGACCCTACTAAAGACCCAATGTTTTATTTCATATGATTTGAAATGTATTTGACTGAGTTTAAAGGTCTGATTTGTTGATTTGTTGATTTGCTGATCAACAAGCTCGTAGATCGGATAGTTTGTGTATAGGGTTTATAGTGGCTACAGCTGATGTTGATGCTATATTAAAAAACAAAACACGAAATCTGACCCCTGGGGGACTCACTGTGCTATTATATATTGTGATTATAGGTCAGCTAGGTCAGTCAGTAAACACTGAAGTTGGTGCATTGATTCACAATACCAGAATGCACTGGTACTGTAGGGGAGCTTAAATCTAGTAAGCATCCATCATTTACACCTGGCTGTGAAGTTGGGAAGCACATGGGGAAAGTAGAAAACATTATTTTACACAAAAAACTGTTTTTGTAGGTCAAAGTAAAATTTCGACACATCATGTTAAAAAAGCAAAATGTACCTAGGTCTAAAATGTAATATCATACACGTTGATGATTTGCCAATGGATAGAACAATGTGAATCATTTAGCAATTAAATTGTCTGAAGTAGATTATTCTAGTCATTGTCTCCACCAGGCCGAAGGCATGGGGAGAGAGTATGTTTGTCTCCACCAGGCCGAAGGCATGGGGAGAGAGTATGTTTTGCACTCACACTCCGTCCGTGTGTCCGTGTGTCCGTGTGTGTGTGTGTGTGTGTGTGTGTGTCCGTCCGTCCGTCCGTCCGTCTGTGAACAGCTACTCTCTGGCACCGTTAACCCGGTCGATGCCAAATTTTGCCCACACACTCCCTGGATGCCAACGATGAACCTCTGCCCCAAATTTTCCAGAACGGCATGTTATAGCGCCACCAGGAGGCCGCTTTGTGCAAAAGTTTTTGGACAGTACACCTACAGATTTTGTCCAAACATCACGCAAATTGGTACACAGTCTCTCTAGAGCCATTCAACGAAACGGGTCTTTCAGATTTCTCAGACTCCATCCTGATTGGCTAAGATTGGCTTCCAAAGTTCGCAGGAGTGCTCAGTTTCAAACAAAATGCTGGAAATCATCGTGTGATTTCCGTGAAATTGTGCACGCACATTCCCACTAGGCTGAGGAAGAAATGCCACATGAACATTTTCAACTCAGCCTCATGGTGGCGCTATAACTGGCCGAAAAGTGTTTTTACCTCTAACTGCACGGATCTGTGGATAACTTTGTATGCCAACTCCCTAGAGGCCATGGAAAAACCTTTGCCTGGAATTTTTCACATCTGCTCTTTATAGCGCCACCAGGAGGCCGGCATATGTAAAACACATTTTCTAATATTACTCCTTCAGATTTTATCCAAATTTCACGCAAATCGGTACACATGCTCTCCATAGTCATGTGATCAAGACGGGTTTGTTTGATTTATCATAATCCACCCTCATTGGCTACAATTGGCTTCTAAACTTTTCAGGAGTAGCCCGCTTTGTACCCGTTTTGTACAAATCGCCACAACTACTCAACGCAGCGTCCGATTGTGGTGAAACTGCATGCATATTCCCACTAGGCTTTGGAAGAAATGCCACTTGACAGTTTTCAAATCAGCCTCATGGTGGCGCTACAACAGGCCAAGCCGCACACACACACACACACACAGTCACACACAGTCACACACACACACAGTCTCACACACACACACACACACACACACACACACACACACACACACACACACACACACACACACACACACACACACACACACACACACACATATATTGCTCCTAAACATTTTGCCAAACATCACACACACACACTCCTATCCTCCTGGTGGAGACCTGTGCCCAGAAGGGCACTTTTTCTAAAATTGGGTTTTTTATGCCTGTTGACACTATTTTCTGATTTGTGGAGTGATAATTAGAGATATCTAAAATCCCTTCTGTAATTTTCTTTGTCTCTAATATGTCAACAAAATGAAACAATCATTTTGAACCTGGCTTTATCCGATCTTCAGATGTATCGTCCCGAAATGTATGCAAATTAGCGCATATAATGCCTAATTTGCACATTTAAACATATAATTTCAGAAAACTTGTAATACAAAAAATCTTAGTTTTAATATAAGTAATCAACTGGCGAAGTTTCATTGTGATAGCTATTAGTTAACTTTTCCCTATTCACCTACCATGTCTCGCCTTATTGTCTCCACCAGGCCGAAGGCATGGGGAGAGAGTATGTTTTGCACTCCGTCCGTCCGTCCATGTGTCCGTCCGTGTGTCCGTCCGTGTGTCCGTCCGTCTGTGAACAGCTAATCTCCGGCACCGTTAACCCGGTCGATGCCAAATTTTGCACACACACTCCCTGGATGCCAACGATGAACCTCTGCCCCAAATTCTTCAGAACGGCCTGTTATAGCGCCACCAGGAGGCCGCTTTGTGCAAAACAAGTTTTTGGACAGTACACCTACTGGCTGAAAAGTGTTTTTACCTCCAACTGCACGGATTTGTGGATAACTTTGTATGCCAACTCCCTAGAGGCCAAGGAAAAACCTTTGCCTGGAATTTTTCACATCTGCTCTTTATAGCGCCACCAGGAGGCCGACATATGTAAAGCACATTTTCTAATATTACTCCTTCAGATGTTATCCAAATTTCACGCAAATCGGTACACATGCTCTCCATAGTCATGTGATCAAGACGGGTTTGTTTGATTTCTCATAATCCACCTTCATTGCCTACGATTGGCTTCTAAACTTTTCAGGAGTAGCCCGCTTTGTACAGTTTTCAAATCAGCCTCATGGTGGCGCTACAACAGGCCAAGCCGTGTCTGTCTCACACACACACACACACACACACACACACACACACACACACACACACACACACACACACACACACACACACACACACACACACACACAAAATAAATGTTTATATTACTCCTAAACATTTTGCCAAACATCACACACTCCTATCCTCCTGGTGGAGACCTGTGCCCAGAAGGGCACTTTTTCTAGTTGTGCTCTCTTTTTTATTTTGATTATGAGTGTGTGTCGTCCTAATTCTGCCCTGCATGGATTCTTTGGTGTTTTTCGCTGGGTCCAGAGAATGGATTTGCAGAATTCTGTGTGGGTCTCGGTTTGGTGTTTATCCCATTTTTCGCGCTCATGGTCCCCAGATCTCGCAACCATAGAGGGAAATTGGTTCTATCACAGAGTCCAGTATTTTAAGCCATGTTATAATTGGCGGCGGTAGCTCAGGGGTAGAGTGGCTGCAGTTCAAACCCAAGCTCCTTCAGAGCACTGAGAGGGCAGGGGCCCAATGTAAAGAGTGCATGTGTGTGAAGAAGGGCCTTCTATGCCATCAAAAGAAACATCAAAATAGACATCCCAATAAAAACATGGCTTAAAATATTGGACTCTGTGATATAACTAATTTCCCTCTTTGGTTGCGAGATCTGGGGACCATTGGTAAATGGTGCATTTATATAGTGCCTTTATCCAAGGCGCTTTACATAGATGTGCAATACATTCACCCATTCACACACACATACACCGATGGCGGAGGAAACCATGCAAGGCACCAACCAGCACATCAAGAGCAATTAGGGGTTCAGTGTCTTGCTCAAGGACACTTCGACACTAACTCTGCACGGCCCTGGTGCGTGCACGCCTGGTACGTGCGCCGATGAATTAGGTAGTTACGACAACTCCGTTCACTTCATGGGGCCAGTCCAATGGCGGCTCTTCTATATATACATAGACTTCTATTGGCGAAGTGCGAAGAGTGACAAGTCCTGGACCAATTTAGATTTGTTTTTTTAGTATACAACATAAACATTACAGATACTTTAGTTGTCACTGTGCAATACTTTAATAAAACAGATGTTGCACTGGATTTAGGCGGTGGCATAAAATAGCCAATTTAACGGGGGGACGCCTCTTGGCTCGTTATTCTCTAAACCCCCAAATTAAGGAAAAAGTGCCCCTGACGCAAGATAGGGCCCATGACTGCAACCCGAGATTTGAACCCACCGGACAGAAACATTTCGTCACTTTGTGTGTTTTCATGCCTAAACTGCCGTTTCCCATTGGCTTGACTGTAGCCTTGGAAGGTGTGGTCTGGTCGTCTGGACTCTGGATAGAAGATGCTGCGCTCTTGTCAGTCAAATCACATACATTATAATATTGAAAACAAACTACACAAAGGGGAAGTCGATCAATTAACTAGGCTACACTATATTTTTCATTCAACCCCGCAATAGGCTATAGCTCTAGGCTACTGCTCATATTTCCACCTGTAGCCGAATGGAATGCATGCGGATGAACCCAACTTCGTATAGAATGGGCTACAATTCCTGAAATCAGCCCGTCAACTTGATCTCAGTCGAGACATGCTGAACTTCGATTTAAGTTAATGAAAGTGGAATATGCATTGACTTGGAAATATATCGTGGAAAGATCGGAAGGAAGTATGCGAATGCAATATTGTAATGTTTAGAATGCGCCCGCTGGAGTCTCGCTTTGAGAGTACAGGCTAGAAGTGGATTTGGCTATTATTATGAGACGCCATGGCGTGGAGTAGAGGAGTTCAGACTTTGCTGACCGTTGTTGGCGCTTTTGCCGCTTTCAGCCTCATGACCATTGCCATCGGCACCGATTACTGGCTTTACAACCGGGCATACGTTTGCAACACCACTAATGTCACCACCGACGACACGCAAACCCAGAAAGTTAAAGGCGACATGACGCACTCCGGACTGTGGAGAGTCTGCTGCATCGAAGGTACGTTCCGATACTTATTAGTTCACTTGTGTTATATTCCTCACGTTAATTAGATATAATATAATATAATTATATATCCTATAGCTTATCCTCTTTGTAAACTATAAAGCGGAATTGTGCAGCCCAGTGTTTTTTATTGTCCAACTTAGCCCCGTTTGGAACCTCACCCTCCGCTATTGAGGTTCCAAACGTTGCTATAAACTATGTCTATCTATTCTAGGTCTATGGAAATGCTACAAGTATAGTCCAAGTTATTTGTATTGTATAGCCTATAGCAGGGCGTAGCCTATAGTTGACAGCTCTAGGCTACCATGCATGAAAAGATGATCATGGTGGTGTGCAAAACTATGCTAAAAGATACTCTTATGTGCGTGCGTAATTATTATATTATTATTATTATTATTATTATTATTATTATTATTATTATTATTAGTAGTAGTAGTAGTAGTAGTAGTAGGCAGGCCTACTATTATTATTAGGCTATTGTCATCAATCCACAGGTCTATTTAACTCGCTCAAGTATGAATTAGACTATATGCAAAACCCAGTTGAAACGATTTGAGGGAGACTATACTTAACTTTCATTGCGCGTCTTGTTCATTGTGTGGAAAACCTGAAATGAAACAGAAAACTATTGGGAATTTGGGAGACACTGAAACGATATGCATCTCGGCTCATTTAACGAGGAATGTTATTGTTAACAGTTAAAAGTAAACCATTTGGAAACGAATAAACAACCCGAGGGGGAAAAAAATACGCCACTCAAAATGCAGACCAGGCTAGTGAGTGTCGCTGTCCATCGATTCTAGTGCTGAAATGTCACATGAGTATGTCATATATTAGTTGACTATTTCGTCGACTGTGTCAGTGAAAGACAGAGGTCCCAGAATCCCACAGGTGGAATTCTGGAAGGTCTAAAGGTGAATATTGTCTATTTGGTTCCATTTGTAACAGTCCCAAAATTGAGAATCAGTGGTCTATCTACAGTAGCCTATGCCCTTTCATCTCCCACCAACCTCTCTCTCTCCCCGCCTCTTTTCCCATCCCATCCAAAATATGTATACAGTATTATAGTACAGTATGTGCAGGACAGGAGATTTGAGCTGTTGTCTAAATACCTCTGTGATTCAATCAGTCAGTCGGTCAGTGAGGGATGACCATTTCGCCAAAGGGTTCATCTGGTCAAGCCTCTTTCAGGGCAAGATCAGGTGGGTCTAATATCATGCGCCTTCAACCATCAAATGTGTTAATGTATGTAAAGTTGCACTGGGGAAAAAGTGGCGGTAGCAGAGTGCTGTCTCTATGTGTGAATGTGATTGCGAGGTCTGTGTACACATGCTTTGTGCTGCATGTAAAAACAAGAACGCGCCGCACTGACGATGGCGGATGGTCTTTTAAAGGAAAGCAAAGTCGTGTTATGTTATGTATAGCCACTCATGACATAATGTATACAAGGACTCCCACTTATAAGCACCTCGTCTCAGACTGCATGTGGATCCGGTGGAGCAGAGAGAGCTTGGTGTGCTATGAGGACAAGGCCTCATCTCACCGACATCACAAGTGGCAGACACACCTGTTGATTTACTGCCAGACACTTTCTGTGCTGTCCCGTGTTGATTTGATTCGGGCCGCAGACTGACAGCGCTTCCCTGAATTGAAAAGGCAGCTTTGG